>NC_049211.1:6951117-7271117 GCF_013347855.1 Anguilla anguilla | reverse complement strand
GTGGTAACCATAGCAACGCGGCCTGCGCTTTTGAAGAATGAAAAAAAAGAAAAGGGTATAAAGTACCTCTCCCGGGTAACGAGGTCATATTGAAGAGAAACTCGTCTCTCACGAGCGCACGCGAGCAGCACAAGGAGATTCTCGGCTAGACGTCGCCCAGCCTTGCCTTCTTCTTTCTGCCTCCCCTGCGATGTGAATTCGGCATAATGCGCTTCACCGGCTCCGTTCCTGTTCGAATCCCGGGGTCCCGTGGGGGGTCCTTCGGTGAGAAATATAATTTTCACTCAGTCCACCGCAGTCCATTGGCTCAGGATATATTTTACAGTGCAAATTGCCATCCCAGACGGAGGTGATGTATGGGGGGGCGGGGGTGGGTCGTCCGTTTCCGTAGCGAGTGGGTTGATTGATGTCATGTGATTCCACAGCTTCCCCCTTATCCTCCCCCGATCCCAAAGGCTGAACCACAGGAATAATAAGAACCGAATTCCAAACCATTCCCCCCCCTTTGCCACAAACTGACCCGGGACCCATTAAGAGGAGCACTGCACAGTGCGCGTAGATCCCAAATCGGAGGTAGTGGGTGGTCAGGGACTCTGAGGAGAGCGCTCACACTCTGAGCTAACAGCAGCTGGGGGGTGGGCTCGCACCACTGCACCCACATTTAATTTAACACAGAAATTTTAGAAAAATGGAGTTGACGTAGGACTCCTCTCAAAGAACAGTAGGGAAAAGCAACAAAACGTTAGAAGAGAATAAACGTGCAGTGCAGTGCAGAAAAAAGGCGCGGAGGTGCGATGACAACAGACGTTCTGTTTCAGTTTGCACTCAGATGAAAGCTGTTTTTGTGCACATTTCCCTTTGACTGTGGGCTCATGACGATGAAGAGGGAACATGATATTCCCCTGGTGAACCCACACACACACACTAATGGAAGGAAACGTGCGGCAGGTCACCACTCTGCTTCCCTGTGGCCAGTTTACTGTAATGTGTGTCCAAGGATGAAGATCTCATTTCAACTTGGTGTGGGGTGGACAACAAACAGAAAATTTTCTTTAGGATCTCTTTTTTTTGGGGGGGGGGGAAGCATGGAGCATATAACATTTTATTTTCAAAAGTTGGTGGGTTGGGGGGGGGTGGGTGTCCCCCTGACTAACAACATCACCCACTCCCCCACCCCACCACACACTGGAATCTACATCCATGTGTGCGTATAAAATGTACGCTGCATTAAGAACACAGATTATAAGATACAGATGTCCCAGGGCGTCCGTGGGGGGTCTCACACCTTTTGACGGACAGATCCAGCAAAGCCGAACTGTTCACAGTATGGTGCACGAAACGGGACGGTACAGGGAACATTTTGTTTGATTACCACCAGACCTGGTGGACGGATCACACGGTGGACAGAGCCGCAGGCCCCAACCACAGACAGATCCTTGAAGGGTGATGGACACACAGTGCAAAGTTATGTAAACCAACACTGAGTCAGACTGTTCAAGAGCTCTCAGGTCTGACCAGCTCCACCTGACACTGGGCAGCTCGCATCGTGATGGATAATGCCACCTTCTGCCTTTAAAAGTGTTTGGTCTATTGCATGTTTTGTAACCCCCAAACGATTGTCTGGTTCTCCAGCTCAGGGTCCAATATGAAATGAATCTGAAGAGATTCTAGATCCCCATGTCTTATCATTATTAATCCATTTTCTTCAGCAGAGGCCCATACTCAAGATTTATTTATTAATGTTTTTTTTTTTACAAAAAAAATCACCTAACACAGAAGAACAGTGTTACAAAAGTTTTTCTGAACTTCGTAAATTTCTGTGCTTTTCATTAGTCAGTATCAGAGCAACTTCTTTGTGAGCATCTTCTTGCATTTTTCTATTTAATTTCCCCAGAGAAGAACTTTAATCTCTTCAGGTTTTTTCTCTCTTTTTTTTATTAAGGCAAAGTGAGGTCCAAGGCTTCTCCTTAGACTCCGCGCCAGAGGATAATTACTGCAAGAATGAAATGCATATATTTATGAGATCAGCCAACAAAACATCTATAATAATAGAGGATGGATAGCTTTATATATTTATATATATATATATGTGTGTGTGTGTGTGTGTGTGTGTGAAAGAGAGAGAGAGAGAGAAGATCCTTCATTGAATGCTTCTTTTTGAATAACTTAATCATAGAATAAACCAGAGAGGTATGAAAAATGAAAAATAATGGCCAGGTTCAGGCATTCTGTGAAAAGGCCACTTGAGAGGTATAATCAGGGAGTATCATTGTTCCTGTGCGCTATAACACATCAGACAGCAGCCGAACATGTTCATCTCTGTGATAACAGCAGTGGCTGACACTCTACTGAAGTTATGCTGGAGTCCTGGCTTCCACGTTATCATTTTGCCATGCCCTGGTACTCTTTGTCCTTTTTGACTGCTGTACGTCGGTCTACCACAGAAGTTCAAGTTCACGAGAGATTCTGGGCTCTATGTTACAAAACACATTACATTACAGGCATTTGGCAGACGCGATTATCCAGAGTGACTTACACAATGTCTTACATAATATTTTACATCGCATCCATTTATACAGCAGGATACACACTGAAGCAATGCAGGTTAAGTGCCTTGCTCAAGAGTACAACGGCAGTGTCCTACCTGGGAATCGAACCTGCATCCTTTATGTTGCAAGGCCAGCCTTAACCCATTATACCACACTTCTGCCCAAACACGAGGAAAAGCTAGCACAGATGACACCTTTCAAGGGGGCAAGACTCAAATGTTTTTTGGTATGTTAGTCACATTAATTCACGTGATGCATGACATAACATGCTGCAGTTTGTAACGAGTTCCAGGTGTAGCACAGGTGGAACTGGGCACCGGCCAATCAGGAAGCTTTCAGCTGGTTGCCTCAACCGTCCTTGCTTCTCGGTCTTTGTGTGCATGGCACAGACTCTCGACTCTGAGCTGTTCTGATCTGCTGCTCTCGTGACCGACTGTCCATCACTGTCATCGAGGACAGGAAACTAACTTCCAGGTGTTTCTGTCAAGTGTAAAGAATTACAGATTAGTGTTGTTTGTTTAGGTTTTATTTTTCTTCCATAAATGGAGTGTACGTGGTTGCTTCAGTGCCAAGACCAGAAGCAATTTTCAGATGCTATAAATCGGTGCACCAATGTACTCCCACCCCCACACAAAGCCAGCCCTCTTTCCACCCACCCAGTACGAACACTTAAAACAGGGAAAACACCAAACTAGGCACAAACACAGCTACGCCTCTCTGCGCTGATCCAAAATATGTCTGCGTCCTCAAAATAGAACCCAATGTGCCATAATTCAGAGGGAGCAGCTATTGTCTTCCTAAAACTTGTTCATAATAGGAAAAAGAATCCTCACAGATCCATCTCCAATCTACATTGTATTTTCTTGCCAGGAAACCTGATATTTACAGTGAAAAGCCTAATACTGCAGCGCTTTCAGCTATGAGGATGTGGTCTTCAAAGCCCAAATAGGTACACTGTGGGGAAAATGTCCTGCTACGCAACTGCATTATAGACGCAAGCTGTTTCACTTGGGGGCAGTTTGCTCTGGCTGCAGTACAGGCCTCTTCCACATGTCAGCTTTAGCTGCGGGGCGGACTGATTTCCAATCAGGCGAAAGCATTCGACGTGTTCATGTGGTCTCTCTCTCTACTGCTGTGTCACTGCCATCTACTCCAGGGCCCTGCAGCCATTATGGTCTGGCAGACTCAACAGCCAATCAGGACACGGCGTGCCCGAGGCCTGGCAGGGTCACACTGGGCTCTTTCCAATCATTTTATTTTATCCGTCCTCGACTGACCCGGAAATCGATCGGGGTCCGCCAAAGTGCCAACCCATTAAACGCTCCTTGAAGGAGCTAGGAGTGAGGAGCTAGAAGGCTCCTGAAGGATGCTTGAGCAAGGACACAAGAGTGCACCCTTTGCGTAAGGAATTTGTTTTCGAAACGCGTGACATATAAATGATCGACCTGTGGATCCACCTCTCACCATCTGCCACACGTGCAATTCACGTGTCTTCAAACTGACACTTGACTGAACAAAGACCCTCTATTTGTCTAATACACTTTTTTCCTTGATTCCTCCATTCTTCACTTTCTTTCCTTGTGTCCTCCGAGGGGAGCTAAGAGCTAACGAGCGAGGAGAGGACACGAGCGAAGGATGCAAGGAGGTAAAACTAAACAACTGGAATGAGCCCACAGTCTGAGAGTACGAGGGTGACCCTCTTTCGCGCAGGTACTATAGAATACAATTATCAAATCAGAGACCTGAGCCTCGGTATACTGCCCCCTGCTGGACGGATGTTCAGAGAGCGCGAGTGGCACTTGTTTCTCCGGGAGCCCACTGTCATAACACAGCGCTACTGAAACCAGAGAGCAGAGACTACGATGGGAGGGGACGGCACCCTAACAATGTCATTCTCAGAATGAGTTTCTCAGAAACAGAAAAACAGGATTGGAAGATGAAAAAAAAAACAAAAAAAATCCATAACACACTTCACTCACCCTTTCCAAGGCGTCTCTGCTGAAAAGCAATGAAACTCGGCACAGACCCCGTAATGGGGTTTCCAATGGGGATGGAAGGCCGTAGTTAACAGTCCATTACATGCCTCTGCAGTTATTAAGCCGGACCTTGATGGCATTACCGCGTTAATGGAATGTGCCGGCGTTATCGACGGCAAAGCGAAACACGTCATTCGGGTCCTGACCTTTCTACTTTCTGAGGGGGAGCGCACGAAGAGATCGATTCTGCGTTAAATTCCTGGCTGAAATAACAAAAAAAAAGAAGAGGCACAGTACAACAACTTGTAGAGTCTCGCAACTAAATGGAGCTCACAGGGCATCTCAGTTCAGAACTGGATAGACACTGAACATACACAGTAAAATTCCCAGTCTTAATTCAACTCTGTAAGAGTTCAAGTGAGTCTAATAGGGAACACATCTACACTGTAATTTAACGCTGAACATTTTACTGCCACCGGGAAATAGAGAAAAGGTCAAAGGTCGTTTGGTCAAAGTTACTGCTGCATCACACCTTTCAGCGTGGAGGAATATATCAGTGCTCTAATGCTATGAAGTGCCACTCCGTTATTTAATACCTTTTTGTGTAATATAGATGCACTTGTGTGAAAGGCAGTCAGAAAACCCATTCCCTCTGCTTAAAAGAATGAAGGCTTTGTTCTCCCTCAGCTTTAGAGAAGCCACAAAAACCACACAGGTGGGTTTTGTGCGCCTCTCCTTACAGCGTCTCTGTGAAATGCACTTTGTCGTGACCTGCGCTCTCTATTGTGAAGTCTCCTGATTGAGCCACATCAAAGTTTTCAGGTGAGACGATTTCCAGACTCCGGGGGTTCTCAGCTCAGATTCAGTGTCTGCGATACAAAAGGGGCTTTGTGCTGGAAAACACCACTGGGGGAAAAAAGAGAAGACAATCAGTGAATACAGTTGGAGTTTTGTCACTTACGGTCTTTGACCACATTACCTTTCAAGGCCTGCAACATTAAAAGCCAAATTGTTTGTTTTTTCACCCCCAAAGTCTTAGTCTTTGCCTGCAGGTGAAGTACAGAGATCAACACCAGTTCAATCATTACTATTAATATTAATACTTGAAGTACAACTTCTGCTATTACAACCTGCACTAATAGTGATATTGATGACTAATTATAAATAAGAACCTAACCACCACATCCACCGCCGCCGCCAACAGCAGCAACTAACATTTCGCGTTTCATCTTCAAAAAGAAGCGATAACCCGAGTGCTTTGATCGGGGAAAATGAGAGGAAGAAGAAGCAGACGTCGCTTTCATCTTTAAAGGGGACAGATTGCACTGTGGAACGCACCTAAGCGACTCGCCGTCAACAGCCAGCGAGACAAAACTCCTCCCACACGCGACACGCCGTCATTAACGAAACCAGGAGGAACGCGCAAACGAATGGGGTAAATCAGCGGCGAGGGACGGAATAACGCGGCTAAGGCTTTGAGCAGATTTACTATCCCATCAACAGCGCAGTCGCTGCGATAGACAGACTCAATTACACCAATCTTATTTAATTAACCGATCCATCCATTCATTCTTGCCCCTCGTATTATTTTTTTTTATACTATTGCCTTAGCAGCTTCATCTGCAAGGCGCGCCATGCGACCGGGAGCCTCTTTTTTCTGGCTTGGAATTCTGATTTGTCAGTAGGCCTACTGAACAACCGCGTCTCCCCAACTCTGGTTACAGGAAAGGTTGATGCATGCGGTTATTAAATTCACATGGTTCACTGAATTTCCTGTTTATCTTATAATGCGTTTCAGCAAGCTGGTGGAATTTTCTGTCCTGCCGCTAATTGATGTTTACGTTTTAACGAGACATTTATGCTTGTTTTTTTTTTTTCCTCTGAAATATTCTGTGCTCTGAATCTCTTGCTTTTAGCAGTGGGGGACAAGGAGAGATTTTCATGGCTCCAATTAGACCTCATCATAAATTCTCCTCCTTTTGTACTCAGCAATTTAAGCTTGCAGAGAACCCCAAAAGTGTGAATGTGAAAATGTAAAATGCTACTTTTTTTTTTTTTTGCCTTGCCTCATTAATGTGTGTGCAAACTGAAACCCAAGGCAGTGGTTTCAGAGTATAAATCCCCAATTTCCCTCCACAATCACCGCTAATGCATGTGCAAAGAATATTCACTTGATTTAAAACTCCTTGCGAAAAGTGTACTTAGGCCCCAGGCCAAACACGAGCCACTGAAGCGCACACAGGTGATTACCTTGAAAAATCAATGCAATTTATATATATATTTTTTTAAATCGTTTTCACTGAAAGGCAGGCATTCAGCTCCAGCACCCAGGGTTCACTGACTGTGTCTGCTACGCTTACCGGAACAAAGCTAGCAGACATTATTAAACACATTTTTTTTTTTTTTTTTTTAAAGAATGGGGCGGTAATGTCGACATTACTGTCAAATGCTTTGTGTTCTTTATATTGAAATGCATGTTACATTACGGCACCATAGCGGATGGTCGTATCTACGGCACTATAGCGGATGGTCGTATCTACGGCACTATAGCGGATGCTCGTATCCAGGACGACTTGCACAGATTATAGTTTTGCATACAGTCCGCCCGCGCAAATGAACATCTTGTTCATCTCGTTCAAGTATCTTGTTCCAGTATCTCGTTCCGTGGTTAAACAGCGATGACCCAGCCGGCAGTCGAACCCGCAGCCTTTCAGACGAGCCCAGGTCCATAATCGCTATACTACTCTGCCACTGTGAAGACCTAATACTGTATACTTTATGTTCTTTACACCTTATACTGAAACTATTTTTTTTTAAATAATGAGATTACAGATAAATTGGTTGCCCATTTCTCTTTGAAAATTACCCAGGAAGTAAAATAAGAGCAGAGAAACTGTTTTTGGTACCTTGGGTGGAACATCACTGAGAGAAAATATGAGCCAATTTACGCCCTCATCAAATGCAGAGAAAGCAGGATATATGCTATAAGCCTGTAGGAAACAACTGACATGACAATGTCATGTATTATCTTTTATAAACAATTACATTTGTATAGATTTTCATGGCTTGTACCCTTTTGATTCAGAACTATTCGCTATGGTCATTTGCTGAACGTTCAATATCCTGACAGGTGTACCCAGAATACCAGACCTCATCCATTTGTCCTGAGACTGTTCCCCTCGCCTAGCCAATATTATACCAGATGTCAGTATGTTTTGATAAAGAATCGTTAACAAATGACCTTTGTGAGTGTACGCTACCTATAGCATCCCCTGTACAGTGGCAGGGCACCCTCTATAGCCAAATACAGTGATTGGCACATGAATGAAGAACACCAGCTAAATGCCAGTAATGTCATGGCATTATATGGCTCTTTTACACATTCATTTTCACATAAGGGGCAATCAAAAACGGATTCAAATCTTGGATTCCAAGCGGTTTCTCGTCCTTTCTCCAGGGCACGACGCATTACATTCAGATCAGCGCTGGTCTACCGAAGCGTGACATTTGTTTGAAGGGACGAGGAATCAATTGAGAACACATGGAGTTCTAAGCAATAAATCACCTGTCCAATGTGCCTATATGCGTTTGCCCCCCCCCCCCTCCCTGCCCCCACACCTTTTTGCTTGTAAAAAAAATGATGAAGGTCACTCCTGAATGTCATCCCTCTCAATCCCAGGGACCGCAGAGGAAACGTAGCCGTGAAGCTAACTCTGGTGACTCTGGTGCATCAGTTGTGATGGACACGGTCCCTGTTAAACGAATTAATAAAGTAAATCCATCTGATAATAACAAAAAAGTAAATCTATACAAATAATCTCATAACAGTAAAATAGCAGGAATAGTAGTAATAAATAGTACATCTAAATGGCAAAATAAATGCATCCAAAAATGAACACAAAACAAATGTAAAGAGTACAGAGGACTAAGTTAACTTATTATTAATGATTTCTTATGATGTATTTGTCCGTTTCACCAGTCCAGCCTCATTCCACCAACCTTGTGCAAAGGCAATAAATAAAAGAGGAAAAGTCTGACTTTGGCAGAAAGACCTTTTTGATCATGTCTGTGCCGATCCAAAACACCGCTATCCCCATCCGACAGCTGCGTTTGCACTAACAAGCAATTGCTTGCCTCAAAACAAAGTCCTCCATCTTCATGCCAGTCAAAGACTCTACCAGCGATATTTTTACATTCCGATTCACGTTGTTGATAGAGCCGCACGCCATTTGACCCAAACAAATTAAGCATTACTGCTCGCGTTGTCCAAGTTAATTAACTGCTGACATCGCCCCTTGATTTCAATTAAATAATTTGTACCGGGAAAATAGTTTCTTTAATCAGCAGAGCAGCCACGCCAGGTGGTCCGCTCATTAAATGAATTTTGCGCTTCACGTGGAAACGTTCTTATACACGCAGTCAACGTACGCATGTTTCGTGAACGAGGCCCACTGTTTACATCGCATTTAAAAAGCTGCATTTTTTGCGCTGTTTGTTTCGCCCTCGTTTGCAGACAGGCAGCCGCTCCCCTACCGTGCAGGAGCCTGGCTCGCGTTCCGGGAGCGTCGAGCGGATTTAGAGGCCCAGCGTCCTCCAGTCCTTGAGTGTGATGAATAGCCCCCCCGTCTGTCACGAGTCAGGGGGCGAACTGCACCGCAGGAGAACTCCCCACACCGAGAGGGGACAAACAGGAAGGAAACACAGTTAGTGAGAGACTGGGACATAATGAGGAAAAACAGGGAAATAATGGAGGTTTTTTTTGTGAAAAAGTAAAAAAATAAATAAATAAATTTAAAAAAACTGGCAGCCTACCTGGGATGTTACTGTTCAGCTGCAGTGTGTGTGGAAACAGGAGCTTTTATTAGTAAAGCAGGGCCGGGTATCGATTAATCGCCACTGTTTGCTAGTGCATGCTCCAGAGCAGGAACAGTCTGTCCAGTTAAATACAGAACATTGCCAACACAAGAAAACAAGCAATCAAGCAAGGACACATGCATGCACGCTCGCTTGCACGCACTGTGATGCACACGTGCATGCACGCATGCACACATGCACGCACGCCATAAAATGAAGGAATAGATGGACATTTAGCTGAGCAAATCCACAGCATCCCTTCACATGAGAGCGCACTTTGTCGCTATAATTGTCTAGCCTTGTCTCTGTCAGACACACTTGTTTTATAACATAACATAACCCAGTGGGCAGCCATCACAGAGCTGGCTCTGATAGGGACACGGTAAAGGGCATGGCTGCCAAACACCTCCCTGACACATCACACCCCGCACTGGTCCGACGCCTACCTCCCAGAATTCCCTCTGCTCAGCCAGCTAGCTGCCCGGCAGCTTATCCAGACCCGGACGTATTGGTACCATGCGCATATCTGCAGTTTGGCCTGAACCAGCTTAACTGGGCAAAAAACCAAAAGAGAGGCGAAATTGCACCTTTAACCCTTTATGGTGTGAGATCACAAATATGCGTTTAGAATGTTCTTAACTGAAGATTCGGATGCTGATGTAGCAATCGCTACTTGAACTGAAAAGCAATGGCACTCTAGAACACTGACTTAGAATTCTGGAAGAGAAAAAACATACCTTTCATAAAGGTTAAAATAAAGAAAGAAAAAGTCAATTTCTCACTGAAAACACTCGAAGATTGGTCTTAGCAGTCACATGTCGAGTCGGCGCGTGTAATAGAGAAGCAGAAGCGTCACGATGCCGTCGGTGTGACAGGCCTTGTACAGCACCGACTCCGTTCATAATCAACAACAGCTGTTGCTTTATCCCCAGCGTATATCCTCACATCTGCGCGCTAGAGATCGAGAACAGCAAACAGATGCCCGTCTATTTAAAAAAAACGGGATGGAATTCTAAAATCTTTAATTAACCATTATCCATCGGCGCGATTAGAAACCGCTGCCATAGACCGCGCTCGGAGTTTGCACTTAATAAGCTCGACATATTCTGAAGCTTGTCGGCACTGCAGCAAAAGCATTTGCCGTGGAGGAGTTAGCCTGTTTTTTCCCCCAGGGAGACGTACGCATACTTAGAGCAAACCGGTATGCTTTAATTTCCCCGAGACTCGAGAGAGAACTGCATTAATGGAACAGCTTTATACAGCAAGCAAACAGATAAATGCCTATTTGGAGATGTTAGGCACTTATTTTTGATTGGTGAACAATCGTCGCTTCTGCATAAATAAACAGCGATAGTATATATGCCTGCACGGTGAATGCAAAGTGCACTCTATAATCTTGTTTAACGTGAATATCTTTGACATATTACTTTTCGCCTGCTTGGGGAACAAGACTTCAACAGCAGCGTTGCATTGAAAGTTTATTTATTTATTTATTTATTTTAACCGAAGGAGAGATGCCCATAAATTCCAGCAGATTTATGCATCATGGCTCAATTTTCAACACTTTTATTCTGAACCAAAAGCATACATATTCAAAATTATCCAGTCAACTGACCTTCTTGAAATTTCCTGCTGAACACAAAGTCGTTTGAAACACAAGTTAGGCCATCATAGGCGTGTAGTTGTGCAGAACACACCAGCATTCCTTAAAAATGGAAATATAAAGAATTAAACATCTTTCGCTAAGGTAATCCAACAGCAAGCAACACCCTTTAGTCATGCTTTAAGATTGCAGTGGTGCAATTTCATCAGTTTGCCTAAGTAGGCTACTGTTCAGTTAATTTGCACCTGTTAGACAGGGCTGGATTTGTACTCTCAGTTTTTTTTAATGGATGTGCAATTCAATGTCAGCCTTAGCTGTTGAGTTCATGGAAATTATTTTGTGATTGGTTTTCTTTTTAAACTTTTTTATTCAGTAAAATTCTAATTTAGTAAAAATTTATTTGGCTTTCGCTCTAATGAGCTAATTGTATATTGCTGTCAGAGTAACTAAAATAGTTCATGCTGCAGTGCTACAAAAATAATGTTCCTGGTACTGTAGGAAACTGTAGGAAGTTTCTTTCAACTTTTCAAAAATATCGGGATTATTCCAGCATTTGGCATCAAAACTAGCTGAGTCTTTACCTTTAATTGTCATCGTCAAGATTCATCGATCAAGGCCGGATCCGTATTGGAATGATCAGAATTTTCCAGTTCTGAAAGACACAAGTTGAATATTTGATCCAGTTAAAAAAAAAAAAAAACCTGTGGACAGGTTTGAAAAACCAGGCTTCACCCTTACTGGCTGGTGGTAGACGCAGTCTTTGTGATGCAAGTCGCTGTGATTGGTGGAACAGGTCATGCTGTGTCATCCTGCTGGATGTTCCACAGGTGGGGGAAGCAGCACGGCTTCACATCAAAGCTTTGGGTGGAGTTCAGGTTAAACCTGAGGATGAACACAACCAGCCCCTGTATCTCATAACTATTCACTCCACCCCCCCCCCCCCCCCCCCCATTTTATATGGTTCTGCTGAGAACCTCCAGTTACACACTCTCAAAAGCAGATGTGTGAAAAACAACACATCTCATTGTTTTTTAACACACCTCCATGTCTACTTAAGGGACAACACATTTTTAGCACAGTCTGCGTTAAAAAGTCTCCCTTTGTAACACATGAACTATATATATATATTGCAACAACAAAATAGTAGTACTGTAACTCTGACACAAAATGTGTTGAAAGCAAAAACAGAAACACAAGAAAGTGTCGGATACTTACATAAAGACATATGAGATTCCAAGCAGGAATAAAGGCAAGGTCTTCAAGACTGATTTTTCAGAAAGAGCTTTTAAGCATTTCAGTATTTTTAAAAAACAGATTTCCCAATATGTGAAACAATCAATACAATTAAACCCCATCTACTGCACTAGATACATTTCCCATTACACTTATCATTCTATTGCCATTTATTGCAGGAGTCAAAGCTGAAGGACATGACCTTTGAGTTGAAGACAGAGAGCTTAATTGCACGTCACAACAAATTAAATGCTGTAAATTCCTTTAATTTTCACGGTTCAGCTGGTATAGGTTCTTGGAAGCATTTATTCAACAGTTGCTCAGCAAGCCAGACAATAATAACAACCAATCAATCAATATTAACGAGAAAAAACATAAATCTAAGCAAAATCCATTTTAAGACTGAAGCAATAGCTTACGCATCAACAGGTCAGCACATTAAAAAGGTACACAGCTCTAACAATAGAATGTGACATGCTGTAAAGATGGGTTGCAGGTTGAATGACAGTAACCAAATACATTGACAACCAAACACATACAGTACTGAACTGCAGATCGTATATTAAACCTCACAAATACACACAAAAAAACATTTTTCTGGCTTTCAAATTGAACAAAAAGTATAATAAAAGACTGTCACTAGTGAAAAGTTGTGGCTGTTTGTTGGTAAAATACAATACACTGTCACTGTATAGACATTCAATTAAAAAAATTAAAATAAATAAAAAAATGAAAGAATATAGACCATATTGATGGTATTCTATCAAACAGAAGTTCCAGGTATGCAAAAAAAAAAAAAAAAAAAAAAAAAAAAAAAACAGGTTCTCAGACTTCAAAAATACAAACAAAATGATTGTAGCAAGGCTTTTTTTTTTTTTACTGTGTACTGTAAACCACATGGCAGGCATGCTTAATTTCAGAACATTAAGTTACAATTATTAAGTTAAGTAAGATAACAAAAACACAATAAACACAGAGCAATAAGTAACGTCACCACAAACGGTCTATCAAAAGCAAGTATACACAAAAAAGGTGAAAATTAAATTGAAAATTCCATTTTTAATGAACAAGTGTACACACACACACACACACACACCCATCCAGCCATGCACACAAACACACACCCACACACAGACACTTCCATCCATGCACACAAACACACATGTAATGCATGCTTCTTACAAGTTGCATTGCATTACTTGTGCAGCAGTTACCGTATGGAAATAAAACAAAGAACAAGCTGGCTACAGTTTTCCAAAGTCTCCTCTAAACCATGCTTAACTCTTTTTGAGGCCAAAATGACAGTTCTCATTGCTATTGCTCAGAGAGACACACACTTGTGCAGTGTGTATGTGTGTGTGTGTGTGAGAGTGTGTGTACTGTATGCACAAGATCGCATCTATTGTAAAACGGTTTAAGGCTTTAACTCACAATATCTTCAATTCTGTTCGTTTAATAACTGGATATAGAATTACGCTTTTCTTACATTCGTAGACACAAAATGAACACATCCTGCTTTAGAACAGTAAGAATACAATAAACCAATAAATTAGCCCCCGATACAGTCCTCAGACACATTTCAAATCTTTCAGATTGTTTTTTTTTTTCTGAAGCACAGGAATACAATAACACCAAACCGGCACAAACCAGTTCTTTCATTTTCAGTATTAAGTCGTAATTGTCGAGACAACACGTTTTTGCACATCTGCTTGAAGTTCCCACATGCTTGTCCCTTTCTTTGATGAGGAAAGACTTGCTGGTGGCAGTATCACGCACGTGTTCAGGTGCCAAAATTATGCAAAGACAATAAAAAAGAAACGGCACACACATACACACGATCACGAATCACGACCTCTTTAAACCAGCATACAGTCTCCCCACAGACAGTAAAGAAACTTAACAACAACAAAAAAAACTGAATGGGACAAAAACTTCCCCACCAAGGACAATGACCCATCAGCAGTTCCACCCACCTCCACCACAATGTTCTTGATCTGTTCAGAATTTACCACCCCGGAGTTAAAGGATGAGAGTGAGAGAGAGAGTCAGAGTAAGAGTGAGTGGGGAGAGAGAGAGAGAGAGTCTATGTATGAGAGAGAGAGAGAGAGAGAGAGAGAGAGAGAGTGAGTCTGTGTATGAGAGAGAGAGAGAGAGAAAGAGAGTCTGTGTATGAGTGAGTGTAGAGAGAGAGAGAGAGAGAGAGTCTGTGTATGAGAGAGAGAGAGAGAGCACCAGAGAGACAGGGTAAGAGTGAATGAGAGCGACTAAAAAATAAAAAAGTAAACCGGAAGCTCTGGCCCATGTTGTCTCCTGTTCTTTTTCCACAGAAGCCTGGGGCCCAATGGGGCCCAGTGGGGCAGCAGTTTGTTCAAGGAAGATGGGTTAGGAGGGGGGGAGGGGGTGGTGAGGGGTGGGGGGCCCGTTACGCCCACGGTTTGTCCGCTCATTTCCCTCCCCCATCTTGGGCGGCCTCCTCTCCCAGTCCCTAAGCTGGGTGGGGCCTGGGGGGTGGGGGGTGGGGGTCACGGTCACTGCCTCCGGTCCTCTGTTTCTGATCTGGAGAAAGCCATCACCACATCTTCAGCACCTAGGGAGAAACAGGACATCGTGACCATACAGTTATCATATAGCACACGTGCACTGCTACAAATCAAACAGACCCCCACTGCTTAATAAAATGCTTTCAGTCCCATCCCAAATGAAAACGCTCACTTTCGTGCCTCTGTAACAACTCACTATGTGTCCAACAGAATCTCTAAATGAACTCAACAAACAGGCAAATGCAACCAGTGATCTTTTGTCAACGTTCAGTTTTTTATTCAGATACAACCATGAAATGACAAAAATTTAACCATGATCAAACACAATGCCCTGCCAATTATTATCTTTCATTCAGTATCAACACGTCTATCCAAACATGTACTGCATGCGAGAATCCAGAATCCCAGAACCATCTAGAAAAATGAGCTAGAAATAAGTTCTGTCTGCTTGCTCAAATGAATGAGTATTTCCATTTCCATAACACTAACAAATTCATAATATATCCTGCTCATGGGTTTAAGCTCAGGTAAATTCCAGGGCTAAGAGCTCAAATGCTATAAAGTGGTTTCAGCTAATCATAGATCCACAGACAGTGGACAGTTAATAAATTTTTTTTAAAAAGAGACAGCGAGAGAGAGAGAGAGAGAGAGAGAACGAAAAAAAACTCTGAAGTGGAACCACACGCTGTTTTCTCAGCTAATTGGCTCCGCGGACATCGGTGATGAAGCGCCGGAGCCTCCGCCGGCTTCACCCGAGACAAACCGCCCCTAATTAACTGAGCAGGAGAAGCTAATGGAGACGGGAAACGCCCCCGCAGAAGCCTTCCGCTTCAGCATTTCGATTTCTCCCCCCCCGTCTCTCCGAAAAACAGGCCGTAATATCAACCGCCGGTGCGCTTCGGCTGCCTGCCTTATTTTACCTCAGGGCCCGCGCGTGCGTCTTCCGCGTGTGTGTCTTCCGCGTGCTCGCGCGCACACACACACCATAGCAGACATGGCCAAAAGCGGGCAGGCCGCTCACCCACAGTTCCTGTGTGTTTACGCGTACGCTTGATTTACCGTTTTTTTTCTTTCTTTTTTTTTATTTTTTACGCCGCACGGGTGAATTAGTGGTTGGTTATCCTTCTCTGGAAGCCAGACCCCGCCCGAAGGCCGTAAATCACTTCTGCGAGGGAAATTAGTTTCAAACCTCCTCGGTGAGCTGAGGTGGGGGTCGTGGGGGGGGTTGCACAGGGGGGGTTATAGTTCACATTTCAGTACCACACACTGGCATATTTATACCACGCAGCGAGCACACAGGATTGTATTCTCATCCATTGGCCAAAGACACACATTCCCATCTTAACTGAGGGTCCAGAGACCCCCATCCTACCCTGCATCCCCCCGAACTGCCCCCCCCCCCCCCCAAAACCCCCACCCACACCCGACCACAGGTCAAGCTGACCTTCATCCCCCCCAGCAGCTGGTGAGACTGATGTTCAGCAGGCAGAGAGTAATGAGTTAATCTCCCCACTGCACATGCCGCTGACCCTGAATAATCACCATCACGCCCCCCCCGCCCTGACAGAGTGAAAAGATTCCTTACACAAATAAGACAGGGCCAGTGCCTCCTCGCACACCTGCGGAAATTCACACCCCCACAATTTAAAGGTTCGGTGAACCAACGCTGCTCCCAGAAGTGGCAAAGCCAAGCGCTTTTTTCGGTGCTGTTATCGACTCAGACGTTGCACTCCAGGAGACAGTAAATTACCCGTGTCCCGCTAGGCCTCTGTTGACTCTGCCACTGCAGACTGGCCTGATGTTGATGTTTGTAACTTGCTTGTCCACGGTCTTGTGTAACTTGGTAACTTTGTGTTTCATGCCAGGTCCCCCTTGCAAAAGAGATTTTGATCTAAATGTGGGTTTTCCTGGTTAAACAGAGGTTAAACAAAATTACAAAAAAAACTAGAAACTGCAATTAGCATGGTATAGCGTTTGTACAAGTAAAGCCCAGAACAAACTGGAAGTCAGTGTGTAGAAATTTTGGGTCTTCAAAAAAAAATCCTGATCTGCAAAGCAGAAATCGAGAACAGAGGAGAAAGTTGGCGCCTTTAATAATAATAATAATAGCACTTTTCAATACAGGTCAGAAAGTGCTTCATAATAGTCAATGCAAAACACAGAAACAAATAAAAATAATAAAATAACATAAAATAAAAGATCACCCAATAAACGCTTTATTATCAAAATGTGTCTCAAGAAGTGAAATAAATTGGAGAACTGACTCTGCAAGCCTGATATTTTCTGGCAGATTGTTCCAAAGTCTAGGGGCTCTGACAGCAAAGGCCCTGTCGCCTTTGGTTTTTAGTCTTGGCTTTGGAATGGCTAGCAACACCCACCCGAGGATCTCAGTCTGCGTCCTGGCTCATAGGGGATAAAAGATCAGAAATACAGGGAGGGGCCATCCCATGCCTGGCCTTAAAAGTAATTAAAAGAACTTTAAGATCAATCCTAAGATAAACAGGCAGCCAATGCACGGATGCTAGGACAGGGGTGATACGATCACATTTTTTGGATTGGAGTTAAGAGCCGAGTTTCAGCATTTTGAGCTAACTGTAGGCGGTGGATTGATTTCTGGCTGAGACTGGTGTACAGGGAGTTGCAACAGTCGGGGTGGTAGTCTTTGCCGGTACCGCCATTTCACCCCAGTCGCCATCAGACGTGGCGTCTCACTCGCCATTTCAGTCAGGTACGCAGCCAGCCGCCAACACCACCCCCGCGGCAAATTAAATCTAAACTCATATTACAAAGCTTCGGGGAGAATGAAAGCGAGCAAACAAACAGGACCTGCCGGGGAAATTGAGTTTCTGAGATTTCTGCGGCTGTCTGCGGCAAGAATAACGATTAAATTCTGATCCCTCTGCCGGGTGTCAATATGGAGGACCGAGCACTCGACATTCAGGGCGCTCGTGGTGACATTGACTCTTACAGTGCATGGGGGGGGTGGGGGGGGTGTGTGTTTCATCACAGTAAGTTTCTGGCAATGATGTCCAAACAAAGGACATCTTGTACAAGGCAACAGAGTTCTTCACTGTGTGCTGCCAGTCCAGATACTCAAAACAAATTCAGCAGCATTGGGGAGAGTGTCATTGATTACTGATGTCATGTTCATTTGTCCAATTACTGTTTGGTCCCCTAAAATGGGCAAACCTATGTACGAAAAAGTGCAAAACCGAGCAAGTCTTACACGGTTTACCTGATGTGAATGTAAATACCCTCTAATTAAAGCTAACAGTATGTATGCTAGCCTTATTGTTTAATTTCACTCCAATGTGCTGGAGTACAGCGCCCCAACAACAAAAATTGTGTCACTTTCCAAACGCTTACAGACTGCACTGCATGTATATGAAACATATAAAACATACTTTGATACTGCAGTCTATTTAACATGCAGACCTTCAGTTCCCACCGACCTACACCATCGTTTGAACTTCCATCACCGGAGAAAACGGCACGCTTCTGTAAACGATCGCGGGCTAATTTTTCGGCGATTTCTGCACGCTGATATCCAGGCTGCAGCAGATGAGGAGCACCACCCACAGCTGGCCGAGGCCCAAAGATCAGAGCGACGCCCCGATTTCAGACCCCTCCCGAGGCGGAGCACAAGCAGCCAGCATACGTTAGCACAAATTAACTGCCGACGCCTTTCCGAGAGAACATCCCGGCAACGACGAACCTTCGCAAACGGAAGGTTCTCCGCGATACCTACGGCCCGATGGATTTAATTATACCGGGGAGAGGGTCCGTGTGGAAACCCATCATATAGAAGGAGGGGAAGGAGGATGATTTTCTTGGGAAAGTTAGGGCAGAAGCTGCCATGCGGTGTCAGGACCATTAGAAATGGCCGCCTCTGCGCTGCACATCAAAGGGAAGTAATTAGCATGTTTCTGCGCCGGGTTTCAGGTTGACCTAAATATTATCGGCGCTGGTGGATGGGGGGTGTTGGGTGGGGGGATGGGGGGGCGGGGGGGGGGGGGATTTGGGGCCTCGGCACCCAGAACTGCTTTTCAGTCAAACACACTCGGGGATCCTCATTCCAGTAACAGCTGAGGGGTCTGCCAAAAGACAAGCAGGGGTAAGGAAGGAGCAGAACGAGAGAGAGAGTGACAGAGAGAGAGAGAAAAAGAGAAATGAACAGATAGAGAGATAGACAGACACAGACAGAGAAGGTGAAAGAGAAGGAGAGAGAGAGAGAAAGGCAGAGAGAAAAAGAAAGGGAGGCAGATAGACAGACAGCAAAAGAGATCGATAGCCTGCAGCCTAGCCTGTCTGCTGGTGGAACAGCCCTCTCTAGGGTTCTACACATGTACTGATGAGCTCCACACCCCAGCACAGCCCCCAGCCAAACGCGGCCTGCAGCCACAACAGCACCAAGTATTTCCTTCATCTTCATAGAAAGTTCTTTCGGGGAGGTGGGGGGGGGGGGGGGTGGGGATGAGGGAGTAAAGCAATTTCATCCAGAGTCATTCCGTTGATATTTTTCACCACATGAGCTGCCTGCTCTTCTGTGCAAAGGCACTAGCCCATAATCCCAAGAATGCATTTCCTGAGATGATACTTTTCTTTATTTATTTATTTTTTAAATTTCAGTTAAACCCGTCCGGACTTCATTTAATCGGGAGCTGCACAGTGTTTACACACGGCCATGTTTGCCGCCGTAAAATCCAAAGCCTGTGAAACTTAATGAGGCTCAAACAAGCAGAGACGATCTACCAGGGACAGGAGAGAAGGCTGAGCCGAGCGTTAGGGAGAATACAGGGCGCTGCGGTATCGACCGATTCACTGAGGATGAAGGGGGCGAATGTGGAGGGGCGCGCAAGGAGAAACAATCGTTCCCCGGTACAGTAGGTTCCATCCCCCCTTATACCCCTCCCCACCTCCCGGTCCGCTGTCGGTTCATCCCAAACATTCTCGTTTCGGGCCAAACAAAACCCCACAAGCCAGCCGCTCTCATTCCCACATCCCACTGCGTCTCCTACATCACACCGCTGGGGCTGAACCTGCCCCTCGCTGTCCGGACGTACGGAAATCCAGCAGAGCGAGGCTGGGGAAAAACAGGACCGAGAGAGAGAGAGAGAACACGCATGGATTCACCCTCCTCCCCAAAAAAAAAAAAGCCTTCTACAGCCAGGGAGAGGAACGGAAGCTAATGAGCTGCAGAGGGAGCAGCTACTCGCGCCCCTGGGGGGGGGTAAACATAACGCGGGGTGTTTCTAAAAATGTCCAGGAGTGCAAACGCACATGGATTTCTAGGAATTTAATAGCGCGCGCAGTTTCACTCGGGGTTATTCACTCTAATGGGGCGAAGGCAAGGAGAAGCTTGGCCAGTGATGGTGGGGAAATGCAAATGAAAGGGATTAAAACATGAGAAGAGCAGCCACTCTGCATTTAACCCTTCGAAGAGTAGGTTTTTTTTTGGAAGGTTTTTAACGTCTTTTTTGAAATTATAAGTCAGCGTTCTAGAACTCCGTTGCTTTCAGTTACCAGTAGTGTTTGTGACATCAGCATTAGAATGTTCAGTTGAGAACATTCTGATCACACATTTGCGACTGTACACCAGGAGGCATCCAGGAGAGACCGTGCGGGTCAGTCTGTAGGGTGGCCCTCTCTAAACCCAAACTTGAATCAGCCCATGGCCAGGCGTCCAGTCCCCCTGGGGATGGAATGGGTACTGGCAAGACAGGAGCCAGTACTCTACAGAGATTCTCCAGCAAAGACTTCCCACTGAGCCTACAACCACATGCGCGCACGCGCGCACGCAAACACACCCGCCCGCCAACACGCCCACTCGCACGACGGGCGGCGTCAGAACGTGCCCGACGCCACTCCCGCGTCGGAACCTTCCCTCGGCCCTGTTGCCTGGCAACAGCTCAAAAAACGAGATTGCATCACCCGCCCGGCGGGCCGCTAACGCCCGTGAGCGAACAGCTGCTGACTGGCTTCAATCCGCCTCTGATCCCCCCCCCCTTCCCCAAACCCCCCCCTCCCCCCCCACCTGCTGCTCATCTGCCTCCCCAGGACTTCAGAGGGACAATATGGCCACTGCGGCTGGCTTCCTTTTCTCTACAATCCATAATTTATAGCTCCGAACAGCTTTGCATCCCCCATTGTTTTTAAAACTCAAGAGGACATCTGATCTCCCTCATATATTAGTGCCAGTAAGACATTTTTTCTCAGATACCGATAGTTTTGCATTTGATAAATAGCATCGCTTGGAGAAAACAGAAGCATGGAAACACTCAAAATAAGCAAGGAGCCGGTGTTTAAGAAGGTCAGGTGCATACAGATTTTGTTCACATCAAAGGCAGTCTTTAGAGACACTATATACTTAATGCGTGTCCTTGTGTGTGTCTGCATGTGTGTGTGTGTGTGTACACAAACATAGGCACAAGCACACATACATTTGTAAATCACATGACCAAACGCATCGCTATAACAAAAGCAGAGGAATATGTTCAATGCTATTTTGATGCATCTTGAACCTAGAGAGAAAGAGCGAGAGAGATAGAGGGAGAGGGAGGGAGAGAAATGAACAACATGTAACCTTTCAGACTGATTAAACAGCTCAGCGGCTTCCAGCCCTTGTGGAAAGCTGCTACATGTCAGGTTATTGCACTGTGATGCCTTTTCCCTTACGGCTGCCTGCGTGGTTCATGTTGACCTTAAATTTAACCCTTTAGGGTGTAGGACCACAAATATGTGATTAGAATGTTCTTAACTGAACATTCTAATGCTGATGTAACAATCACTATTGGCAACTGAATGCAGAGGAGTTCAAGAACACTGACTTAGGATTCTGAAAAGCATTCCAATAAACCTACCCTTCGAAGTGTTAAAAATTCACAAGCACTGTTGATATGAAAATGACAAAACTAAAGTATCAAAGACAGACAAAGATAAAGTTTTGTTTAATTTCTGATGCGCTTGGCATTAAAATTACGATTAAAGAGCGAATTTTATGGCAACTGAAAGCAGGGGAGTTCAAGAACACTGACTTAGGATTCTGAAAAGCATTCCAATAAAAGTGTTAAAGTGTTAAAAATTCACAAGCACTGTTGATATGAAAATGACGAAACTAAAGTATCAAAGACAGACAAAGATAAAGTTTCATTTCATTTTTGAAGCGCTGGGCATTAAAATTACGATTAAAGAGCAAATTTTACACCTCGGGACCGTGAGAATGCTCCGGAACTGCAAGGGTCCGGGAGGCAGACATTAATGACGCCATAAATCAGAGCAGCCAGTGCGCAGCATGGCAAACACCAGATGGCCCTATACACGAGGACAGTCTGTCCACGCACAGGAACCTCCACAACACCAGGGGGCGATATACCATCAGACGCAATGGCATATCAAGCAAGCGGTGCGAACGATGTCTTAATTAGATGACAAGGAAAGGTGAGATTGGTCTATTTAACCTGTATTAGTGCACTGCAGACCAAGACTGATTACCTGTTTATTATACTTAAACAGATTAATTAAATTAGTTATAATCCTCCAAAAGGAGACAGAAAATCCATCACGCTCACGCTCAAAACCTTTTCTCCTAGTCCTACCCTCCCACGCCTCAGAGGATGAGAAACGACTCCTGATTTACACATGCGGGCTCGAGCAGACGGGATCTGAAACACCGCCGCTTCTCCGCGTCTTAAGCTATCTTTGTAAACGGTTCCGTGTGCAGAGCGAGCAGAGCGGGGCTACGTCAAGCCCATAAATAGCTGGCAGTCAACACCGGGCGGCGCTAACTTCCGCTAAAGCTAACGAGCAGAGCTGTGTACTTGCTGTGGGCGTCAGGCCTGGCATTGCCCTCTGCCCACACGTTACCATCAGTCAGGTTTTTTTGGGCGGACTGTAGGAGATAACGGGCGATATTACACCGAACTACAGCCATCAAGCCTCCGTGCCCGTTGCGCCAATGTGCTTCTGCGTCGTGCATGTGTATGCGAAGAGTCCATTTTATGTCATGGCAACAGAGCAATGCACAGCAACCCAAAATGTGATTTTTTATCCTTTATTATATTGAATTAATTTTTCTGGGAAAGTACCATAATATTGGGGTCGTATCTGTATTGGCCCGATTTTAATGGTTTAAAAGGAACTTATCGGTGTCAGCTACATTACATTACATTACAGGCATTTAGCAGACGCTCTTATCCAGAGCGACTTACACAACTTTTACATAGCACTTTACATTGTATCCATTTATACAGCTGGATATATACTGAAGCAATGCAGGTTAAGTACCTTGCTCAAGGGTACAATGGCAGTGTCCTTACCCGGGAATCGAACCTGCGACCTTTCGGTTACAAGCGCAGTTCCTTACCCACTGTGCCACACTCCAGCTGATCAGCTGATTGTGGCCGGAGATTCAGCACGCGTGTGAGTGACAGGTGAAGCATTTGATGCCGCAAATTACGAATAGAAAAAAAAGTCCTGTGCTTCAAAGCACTTTCATCCCTTCTTTGGATCTTCGGGGTTTTGATCCAGTCCCAAAGCCGTTTCGTTGTCCTCCGTAGTAATTTTCACGACTCCAAATATGAATGAAATGAATTCTCTTGATCTAGGCCTGACTGGGGCCTAAATCGGAAGAGAGAGACTGGAGCTCTCGCAGTGGGGAGGAGACATGAACCTGCAGCAGGAAATGGCCGGTGTTCATTTCTGCTCACGAGCTTCTCCCCTGCAGCTCTCAGTGCTCTCAGTACTGTACTCACAGAGCGACACTGTGAGCCTCGTGGTGGAGGAGGGGATTATGAAACTACACAGACAGACAAAGACAGACACGCAAGCACGCACACACCCACACACATGCAAGCACACGTAACTCATGTACTCGCGCACACACATGTACACACGTACGCACACACACAAGCATACACAAAGGGGTCGGGGGCGGGGGCGGGGGCAATCCAGTCATGAAGACACCCAAAATCAAATGTTTCAGAGGGAACGCTGCTGGGAGGAAGAAGATGAAGGAGATCATGGTTCTTGCATCACCACCCCTTCATAATGAACACTCCAGCCTGTCTCCAGGCCTCCTAATGAGACCGTACCCTCCGCGCCCCCACCCCCTGCCCCCCCCCCCTCGTCACCAGCACCACGCTGTGGCACCATGTTCCACAGGGAGCCCCCTTGTGTTGGGACTATTAGTGTTTCCATGGAAACCTCTCTGCTCTAGCCTCTCTGTTCTTCAGGCCCCAGGGCCCCCCAAGCAACGGGGGGTATTTAATTCTGAAAAAAAAAAATTAAGACTCCACTTCTGCTCAGAGCTCACATTCCCACATTCAGCCCACCACTTCCCACAGACACACAGCTAACTTCCTGCCACTCGATTTTTTATTTATTTATTTCTTTAAACCCTATGAGCTTAGTTAGCATCTGCATGTATACTAATTAGTCAATTAAAAGTGTCTAATGTGCAAATTCACTGACCTATAGTCCTGTACGAAGAAGTGTGGCTGGTAGATGATGGTAGTGAAATCATTTTCTTATCTCCTCCTTGGATGCAGTGTTTACAGCGATTCATCAGGGTCTGGGGTAATAACTACATTTCACTTAGAAGCCAATAGAGACTACATCCAAAAAACTGAGGAAGAGCTTATCCAGCTGAGGAAAGTCTCTCACTCTCTCTATCTACAAACAGGTCTATTTGTCCATTAGCACTCGCCAGTAAAGCAGAAGCCGAGCAGGGCTTTGAGGCCATCATAACAGTCTCTTCTCTAAATGACAGCATCCCATTCAGTTGGCAATGCCACATAAACACAATCGACGCACTGTCCGCGGTTCGAACGCGCCCTGTTCTGAAGGTGCCGCTCAACGGTGCTCGCGAGCCGCGTGACAGAGCTACACGATACCGCCCGGTCCAATCCCAGCAAGCTACACAGAGCCGGGTCACATTTTATACAGTACCTCGGGAACAATTTTTGGCGTTGTCCTTAGATACAAAAAAAAGAACATCATGGTAAAATGTGAAGTCAAAAATATTTCAGGTTCATCAAGTGGATATCAATGCTTGACTGTAAACTCCATCCCATAAGATGATGAAACCCGACACAACGATGGGTGCTTCGCGCTAGGCCGTCAAGGTGAGTCCTCCTGACCAATGAACTACACAAGAACCTCCAGGTCCGGCGGTTAAATCACCCCCCGGACCCATGAGCCCCGAGTCTGATGATTTACGGTTCCGCCCGCATTCTCGTCCTCCTGTAAAGCGCCATTTTACAGCCCGCGGCGTTGCCACTGTGGACGGCGCGCCCCCCTCTCCCGAATTCTCTTTCACAGCGCTCCCGAAGCGATCTTCGGCTGGGCTGAGCGAGGGGGAGCCGTCGCACCGAACCCTGCCCCCCCCCCCCCCTTTATTACCTCTACCAGCGCTTCAATTATTAACCCGCCTTGGAGCTTTGCGCAGACGCCGTCAGACACAAAGATGTCTTTGGTGTTTTTAAAAAAAATTTTATTCCGTCTTGGTAACACGCAGTAATTGCATATCAAAGACTCGGTTAGAGATGCACGGCTGTCACAGCTATTGAATCCCACCGACTCAGTCCTAGACGGTAATGTCTATTCCACCCATAATGTTTTACCGAGCACACATTTACTCTTCTGCTATTGGCCTGTGGGACTGCCCAGGGACTGAGAAGAGTACGGTAGGTGGACTGCCTGACACATAACTGATTTCCCTGGGTATCATTTCTGGTTGCTTTCTGCAGCCTAAAACTGACTACAATTTACATACAGAATGCAATCAGTTTAGACTAAGGTCAGAGGTGAAGCCTCTAATGGCATCTACTGCCCATTAATACACACCTCACACATCTACTGTCCATTAATACATACCTTACACATCTACTGCCCATTATTACACACCTCACACATCTACTGTCCATTACTACACACCTCACACATCTACGTCCAATTACTACACACCTTACACACCTACTGCCCATTATTACACACCTTACACACCTACTACCCATTATTACACACCTTACACACCTACTGCCCATTATTACACACCTAATGGGTGCGTTAATGATCAGTTTACAGAATAGTTTTATTCTTCTCCTCACACCGGTTGTTGAGGACAGTCTGTCGGATTTCAAACAAAAGCAGCTCATATTTCACACTGTGCAGAACATAAATAATACACGACTGACTCACTCTGCAGCTTCACGGCTCGGATGAAACTCAGCTCACAAAGCAATGTGTTCAATGCACCGAAATACAGCAGACACAACAGACTGTGAGCAACCACATATGAACTAGGCTATTTGAGTGCACATAAATAAATCCTTCTATGTGTAATTCCATGATCTGAACAACCAACAATGTGTGATTTATAATGGATATAATATTTTAATGAATCTTTGACAAATAAACCTTGTAAATAATCTATGAGTATCTTTCCAAATACAGCACACACACACACACACATACACAACTTATTTTGCAATATTCTGTCCAAAAGGTCTGAGATATTGAAGATAAAGAGATGGTATAAATGAAAGGTATTTATCTGTGTGTGGAGTCACAGATTAATTTCTAGCATTACTGTTCTTCTGAGGGGAAAGAGAGAAATAACTAATTACAGGGCCAAGCCATAACTGCTTAACTGTGCAACAGAACACCGTGGTTGCGAGGGCTGTCTTCTAAGCCAAATGCCTGAATAACCAAAACAAACCTACAGACAATGCGCTGAATACAGTTCTTTCCTTAACCAATGATAATCAGAAGAGATTCAGAAGACAAGGATCCCCTGTTGGGCTGTTCATCTGCATGCCCCCACCATTTTTTTTTTTTGATAATTTTGTAGGTTGAAGAGATACAGGTACAGGTATATGTACAGGTAATCCTGTCCGCGCCCCCTAAGTGGGTACTTTAAATCCGACCATCAGAGCAGATTCAGAATAAGGCTGTGAGGCAGCTGATATACCAGGTTAAAGGAAAAGAGCCATTTCCTGCTTGTGTAGACACTCCTAATTACAGGGAGTAATGAGCCTGGCAGAACCTTATTTCTGTTAACATGGCGCCCCCTGGTGTCTAGTAAGAAAACTGACTGTGGGGAAAAAAGAAAAAAACAATAGCTTCTTTTTATGAAATAATCGTAAACATAACTGGTAGTCATAAATCTACATTTTTAATTGATAATCATATCAACATATCAGGTGACGATATGATTTCATTTCTAATTCTACTGCTGTTGCAGCGCTGTTCTTTGCTCGTGGGTGTCCATCTTGTCCCACCATGTCGCCTAGTCTAATGATCACGAATATCATGAGCAATAATAATCGGGTGAACAGACACACTTATCCACATTGACTTACATACCTAATTTCTGCAGCTGGATATTTACTCTATGGTGCTATAGGACATGGAGGTACATTTTGAGGGTGGAATGAGAGCACAAAGTTTCAGCTGTTAAAAATGCATTAATAAGAGATGAAGTGCTTCGATTTTCACAGAGATAAGGCGCAAAAGTATATCTGTGAAGCAAAAATTTGCCATTAAGTCTATAAATGGAAATGACAACTTTTTAATTGGCCTCAAGTCTTTAGTGCAATTTTCATGATGAGGATAGTTTCTCTACCCAACTGAAATAATTAAGCATCTGTTCGGCATTAGCAGAGCAGTTAGCAACCACAGCGGGAGTTTGGAGGGAAAAAACCCATGTTCGCTCACACATCCGCAACACATAAATGACAGGTCTTCACTGGGCGTTGGGCGAGCAGATTATTTTCTGGCTGGTGAGGCTGTTTTGCAATTGCAGATGGATTATTTTGAGGTGGACGGGGTGTGGTGGAAGTACAGCAGACACGCTTTCTTTAGTGTTAAAGGTGTTAAAATGTAAGTCAAGAGGTTCTCAAAACTGTGAGTCACGATCCCATGTGGGGTCGCCTGATTTGAGGATGGAGGATGGGGGTCGCCTGAAAATTTTGAAAATATTTTTGGTCTCTTTAAATTATGTGAATGTAGGCTACTACAAATCAAACATCACAACAACCCAACTATAATAAAGCACAAAGGCTGTGTTATATCGGCAGTATAGTCACGGCTACAGGGTGTTGCGAGGCGCGAGGCACGAGGCGTGTGTGTGTGTGTGTGTGTGTGTGTGTGTGTGTGGGTTGGGTGTTGGTGTCGCGTACATTTGTGAACATTCATTTGGGTTCACAGCAGGAAAAAAAAAGTTTGGCAGCCCCTGGTGAAAACGCAATGACGAGGCGAAATGGAGGCCTACCCTGGTCGATGGGGTGCTGCGGCAGTTGGCTCATCTGACTGTGCACCACACCAGCGTAGTTCCGCAGAAACGCCTCCTCGCTCTGCGTCAGCTGGGGGGATTAAAAAAAAAAAAAAAACATCTCTAAAAATATCGCCCACTTTAAATCTTTAAAATGAATATTTACTAGGGTGGACCAACTCCATATTAATGCCCATAATGTCTGGATGAGATGTCAGGTGTCCACATACTTTTGGCCATGTGGTGCACATATTACATGACATATAGTTATAACAAGCACGGAACCGTCCAGACCCACGGCGCAACTCACTTCCGCAGACACGTTTTAGCTGGCACCACCTGCGCATGCGCCCTGCAAAACGAAGCACCACCTGCGCATGCGTCCCACAAAACGTCCCTCAAAAGTCGTCTGTGAGTGAGTGACCGACCACAGTTTGCCACGCATAGCCCATGGCGCCAGTGCCTGCGCGCCGTGGGAAGAACAGAGGTGTCTTTTTAAGCGGGGGAGGGGTACTCACGTTCGAGCCCATCTTCTTGAGCATGAGCAGCACGCGCACCTTCTGCTGGATGTACATCTCCTCGGGGGACTTCCCGGGCGTCTCCTCGCGGTTCATCCCCGCGGCTCCGGGGTCCCTGAAAGGGCCCACAGGGAGACGGCCACGCCCGTGATTCAGCCATTCATCCCGCACTACTCATCCATTCATCCATTCATTCATTCATCACCCCATTCAAAATTCTAAAGAGTCCCGAAGAGGGAATTCAACTGCAGTGCTCTTTCACAGCAGTGATCTTTCACAGCAGTGATCTTTCACAGGGGACCCCTGATTTAAGTAATGCAAATAATCACGTGATCATAAGCCACAGTCACAACTCAGGCTTTTAACCACCCCACCCCCCCCCCCCCTTTTCAACCCTTTGAAGAGTAGGTTTATTGGAATGTTTTTTTCAAAATTCTAAGTTCTAGAGCTCCATAGTACTAGAATGACACTGTTCAGCTACCAGTTCGAGATCTCTACTGTTCTAGAACTCCACTGCATTCAGTTACCAGCAGTGATTGTTACATCAGCATCAGAATGTTCCGTTAAGAAACATTCTAATCACGTATTTGTGCTCACAGCTCATTTGTGCTTACTGCAGAAGTCCAGGGCCACCGCGAACCAGGGTACAGGACAGCGCTTGACAGAGTATAAATGGGCCCAATTAAAGTTTAACGCAAGTTTTCGCAGAGCACTTCTCCCCGCTTCCTCTCCCCATTCCTCAGCTGCTAATGACCCGTTTCCTGGACGAGACGCTGCCGCTCTCCCGAGCGCAGCAGCAGCAGAAGCGACTGTCGCGCTGAGAGGCATGAAGGTAAAGGATGGCTTCTTTCCCGACAGGCCCATAAATTACAGAACCGCTGGTGTAGCGCTTTTTCGTGTGGGTGTGTGTGTGTGTGTTTGCATCTCTTCAGCGGCAGAAGGCGACATCACAGAGCGGAACTGGATGGCCCTGTTCCCCAGAGCCTGGATTTTCTACAGGGGGTCCTTGAAGGATCTGCAGGGGGTCCCTGGCCAGACTTGCCATGTAATGACAATAAATAGATTTAGAAAAATATTTCAAGATAAAACCTTTTTTTAATATAATCCTTTTTAACTTATGATGGGGGTCCCAACAATGACGTTCAGCCTAGGTGGGGGTCTCTGGCTCAGAAAAGTTTAAAAACCCCTGTTCTACAGGACAGTGAGAGAGTAAAACCAATGAGCCTTGTTCGTACACCATTCTCCGATTATTATTTTTAACCCTTCAAGGTGTGAGACCACAAAGGGGTGAGAGGAATGCTCTTAACTGAACACTCTAATGCTGATGTAACAATCACTGCGGGTAAGCAATGGAGTTCTAGAAACACTGACTCGGAGTTTTGAAAAAAACGTTCCAAGAAACCTGCTCTTCAAAGGGTTCATTCTTTGGAGTGGGTCACAGACGGCCCCGCGGGGGACACGGGGGGGGGGACTGAGGGTCCCGGCTCTTCCCGAGCGCTCTTATCTGCGCAGTGGGCTCTTATGCGTGCTGACGGGCCGTTTGATGTGGGAGGGCGGTGTTATGTTTAATTGAAGAGCTGGCACAGGTCTCGCTTGCACAGGCGGTACCGGGAGGTGAGCGCGCGTAGCGTTGGGATTTGGGAGCCGCGCCGAACGTGATGACAGCGGAGCAAACGCCCTCCTGCCGCCGCCGCCGCCGCGTGAATCTCCATCACCCGATCAGACCCCCCGGCCTGCGGCGCTTCAGATTTAAATTTACTATTAAACATATGAAAATAAATAGAGATAAATACCACAAAACCAACCTGTTTTAGCATCTGACTAACCGAACAGAGCACAATTTCAACGGAGAACTCATAAGGTGGGACCTGTGATGTAGGCTAGGCTAGTTCCTTCCAGCCCAAACAGAAGTGAGGATCATGCATCACTCACTAAAGGGTGGACATTATTTTACTCACTATAACTACTGAAGCAAAAAATAAACCTGAAAATATATACATTTTTTAAGTAGTATAAATTCATCATTTTCATTGTGCGCACCATGCAAAATGTAGCACCCCATCAACTGCAGCCACAGTAGAGAGTAGCAAAACATGGAGTAATTTGATCTGCTTATTTACATCTGCTAACTAACCATCCACCTTTCACACTAAAAATAAATGGCAAGAGAGCAGTACTGAGTGCAGAGCAAAGACAGAGAGAATGACACAGCCACACTGCAGAAGGGGCCGTCAGCATGTGCCCCGACGCAGCCCAGTAATGATACCACGCAAATGCCTTTGATCTACACGACTTCCTTTGATCACAACTGCTGTCACAACTCGTCAGATGTGGAACCGGAATAGCGACTGGCTCACAGAATGAGCAGTGAGGGGAGGGGTGGGGGAGTGGGGGGGGGGGGGGGGGGGGGGGCTGGGGGGGCTGGGGGGTCACCATGCCAACCAAACTGCACTGTTGATTGCAGCATCGTGCACAACACACACAGAGAGCTAGGGAACCGGAGAAGCTCGCTAGACTGCGGGCGGCCGTCTAGTATAATGGGGTAAGGAGCTGGTCTCGTAATCACGGGTTTCGATTCCCACGTAGCACACTGCGGTTGCACCCTTGAGAAAGGTAATTAACCTGCACTGCTTCAGTATATATCCAGCATATATTACAAATGCTATGTATAAAAACATAAAATAGAAAAAGAGTTGTGCTCTGGATAAGAGCATATGCTAAATGCCTGTAATGTAATTCTTAGCTTAGCTTGCTGCTCGTTTAGCTTAGCTTGTGGCGTACCACATTGGAGCCAACAGGGGTCCTGGTGTTTCAGGTTTAGCCAAGAGACAGCGGTGCGCGGATGTGACCTGCCGCGATCGGGCCTGGGCTCATTGTAACGGCCACTTAGCCAGCTTTCCCGAGCAGACAAAAGAACAAGAAACACAAAATCTTCTCAGCGAGATTCACTGAACAGCCCATGTAAAGACACTGGCTTGGAGGCCCACAGCTCAAAGCTGTTCCCCACGGTGAGCTCTTTCAGTGAGCCCTGTCGTGTGTTACAGACTCCCAGGCATGCTGAGAGAAACCCTTTACTTGCCTTTACTATCTGTGTTTTCACTCTGGACACCACACTTTTTCCACTGGGGGGGGGGGGGGGGGGGATTTTCATGTTACTTTTCATTAAATTTAGCAGACGCTCTTACCTTTTTGCATTTTTACATTATATCAATTTATATAAAGACCTAGAGTATACTGAAGCAAGTGCTCAAGGCCAGGGTACAACAACTCTGTCCTACATGGGATTCAAAAAGGGGAGGGGGGGGTGACACTCCATACTTAAGGTGGCACTTGTGTGAGTGTGTATGTACGTGCACTGCAGGCACTAACGGTCACTCTCTGCTTACAGAACTGTACTTTAATCAGTCTTATTTAGACCAACTTTCAGGGTAAAATAGTGTTCTTGGCTTTGAATGTAAGAGATGACACTAATCCCCAGTTCGATATGCAATTATCCACTTTAGACACGGAGCACCACGAGGGGACAAAAAGTGTCTCGATCCAACCACCTCTCCCAAAAACAGCCTAAACAATTAAGAGGAAGGACGTGATCTACAGCCTAGAGAATCTTATCAATGCGCTACGCGGCCCTGTAAGTCTCAGAGAACAGGTCTGAACACCACCGGCTGATCCACCGAGGGTGGATGAGCAAACAAAACCCTGCTCTCTTCCGCTCTAAACGAGTGACTCAGGACCTTCAGCACGCAGCCGGCGTGGCGTTGTCAGGACTGCCGTACCCTCCAGAGGTGAGGCAGATTCCTAAACCCCTTTCCTTTTATTTACAGAAACAGGGTGGTTCTCTCTGAGCTCTGCTCAATGCTGCGCTGCTGCGCCGCGCCCTCTGCTGGCTGCTGGGTGCACTGCACCCATCACACCACTCCCCAGCGCTAATTTACTGCTTCTGTTCCCGATAGGGATTTTTTTTTTTTTTTTTTTTTTGCTCAGAATTTGCAATTCTGTTTGGTCTGTGATTTCACACGGCATACTTACTGGCTGCTGTTGAGTTTATAGCGCAAGTTAAAAACAGGGGCTCACAGTAACGTAACAGACTAAATATAAGCTTTATGGTTTAGATTTAAAAAAACAGTTCCGCCATTATGCGATTGTTACTCATCCCAGTAGCAAGCCTACACGCCTACAAGTCTACACATAAATTCATTTGGTTATACGACAGCAGGCAGTTGTTCAGATATAATGCACAGAAACAAACGATTCTTCAGACCTCAGTCCTAAACTCATCTTCCTAAAATCATCTCTCATCTCTTAAGACAGGTTAAGACAATTGATTTTTTTTTTCTGATTCTGGCTTACTCCTTATTGAGGACAGAACAGCACTCCCACAGGGGTATACGAAATATCAAAAAGAAAAGAATCAATCAAGGCTGCAGAAATGCATTATAGAGATCACATGAGTCACTGAGGATAACCTTTCAAATACCGCTGGATGGTACTCTGCTCTCTTACCCCCAACAGTGATTGAATATTATTCCAGTCAACCAACTACTCTTGTGTTACAAATATACAATTTAGGCCTACATGCTAAAAAAAACTTTTTTAACACAGACTGTTAACACAAAATATGTCATCCTTACCTAGACATGGAGGTGTTTTAAAAAAAAAAAAAAAAAAATCACATAGATTGGAGATCAAAGGGACTGGGATGTGTCTGCACCAAGAAACGAAAATAATGAGAACAATAAAAAAAACACCTTAATGAGGCATCGACCACTGACAGGAAAATGAAACGCAACAGCGAATACACCAGCTTTCGGGGATGTGTCCCAGCGGTTTTGGTTTTTGCATTGTAATTATCTGGCGTTAAGACACGGCCGTACTTCCGTGACACTACAGTTAGAGGACTTTAGCCAGAGAGCTGCAGGAAGGGCGTGTGCCACACCCTGCCATACCCTGAACAGAGACCATTATCAAGTTCAGAATCAGCGAGGAGGGTGAGCGTGCGTGCGCGTGCACGTGCGTGTGCGTGTCAAGTACAGCACCAAGATTCCTGAGCTTCACTAACAAATCCAAATCAAAGTCCTCACATCCGGCAGACTCTATAGCAAATATCACGGATGACCTGCAAATGTCGACACGTACGCAACTAACTTATATTAATAATAGGCCTGATAATAATAATGCCTTCCATTGATATCACGCTTTTCACATGCCCAAAGCACTTAAGCACTTACTGTCAATGGCGGCAGCAGCGATTCTTCTGCAGGGACAATGAACTACAAATCTGACAAGGGGAAGCCGCTGTAATGAAATGAAAAGGATTTTTTTTAAATGGGATGTTTGCGGGAGTGTTTCGCTGAAGAGAGCACCTGTCCTTTGCGTCCAGCGCATACACAAACCGCCATTGTGTCGGTCGCCGTGCGCGTTTACAGTACGCAGACAATGGCGGCAGCGTCCAGAGACAATGGCGTATAAGTATACCGGGCCACAAAAATGTGACTGATAAGTAGGGTCTTGCCACCACGCGAGGCTTGAGTTTAATGGATTCCCCAGAAAATTTCGTCCTTATGAATGTGTCCCGCACCTAAACTCACTTCAATGATGGACTAAAAGAAAGTGAAAAGGAAGGGGGGGGGGGGGGGGGGGGGGGAATAACAAGGCACCCGCAGTCTATGAGGGAGAGACGTACTCCAACATTCATTAGCATCCGAACCCCTTTCAAGTCCGTGAGCGCTGTGCTCGGAAACGATGTTACCTGCCTCAACCTGGGAGCTCCTCATAAATATTTTAGCGTCGCGGCAACAAATGCGTTTGTGTTCAAAGCCAGACAGCACAATAACGTACGTCATATGCGCTGTGAAATGACAATTGTTTCAGGGGACTTGGAGAGAAAAAAATAAATAAAGAAGAAGAAAAAAAAAAACCCAGCGCACTACAGTGCATCTCTTGAATTCAAATGCACATTCTGCTGCTGCCACACTTCTGTAAGCCTGTCCCTGAGGAATAGCACTGAAAAGGCTGAAAAAGGAAAGCAAGACACGCTAGTCTGGCAAATAACAAAGACAGTCATAAAGATTCGTGAATATAAAAAAACAACACACCGCGAGAAAAGTACTCAGAAACCACCAGACTTCTACTCTGAATAAGTAGCATCGCTTACAGAAACAGGGGACGTTGCCCTTGTCCGTGGACATGATGATGATCTGCTGTCTAATGCGGGGCAGTCCTGGGACGGTGGGGGGCATTAGGAACCCCCTCCCTCGTTGTTAAGAGGCAGCTGAAGCACTCAAGGGGGTGGGGGAAGGGGGTGTTGCTGTTGGGGGGGGGGGGGGGGGGTTTTGGCAAGAAACAAGAAGCTGGCTCTACCAAAGCTGCACCTGCTTGGGGTGCACTGGGGATTGGACCAGGTCTTAATTTCTTTCAAAGCCCTGCCAACCAAGGAAATGTGCAAGCTGTGAGAGACACAACCACCACCTAGTCCAAGGCCAAGCTAACAAGCTGATGGCCAGGCCCAACCCCGCATAGCCAGCGCTGTAACCCAGCCTCCCGACACGCACCGCGGCCCGCTTCCAAACAGGCCAAAGAATCTGACAGTCAGCTTGTCGGTGGAATGAGACCTCTCAAGAGTACAATATGTTTTACTGCGAAGGGACAGAAATAGAAAGCAAAAGATCACTACTGCAGACGAAGTACGATATGAAGACGGGGCGTTTCAACTAATTCTTACACCTAGACAACTTTTATTGCTCTCCACAACACACCATTTTGGGAGGTCGAGAATACTGACAAGGACAATTCGTTAATTTACTCACGCATGATACAGCGCCTTATATATTTTTCGATACCGATACCGATTAAAATGTCGAGTGGTGCTTTCTATAAGACAGCAACACAGTCGGATTTTGGAATCAAGACGGAACCCTTGGCGCTGAATACATCGATAATCGTCTTTCAGAGAGACTGGTAGAATCCACACTATATCTATACTATATGCCTTTATCATGCCGCAAAGGGTTAACACGGACACAAAGCTGAGAAACATGGACACGGGGGTACACTGAGGAGCACACCTCAGTACTCAATACATTTTAGTGACTGTAATACGACAGGCTACAGGTCTACCTCGCCAGTAACTAGCTTGCAAAAGCAAAAGCCTGCAAAACAGCAGCAGTTGAGCATGCTTTAACTAGCAACGTTACTGGTTATCACACAAACAACACCAGTCCGTTTCCTGTCTCCAGACCAGAGCAACCGGCAGCGAAGGATACCGAGCGCATAGCCTACATCAGCTAACAGCTTGCTAACCGCTTTATTCAAAACGAGCTTGAACCCGGATAGTGACTAAATATTTCGACTACTTTATGTGTGAACGCTTGATTTAACTAGTCTAATGCACCCAGGGAAACTGCATTTGCGCTTCGTCCCGTCTACAGAAGTAGGCTACTGTTGAGACAAAAGCGTTGAATGAAGTTCCCCGGTGGCTAGCTAGCATGCTAGCTACGAATACAATACCGTCCAGGTACAGCAGCTCTTCTTGCGAACCCCTATGCCTCTGAATGGCAGTATACGGGATAACCCCGCGATGTAGCTCTTTGGTGCGCGTACTGAGCATGCAGTAAAGCGCAAATAAGAGTGGTGTGAACGATTGGTGGACTGCATACCTCTGCTGGTCGCGATCCGTTTTTTCGCCCGTTTTATTTGAATGGAGTGTTGTTTCTCAGGAGGTGTCCTGTTCCGGGGTCACATCCCGACAGTCGGTATGGCTGCGTGCTGGAGCTGAATAATGACTCACGCTGAGATCCCGGTGCGGAAACTGTTCCAGCCGAGAAGTTGATGCATAGACACTAGGGGGAGATGTCCGGAAAAACAAACATACTTCGATAGAATATTTCAAATGAAGTAATAATCACGTAGCCTAAGTATTGTACGATAATTGTAGACCAAAATAGCAGCCACTCTTAGAGTTTGCTCTGTCATATTCTAGTTAAAATGTGCGGAGGTTTCAGTGCGCCAAGTAGCCTAAGCCATTGTGAATTTCCAGTTTTCGTGAATCCTGAATAAGGCTTAAGAAATTGTTGATCCTAATGTTTAAACACAAGCCCCGACTAGAGATAGACTCAGTTCACTTCCAGCCAGCTTCCAGTAAGCAGATTGAGCAGGCCTACTCATACTGTGTGCACCGCATGACATCCCAAGGACAACAATGTCTGCCACTATGCCACTAATGGGAGATCCCACAGACAAAACCACGCCACACACAGCTCCGCTTGGCGGAACCCCAAATGCACAGGGCAGGAACATATTAATCTCCAGGACGAAGAACAAAAGGGAGCTTAAATGGTGTTCGCAGGAGCCCTGCCCCCCCCCCCCCCCCCCCCCCCCCCCCACGTGCCTGTTTTTATTGTCCATGACACCCCTTTTTCAACTGTGGTCACTAAGAGCAACGAACACCAGCAGCCAATCTGCTCGTGCGCGGATTCCGGCGCCCTGGATGCTAACGGGCTCTGCCTCTGGCAGGCCATACGGCCCTATGCTGGGGCATGTAATTTGAATTGGCCTGGTGTTTCTGGGCCTCGACTTCAATGACGCCTTTGAGATGCCTGTGCGGGCTTCGACCAGGAGAGACGCTTGCGTTGCCACTGGCAGACCTTGCAGTCCAGCTCACAGTGACGAGGAGCTCCATTCAATGCCGGGCTGCCAGGGTGAAATTCCCAGGCCCAGGGACAAAAATTTATATTATTATATTATTCTCAGGCCAGGGACAATAATATTTACCACAACTTCACAGCAACCAGATTTCTGTGGATTCATTAAGTTTGGTGTTCTAATTTCACTTGTAGCCTATAAAATGCTATATGAAGTGGGACAACATTGGGTAATGCAACGTGCAGTCAGGTTGCGTAATGGATGAGTGGACACATTTGGCATTGAATCAAGGCATTTGTGATCACACCATTTTGTGACCTAACATATTGAATACAGGCAAGGGTATATGACACAAAATGGATGGCAAAATCTGTGCTCAGACAAACAAGATCTTGAGGAGCACATCTACATTACAGATGGAAAAGAAAAATAAATACATGCTTGGACTGCATCCATTATATTTAGTATATTTTGAATACTATAAGTATCAAAACGCCCTCTGACACATCCCTTTGTGGCAGGATGAATCAGACTGTCGGTAACTGTTCTAGAGGTCTGGTGAAAACCTTTGCATGCTTGGTCTCTATGGAGATGACGAGGCTTGAGCAGCATTGTAGATCTTCCCCTTTTTGCAGTAATAAGAATATTATTGCGGTGTTTGGTCCCAGCAAAGTACGAAAGGAAATGTATTCAGCTGTGCAAATGATTTTTCTAAAATAAGCCAAGCCACTATGCCGCACAGTACTAAGTTCTGTTCAGGGGGGGAGACTGTTTTGACCAGTGGTTTTTAAACTCAGCCCAGGGGACCCACGGTGTATGCTGGTTTTGGTCACAGATTAATATCATGATCATTTAACCATTTAAGGTCCAAGATTGCAAATGTGTGACTAGAATGTTCTGAACAGAACTTTCTAGTGCTGATGTATCAATCACTCCTGGTAACGGAAAGCAATGGACTTACAAAAACAAAAAACAAAGGTACAAAAAACAACATTCCAAAACACCTACTCTTTCTTTTCAGAATACTTTTATGGGATATGTTAATGTAAACAAATCAAGCAGTAGTAGCAGTATTGTAGCCCAGGAATACGCACTGCTTAGCAACACTTGCACGATAGCCTATAAAGTATCAACATGAACGCGCATTGGCTGCGCTGGACTTAGCTGCGCCTAGTCTTATTTTTAGATGGTGCAACAGGTGTAAATAGTGGACACAATGTTGACCGACATAACAGTTAAGACCAACTTTTAAAAAATATATTTTTTTTTACGTCCAGCTGATGCAACCGCTCCCAGAGGGTTTTGGGGTTGTTGAAAACATGCGTTTAAGTTCTAACATCGAATTCTAGCGTTACTTTAAATTATTCCAGCACAATGTACATGTTTTGTATCTCTGTGTAGTGCGGTTTTGTAGAAGTTGTACGCCAGATGGCGCATGACTACAAATAAGCCGTTGAGTACCATTTGCAGAGTTAACCAACGGTCGCCTTCTTTTAAAATTAATATAGGCCTAATTAAATCTTTCGTGGAGATGTAAAACATTTTATTCCTATAAATACATATTTTCGTTAAATGGCAGTTCAAAGCCGCCCCCCAAATTGTTGTTCGGTGTCTGATGTCAAAGAGATGTAAACCTTGTCATTTAAGAGCACATGTTCACATTTCACGGTTTCCTATTTTAAAAGTCATTATGTTGTTTCCCAGAAGGATAATTGTCTTGTCCTAAAATGACAGGTAACTATATTGTATTTTTCTCAAGTCATTTTCGTAGCCCACCATAACAACAGTAAAATTTCGCTTATCACTCCCAAGTATAAAGAACACAAAATGAATATTTCGGTCGCAATGTTAGGCTAGCTCTGCAATGTGTCAAGTCGTTGTTTCGACTTCATTATATTTTAATAGCAGCCTATCTTTATAAAATGAATTGAAACTGTATGGGACTTTTGAACAAAAAATGGAAGGTCCTGGAAAGTGAAATATAGCATTAGTCAAATGTTTAATAGTCAACATTATTAATTTAAAACCAGTTTTGACCTAGTTCAGAGGTTATTAAGGGGGGTGCTCACGTGCTGTAGCTAAATTATGCTGAATTGGGAAAATTTATTGCATTATGTAGTCTATGTACACATTTAAAGCAAGCAGGACATTGGACATATATACCTATATTTTATTAGCTTATTCTTCATCTGCAAACTGTTCAGTGTAAAATCAACTCTGGTAGACTATGTTTACATTAATTAGGAACACTTGTTATCCCGGAGATCCTACATTGATCAATTCAAAGGGAACAGTTACTGTATTGATATTATAATTATTGCCATCATAACAGTGACAATGTTTAGGCTACAGGCTACCCAGAACCGTGATAGTGAAGTAGCCTAAATGTTCAATTGTGGATAAATAAAATAGTCACAAAATAATAATTAGGCTATAATAATGCTTCATATGTAGTCTTAAATTTGATTCAACATATCTGAAGGAACGAAGGTCAAAGGACAGTTTTACTTGTATTAATTTTGATAGCTAGCTATAGCTACACATCATTCTCATTGCAAAGTTTATGACACAGAAAAGACCAGCAATAGTATACATGGTGGAAAAGGTCAAATTAATATACTTTACTTTACTCCCATCCTTGCACATGGTTTTAGCCTTTGCTTGGAAATTTCAAGGCATTGTGAAGTTATATTACATGTCACGAGACACTTTGGCATGTTTTGAGAATAACTTCAGTCAGAGAGGGAAATAAATGGAAATCATGTTTAATTACAAAATTCAGTGAAATATAAAACTGAAAGTCGTTCTGGGTATAATGTTTACAGGCGCGAGGGTCTCATCTACAGAAAAAAAAATATTAGCCTCAATCTCTTCCAATAAAGAGCATTTCCAAGATATTGTATTTGTACCTATCAAAAAAGCCGAAACCTAATCTCTCGGCATGACAACAGCATTTAATGCCTACTGAAATAATTTTACAATTACCATATAATCCATTGTAAAAACTTTTTTTTACTTACACCCCACCCCTTCGTTCTTAAATTATTCGAAATAAATAACCGAGCAGATAAAACCAAGTATGACAAATATGTTACATTGTCATACACAAGATTTAAAATGAGCTAACATTCGACCAAATGAAACCACTGACAACTGATAATTCAGAAAGATCACGGTCCCGCTTTTTCACAGCTTTGGAGCACTACAATGAACACCTGCAATTATGCGATTCAGCTGTCGGAATTTAAGTGCAGCGGTCACACTCTGAATGCAAGAATCTTAGCTTGGGTTAAGCAAATCAAATTTTTCTTTATATATTTGCGGAAATTTAAAATATCTATATGTCTGGAGCACATTTCCGCCCTTCAGCAAATAATATAAAAAATAAATAATGAGACTGACTACGCACAAGCGGTTGATTTTACGGGTGAAATTTTGACTATAACAAAGCAATGGAATCATTGAGCCATTGGAAGAAAGAAAAACACACACGCAAACAAAAATAAGATTTTGTCAATAGACAAAACTTAGCCGCGTTGAAACCACCACAAATGAGCGATATGACAGATTTCCCTATATTGATCATGTATAGCTACATGAGAACTAAACGGCCCCTATAAGGACATTTCTTGCTGTATGCTGTACGACAACGAATGTTGGCTACCGGGGGACGCCTGACCCCCACTGGCGCTAAATGTTTGAGTTATCCCAGCGTAGTGGCTGCCGTTGTGGGGCACCCATACACCCGCGTGTCGATGATATCCACTATAGCCTGGGTGGTGGAGGTGATTTGAATGGCCGCTCACAGGCGAATTCGGAAATCCACTTAGTGGCGCCGGGCTAATATTTCCATTGGCGTAGTGCGGCTGCTGGTAGATCGCGGATGCTGTAGACTGCAAGGGGCTGGGCTCAGCGAGGGTCCACGCGTTGCCCACAAAGTGAGCCGGTAAGTACTTCGTATTTTGATGCATGTAGGCATCGGGATAATTCAGATAAGTTTGCGCTTGCAAGTACTTTGTATTCTGGTACAAGTAGGCATCTGGATAATTCAGGGCATGCGTCTTCCCCGGTCCGCATGCAATTGGTGAAGGTCTGTATGATCTCTTCACCCGTCTCCGGCGTCTGTAATTCCCTTTATCGAACATGTCCTCAAAAGCTGGATCCAAAGTCCAGAAATTCCCTTTCTTCTCCCCGTCGCCTTCCCTGGGCACTTTGACGAAGCACTCGTTAAGGCTGAGGTTGTGCCGAATGCTGTTCTGCCAGCCCCTTTTATTTTTCTCATAGAAGGGGAACTTGGTGATAATGTATTGATATATTCCACTCAGCGTCAACTTCTTTTCGCTACTGTCTCTGAGGGCCATCGCGATAAGCGCTACATAGGAGTACGGTGGTTTTTGAAACGACTCCACGTTTCCCGTTTCCACCTGAACTCCGTCTTCGATTTTGTCGGAACCGCTTTCCCTCATGGTCGAAGACTGGTCCAGCGTGCACTGCATGAGATCCGACAGCGTTTAATAAACACCAAACTCTTGTCTTCAAAATGTGTCCCGTTGCGTCTATCCTAGCAACGCCGCATACCAAAGGGAAAGCTGTCCATAAGCAAGAGACACTTCAGGGCATTGCAGGTATAATACATTTTTACCAGGTAGTTATCCGGTAACGCGCGCGCGCGTTAACCCCTCCCACGGTCGATGCTATGCTAATGTATGAGAACTCACTACTTGAGATCCTTGCAAATACTTTAAAAGATACTTAAAAAAATACTTAAAAGTTTATTCCATTCTAAGGATGTAACATCTCTACTGTTCAAGTGGGGGTCACACACACCTTTTGACCGGAAAACAGCTGGCATAAACAATAACTTCTGAAAGCGGATTCTTACAAATGTTTATGCGTAAAAATTAAAGATGAAATTAATTAATGAATGAATTAATTAAAATAAGTTATAATAAATTATCATGAAATCTCATTTAATAATTAAGCCGTTTGCAATTGAAAAACAAGTTTAAACAATGTCGGCTATATGCGTTCTGTATGAAAATAGCATGAAGTGATTATGGGAGTGGGTGGCCAACTCTGTGCGCATGTCTTTATTTGGCACGTGCGCCATTTCATTTTTTCACTAGTCCTAACTATTTTACAGGTTTTTAAATAACATATTGCTATTTTATTGAAACTGAAGAATACGGTAAGTGTTCATTAGTTAATATTTTTCTTCTTTTTTCGAGGCACAAAAGATACTTTATTGGATTAGTTCGGCTGCTTAGGTTGGACAGGTAAGGAACATGTCCATAGTTGACGTGATTCCTAGCGGATTCCTATACAATTTATTTTTATAAGTATTTTCAAAGAAATTATATTGCTGCATAAGAATGCTGTTGCCTAGGCCTACACATGTCCTAAAATACTTTGTCATAGTGCCCAATAGCAAACAACAGGATTTCTGTGGATCTGTTAACGATTGTTGTATATTCGTGATAGTTCCATATTTTTTAATTCCATAATAAAACATGGTTTCCACATAGCGTTTTACTGTTAATTTCATTCTGAAATAAAACAAAAAAATTAAAATAGTTAACACTATCTTCTAAGATTGACTACACTAACATACACAGCACTTTAAATAAGGATCACCCACTGGCAGCTCATTCCTCCTGTTTTTAATGGTAGGACCTTGATGCGCTTCATTTTAGATATAGGATAACTTCAAAATACTGGATTTCATTTGAAGTCAATCTCTGATCACTATTATTCATTATTTAAACAGTGTCATATACTGAACATTATGAAATTTTAAGGTAGTACGGCACTGTAATACTCCAGCAGTTAAAATAAACCAGCTGCTGATATGGTTGATGTTTACTTACACTAACAATCTCTAGCAATAATAATTTTAAAAATAAGTTTACGGGTTGCGTGACACCCCGTTTTGGTCACGAAATGTCGCTGGGATGTAATATCAAGTTCCACGTTGGGGTTTAGGTGATAATATGAAAATCTTTGAAATCCACTGCTGTTCATTGGTGTGTTATACATAGTTTTTCATAATTCTTATCAAATTAGACTTAACTGTTTAGGTGGTTGTATGCCGTGCAGAAGAAAGTTTTGTTTTTGAACTCATAGCCAACTTCAGTTTGACAACCGTATATTGTTGCGTGCCCTGCAATGGTCTCTATCTTAAACAACTAGGCTATATGATTACTGAGCATAAGAACAATAATTAAGGCAACACATTTAATATGGAAGTTTGTAAGACAATGACGAAGTTGTGCCGCTATCGGAGCAATTTAAAGAGCAAAATTTCCCTGAAGGTGCGTGTTATTCAGCCTCCTAATATATTTATATAGCAAAAAGACTGCTTCGTTTTAAAGATATGCAAGCTTAATGAATATATTTAGCAGGCCTGTTTCAGGTACACATCTTACGGGCATTATTTTGTTAGGCCTATATCAATGTAAAATCTGATGTATGTGTTCCTAAGTATCTCAATGTAAAATTGTATTTTAACGATCAACAGTTAACACAGTAGATTTCAATTACTTTAAATCCACTGTAGGTTTACAGGTAGCCTATAGGATTCGTTTAAACTTTGGGGAGACACATTGCTGGACCACCTAGTCTCGCGTAGTCAAATATCATGTCTCACACGTATACTAGCTAGTCAAGCAATTAATTCATATGAAAATATCGGGGGGTGGCGCGACTCATCGTCTCCACAAACCCACGCGGCACGCGCATGCTTTGTCTACAGAATCAGACACAAAATTTCATCGGACAGATAATCATGCTCAGTGTGTGGAACGATTAATCCTCTACAAATAAAGACATGCCCATTTCTGAAACAAGGAAAGCCCCACTAGAATGATGCACTACCTCTCAATTGTTTTCCACAGGCTACGCATACGCACGCACACACATGACGTCGCTTCTAATAAGTTGAGACATCATTAACACTTTACACATTTGGAGCCGATGTATTTGGATACATCAGGTAAATATCCTTGGGGATTTGCTTATGGTGGCTCAATGGGATATTTTACATTTGTAACAGATAATGCCCATTTTAGCGAATTCCCCCATGACGTAGGCCTATACCACATATTTCCATGTGGTCACGGCCTAATTTTCATTTACTACGTCTTTGGAACCCCTCCCTTCTCTCTCAGCAGTTGCAACAGTTAATCAACGAGACACATTTATCCGGTCATTGCCATTCAGCCCGCCAATAATCTGTACACTAAGCCGTTTGAAACGGTAGAGCATACCACGGGGAAATATTATTAAACACAAGACAATCTCCCTAATACGTGGACTCGGTCTATCTGCTCATCATAGAATATCTTTGTATGGCAATATTTTTTTCGGTGCTGTTCAAACAGGTTTCCGTAGATATTGTCACAGCAGCCTATATACATGAAAAAACAGTTTCCTACATAAAATAGGAAGGAAAACTATATGTAGGCCTATATTTGAAATACTGCAATGCTTAATGCCTAGCCTATTTTCTGAAGCACGGTAATGTAATTTTCTGGAGCTAGAACAGTGCATCTTTTTCTTTTTCCAAATATACAGGGAATATCATTTAAGAATCATGACTTATGTTACAATGCATTCAACTGCATTGCAGGGTTAAGTACCACAATGAAGTATGCCTTCATACCGCGCGCAAAAAAAAAAGGTTCCTCGCGCAAGAGAGTGCCAAACCACTTGGCTACCTGACAGACAGGCCAATGCCAGGTATGGAGGTACTTTTCCCACCGCTGAGGACTGGGGTATTTCCTGTCTCTCTTTGAGGGGTCCGAGTTGAGCATGAAGGGGATAAACGCTGAGCCAGTCGCGCGACACCGGCGGCTCCGGGATCGCCACCCACACACACACAGGTATGGAGACCGTGACTGGGAGGGGGGTACTGGAGATAATGATCACCTGGTCTCACCAGACAGACTGTCTCCCCTGAACAAGTGATAGGGAAATCAGTGGAGCTTAAAACTAACTAATTCTTCGCATCAGCACTTGCTCTTCTTGGGGATTTAGGTGGGGGCTAATTACAGAAGAATAAATAAGGCTTATTTTCTTTAATATTCTCTTTATAAGCATTTAAATAATACGACTGCCTCTTCAAAAGCATTTGAACAAACAAGCGTTCATAGTCCGTTTGCAGTAGATGTTGGTTCTTTTTCAAGTTTGATAATCGTTGTCAAGAAAAACAAAAGATTCTCCGGTACTGCTGATGGACAAACCGCGCTCCCTTGAACGCTCTTCGACAGGTTAATGCCTCATCTGGGGGGAAAAAACAAAAAACAAACAAAAAAAAAAAACACTGTCTCTCTCTGTCTGGAGTGGCTAGACACGTTGAACATTTTGACAAATGAGTAAGACTGTTATGCACTACATTTGTAAGATAATTGAGATCATAATTTTCTTGGCTGACGTTATCGTGGCTCAAATGTCCACAAATACACGCAATAGGACAACAGGTTATTTGCGTTTTACTGCAACTCCCGTTTCAAAACTAATGGTAAATAAATAATTGGATACATTGGAGCAATTTCACCATAAAGTATTTTTGCCATCACAGATTTTTTTAAACTAATAGTAATCTCAAGGATTTCGATTGACGCGAAAGACAGACATGCATGAGCAGCTCACGGCGAGGCCAGTCATGTTTCACTATGCAGCGGTCAGATTTCCATTTGTCAGTGCAGCAGTCTCGCGGGGATTCGAGGTGCGTTTCCGAAATCTCCCGATTTAACTCAACATGGTGTCGCGCGACCGGAGGAAGGCGCCCGACTGAAAACGATAATTCCACAGAAGAATGCATATTTCAGACATTCGATACCCCCTAAAAAAGTTTCGCCAAAAGAGAGACAGCTACTTGTAGGCTACAAAACAGGGGCGCTAGAAGATAATCTAAAATCTAATTTAACAAGGACTTTTTAGCTGTAGAAAACGTTATATTTCTATAATACATAAACCAGAAAGTGAACCATATTAAGCAATAATTACTTAAAGACTTCCCGACCACCGAATGAATGAGCAGCAATTCTTTGTCCTGTCTAGTTTAATTAAATGTTTAATGCAAATAAACATGAAATAAACATTGTTTCAGGAAACATGTTAATAATGGCATTTATAGCTCCTATTAAAGATGGAAACAATTTTTTTTGTTTTTCCTACAGTCATGTTGAAAATCGTGAATGAGAATCAAATTTTGCTACAGCGAGGCTGAATTCTCTGGAAATAAATTATGTGTTTAAGTTAGTAAATACTGTAAATAAGTAGGTCCTTTATTTCATGGTGAATTACAACTCGTGAATTATATTCACAATCATCAGAGGGAAAAGGAGCATCAAAATCATATGAATAACTGAATCAGTTTTGGATGAATAGCATCATCCATATACCATAGCCTTCATTAACACACATTAAATGTAAGGAGTACTTTCAGACAAACCAACAGAATTTGATAAAGCAATATAAAACTGAAACGTAACTGATAAAGGAGCACATTTCAAATTACAGATTAAACTGTAGCCTATTTGAACAAAAGGGAAATATAATTTTAGGTATTCGAGGGTGATAACTTATTGTTAAATGAACCCATCTTCAACATGCAATAAAAACACATTTTTTGTCAAATGACAAATGAAATGTATAATGGAACAACAAATATATTTTTAGTCAGTCTTTCTGTTGAAGTTTTTCTGTAAACGGAATCCTCTCTTCAGACTCTTGTAATGGAATCAGCGTTAGATACAATGTCAATAATAATCAAAACCAGAAGTCAATAAAAAGCTCAATGCTAAAAACAGAAACACTGGTATAGGAATGACAGCATTTTGGAATGGCTACCAGAAAAAAATGTTTTGATATGCTGTGGAATTTTGGCTTTCTTAGCCAGTAGAACAGCAGACCAGTGTGTGTCAAGTGCTGGAGATTCAGCAAAGCATTTGTAACTGCATTATTTAAACAGACCAAATAATAGCAAACATAGGTACACTTGCCAATACTGTAAGAGGTATTATTACCTTGAAATGTTACAACTGGTCTCCCGAGGAATATATTTTTTTTTTAAATCAAAAAATGAGAGCTATGAAGCAAACATATATTTGTTTTGGCTCAGTTTTGCATCCTTCCCTCAAAAATGACCTAATGTTTCAGGCTTTTCCTCTTTAATACTCATTTCAATTCAAATTTTTATTTTATATTTCTGGAAATTTAAAACAATGCCAATGTAACCACCAGGCAATTGACCTAAAACTTTTAAGAATGTTACCTCAGTTAAGTGCCTATGTAAATAGCAATTCTTTTTCATACCACTTTTACAACCCAAAATGCTTCACATAAAATCAGTTAAAAACATGTTAAGTTAAAACAAAGACAGTTCTGTGAAGCTGAACCACGCCCCCCCCCCCCCCCCCCCCCCCATTTACCTGAGAAAAATGCCCATCACATTCATTTTGCAAATGCTCCTTTCCAGCACAACCTGGAAAGTAAAAAACAAAAGCATCTGCTGGAGTGGCATGAGCAAAAGTGCAATACCTGGCTAACAGTGTTCCCAGACTAGTGTATATCCAACATCACTAAAGCACTAAGTGCAAGATAACTATGCTAACCAATGCCAAAATTGTGTGACATCACAAATGTGTGATTAGAATGTTCATAACAGAACATTCTAATGCTGATGTAACAATCACTACTGGTAATAGAACGTGATGGAGTTCTAGAACACTCGCTTAGAGTTTTTTTTAAATAACATTCCAAAAAACCTAGCCTTCAAATGGTTAATATGGATAAAATCCACAAAGACATAATAAACCCACAAATTACCATGATATGAATAAACTATATACGAGTGCACGGGGGATGGGGTAGAAGGGGGTGGGGTCACTAGCCTGCACTGAGAGATGGCCAGTGGTTCTGCTGCCCAGACCAGCAGGGGAACAGTGCACACAGGCATCGTGTCTGGGGAGAGCACCACTCAGAGAGGGGGGACAGAGTCACGCTGAGGGAGGGGAACAGACAGATCTGGCCAGGGTGTGAGGTGTGAAGACTGACCGCTGACACAAGTGAGAAACAGTTTTTCGTGTCAGCGAGAATCGATCTTTGAGACACAAGTTGCTTAATTTACAAATGGCAAGAAACCATATTTTCTTAATGTAATAAGTACTGGTCAATAAGAACAACCATGACATTAAATTTGATACTTACATGCATAAAAATATAAAGATAATTGAGCTTCAAGACAGTTTGTACTTTATCAACAATAGTACAGATTTATGCACTCACACATGTACAAACAATCTGCATTTTAAAAAAACATCCTTAAAAAAAAGACAAAAATACTGCGTAAAACATATTTAATTAGCAAAGACATGCTCAGACTTACAAGGAAAAAAATGTTGTGAGTGATACACCCAGATCAACAAGGCTAACAACTGTATTAACTGTATTTTAAAGTTCAGCAGTTTGAAATGGCGAACAGAATGAAGGATTCTGGACCTGACGATTTCAGGCCTGAGTCCAATGTAGGCCACTTCCACTGAAAGTTAAAGCAAGGCAATTTCTTTCAACTGATTCAAAAACCACTCCGTAAAAATTGGGTTACAATACAGAAATAATGTACAATTGTTGCCAATGTATTCAGGACAAGGGAGTGGGCACACAAGATCATTTTTAAATATAAAAGATATGCAACACACACACTGTCAAGATACCAGGCTGGCATGTGTAGGAAAATACTTTCCTTAATATAATTTGCTATAATTACAGCAGTAGTATCCCCAAGCCCACTTTAAGGTCTGAATCTAAAATACTAAACAATAAATACTTTTTTCCTCTCCAACAGAAAACAACACATTAAAGCTTCAGTGCCTCTAAGGTTTGGGATACAGTAAGACATTATGAACAGACATTAAATGAACATTATTTTTTTCTATACACCAGATATGATGAATATCAGCTGACATTTTGACTCCAGCACCACTTTAAATGCAGGAGGCAGCATACCTGTAAAAGTACCAAAGTGCTTCAGTCACATTCCATGAGATTCAATCTAAACCCAGATACAACAAACGGAGCGTCGATAAAAATGGTTTGTTTCTGTTAAAAAAAAAAAAAGTTTTAGTCAAAAGTATCTTATTGTTCCTTTGTGCCATATATGCTGACCATTCAATGCATTTTTCATTCATGGGATTTTGAACATAATTGTTAGGTTGATCTTTTTTTTTTTTTTCTTAGCCTAACTTATGAACAGCTCTTGTCACTAACAAGCAAGTCACAAAATCTTTATTAAAAAAAAAAAAAACAAACAAAAAAAACCCCCCAAACAACTGATGTCTGAACAACACACTCCACTTCAATAATGTCGCTAGAATCTCCCATAAGCACCTACATGTACTGCCAGGACAACAAGACTCATTCTTCTGGCAGAGGATCGCCAGAATAACTGGGTTATTTCCCTCTTTCCTTTATGAGAATTTTAAGTCGCATTAAGGAGCCAATTAATACATCATCTCTGACACAAATGGAAAAAAAAAAAAAAAAAAAAAAAAACATTAACTTCGTTAGAATGGTACAAAATGCGTAAACATCTGCATTTTTAAAAAGCAAAAACGGCGATTCCGTATTTCTGAACAAGCTCATGCAATCCGCCTGTTGTACAGGACAATCCATCGTGAAAATATGGACGTAGTCAGATGGTAACATGGCGCAGGACTTTGGAAGGCCACACTTGCAGTCAAAGAACCGCCAAGTAAATCTGAGCCATTTAAGAAGTCAGTGTCCTTTCTCTCCTGTCAAGAAGTCCCAGTTCCTCTGGATAAAATGACGTAATAAACGCATAATCCTGCAGCACCGCGTGCCCTTCACCACCTCGCTAACATCCACGGCTCTCCTCCCAACCAAGTCGCACAAAAAATGCTAAGGTGCTAGCCCGATCCTTAAAATGCCTCTCTTCTCACTCTCAGGAGCATTCATTAGGGCGGAAGTGGCCCGGCTGTCCGTGAGGAACACCACTTCCGCCCCGCCCTAAGAAACATGCGGTTTTTGCGCGCGTTGAGACTTGAGTTTACGGTCATGCCTCGCACGGTGTGACAAACGGCTGTTAAAGAGCGAACACTCAAGACAAAAACAGCTACGTACACGCAGCAGCCATGGCACGATGGTTCAGCACCTCCGCGATCCGAGGGAAGTGTGTGTGGTTCGAGTTCTGCTTTAAATAAGCATGGCATGCAGCACGTGATAATGCAATACCCTTTTCTTTTGTTTTACCTTGCAGGAGGAAACGTGACAATTGATATAAAGCTTGATATTTTGCAGAGCGCAAGATTCAAATTATGCCAGGGACATCCTAACTTTGTATTCTCTCCATGTGTAAAAGACAACAAAACGTCTGCTCTGCTAGAACATTTAAGAAACCACTTTTAAAGTAATAAACCAAAATAACCATAAAAACACTAACATTCCCTGCCAATAACCTGAACAGTGATGGCAGAACCGAGTGAGGTTGTGGAATGTGTAATGAAAGTTTTCAATGTGTAATGCAATGTTTTCTGGATTAAGACAGCACAGCTTTTCATGTTTGTATGTTTGTTTTTTTTTTTTAATCCAGTACGTTTTTTCAACGAAAACAATCAGCAGACTGACCAGCCCACCCTCCTGGAAAAGTTGTGCAATACCTCGAAACTTGTATCATAAATATGTGCTTAACCTCTTGAAAATCAAACACCCGCTTAAGAGACAACACACCTGTACATTTAAGCCAAACGAAACTTTGTGCGCACGCTCACAGAACGACTATTCACACCGCAACACACAAACGGCCCGTCTTTCACGTCAATGTTGTAAGAGATAGAAATGTACCGGAGCCGAACACACTGCGGCAGACACAAAGCGGCCGGCTCTGTCACATTCATGGATATCTGAAGAAAAGAAAGGTTTCCCATTTTTGGTACATTTTCCAAAACAAGAGATTCCCCCCCCAGTTAACACGGACACTAAAACAGCAGCATCGTCGACCCAAAAAAAAAAAAAAAAAAAAAAAAAAAAAAACTAAGTTACAGCACCACTGCCAGTGTATTTCATCAATGTTTCAAACTTGGTAGGACTTGCTGCAGTCGTTCCCCTCTGTATAAAATGCAGAACATCAAAACCGTGATGGGCGTCTTTAGATGAAAAGAGGGCTCAGTCCGTTCAGCCCGGTCACGCCTGAGCGACCGGAGAAACAAAACAAAACCTCCACCCGCAGACGGAGGCGGTAAGCCCCTCCCCCCCCCCGTAGTGTGCCCAGATGCGATTGGACCAGGGGGTTTTGAGTGGCAGAGAGGACAAGGAGAGTGTCTCTTGTGCACACGGCTCAGCTCCAGGTGCCGTACGTGTACAGGGCGCCGAAGATGAGGTTAGCCGAGAGGCTAACGCACAGCAGCCCAGGCCAGAGAGACCACCCCAACACACCTGCAAACGCAATCAGTCAAACGATCAGCACAAATGGCCCATAAGCGTAGAAGAAAAAAAGTGCAAAAACAAGTCGACACACGAGACACAAGTAACTATAGTTTCTGTTCCGATAACATTCGTACCCAATGTTGCAAGTGACGTCAAGAACGTGTTTTGTTTATTTTTCTTTTATTCATTTAACTTCTGGATTTTATCTTATTTTCTTCACGAAGGGAAACCACATTCTATGAAATGCATCCAAGATAAAGTACTGTGCAAGTCAAGTCAAGTTTTATTGAACCCCGTGGGGTAACCTGTCCTCTGCATTGGACCCATCTTAGCTACTTAAAAGCAGTGGGCAGCCACAGTGCAGCGCCCGGGGACCAACTCCAGCTCTGAGGCCAGTGCCTTGGTCACAGGCAATGGGAAAGGAGTGTACCTAACCTGACATGTCTTTTTTAAATTAATGTGGAGACGGCAGCTTCAGGAAGCTGATGGACCACTCACCCTTCCATTTTGGGCCCTCCACACCGGCCCCTGTGGTGGTGTCCACCAGGCAGGCCGAGGACGTTGACGTGCTTCCCCTTTTCTTCTCCTCCGCCACGTCCTCGAACACGCTGCTGTCCTCCAGCAGTGAGCTCAGATCTGGGAACAGAGAGCACGCGGGCCGGCAGGGTGAGCATGAGATCAGAACAGGGCCGTATACAAGCACATCGGCTCTGCAGCAGGGACAGAGACGCACGGGAGCGTATGACAATGCACCCCATCTGTGGCAGAGGGAGGCTGAACTTCCGTAGGGAAGCTAAAAATGCAACGCTGTATGTAACTCTCGCACACCCCTCCCGCGTATAAAATCAAAAAGAGAAACTGACGTATCTCGGACAATATGTGCTGTAACAGGGGCTTTATTTTAAAATGCACAATAATGGTAAATCCTGCAGAAGGATTCTGCTCATTCATGCCCAGTGCAATTCTGGCACTGGCTTCCAGCCTATCAGAGCTGACAATTGCACTTACTTGAGGGTGCCATTTGTGATTGAAATCAGCCCTGTGAAGAGTAGGTTTTTTGTAATGTTTTTTCAAAAGTCGGCCTTCTAGAACTCTGTTGCTTCCAGTCACCAGCAGTGATTGTTACATCAGCATTAGAATGCTCAGCTAAGAACATTCTAAATCGCATATTTGAGCTCTTACACCGTAAAGTGTTAAACAAAAATGAGACTTGTTTACAAATCACAGAGGTGCACAGTGGATAAGAGAGGACTTTCTATTCACAAAATTCCCCACCGATGCGCAGACATCTCCCACTTCCAGTGCCGTACCTCACATCCTTTCCTCATCAAAGACGCAGGCTGGGGTTTAATTGCACCGTGCGAGAGCGGGCCTAATCTCTCACTGACGACAGACTACCCCGAGATCACACAGCCTGCGCAGCTTAAACACACTTCAAATAGCCACAATGAAGTGTTTTTCCCCATCGGTCGCTTTCAAAACCATCCCCACGTTTCCACCGACATCACAAGGACTAATTACTGACAAACTCATGAGTTGATGAAGCATATGGGTTTGATGACAAGGTGTTAAAAGCAAAGACAAAAAAAGCAAAATCCTATCACAGGTAAAACACTGACACTTTAAAATTACATTACATTTATTTGGCAGATGCTTTTATCCAAAGCAACGTACAGTATGTGCATACCGAAGGAAAAACTGGAAAACACAGGTCCGATAAGGTCCTTATTTAATTTTGTAACAGTCATTCATAACCATGAACACATTAAGTTCAGTTCACACAGTAAACATTACTCTCTGACCTAAGCTATGCTCAAGTCAAACAAAAACTCCAGTGCAGAGTCCTTCACTTGGGCTGACTACCTCAGCGACGCAAGCGTTCCATCAAAGCAGGCCACGGGGTGGATAATTACCACCGACAAGTTGCAGTGAAATAAATCGGTTCAGTAGAATAAAGAGGCTCAGCACTTCCTGTCTCGCACCAAGGTGGGCAGAACAACATCCTGTCTCTCCTCGGCGAAATAATTACACGGCGAGCAGATGTAAAAGCGGGTTTTGGGGAGCGGCTCAAAGCGAAGATGCCCATCCCCATCACCCCCCCCCCCCCCCCACCCCCCCACCCGCCCACACGTACCGTGGTTGGGAGACGAGAACGGGGAGCCCTCGGGAGGGTGCACCCCCGCCGTGTAGAAGTTGGTATGCTCCGAGGGACAGGGGGGCGGAGCCAGCACCGGCGGGTCCGGGTGGGAGGGGAAGAGCTGCAGCTTGCGGCCGCCCAGCTGCAGGCGGGCGGGGCTTATGAGGGGCCGGCGCTGCCGGGCCGAACTGGAGGTGGACGTGACCGAGCCCGCCACCGAGGGGGCGGGGGAGGGGCCGGGGGAGGAGGGCCGGCTCACCGACTTCAGGGAGAAGTAGTCTGCCGCAAAACAGATATTAACGAATATGAAAATATAATATAACGGAAGGTGGTGAAGCTTTAAACAGCCAGAAAATTCCATCTGATTATGTAATAATAGTAGTGTCAATTAAGCATTTACACACACAAGCGCTTGGAGAAAGCAGAGAGCATTAGGATTATATTGCCACTTACATTATAGGGACCAAGCAGGAAGTGGCCAAGGGTTGGTTGCCAATGCCCCATAGGTTCACGATTAAGCATTGTTTTAACAGTTAACAGATAGAAATTGGCCCCAAATTTAGGAAAAGGTTCTTCTGTCCTGAACCACCATTAACAGCCCCTATGCCTGGTACACACTTACCTTACTTTTAAAAATCTCCACTGAGTTTGCAGGGAGTGACGGTATAACACACATTATTTTAAGATGATTTGAGTGACCAAAATAAGGCAAAATAAGAGAAAACACTTCAAAAGAAGAAACGAAATATGCTGGAATGTGCTACACTTGACCTTACTCTACAGTGAAAGTGGCTGATAAGTGGATCACATGCATCCAATGTTTCCATTTTGAGTTAAATAATAAACTTTGGGGACAGCTAAAAATTCAGACCTTCTTTAACATTAACATATTTTGTGAAAGGTGCGTGCTTGTTTGTTTGCCCCTGAGTGGAGTTACCTGACGGCGGGGAGTCTTTACACTGTGAGGACGGCCGGCTTCCACTAAACAGGTACCCCGAATCTGAGAAGAACACAACGAGGGAAACGGTTTTTATCTGCGCAGAAAATGCTCAACACACTGCAACTGGGGTCCCAAAAAAACAAAAACCATCGCCAAAGCGGTAAGGCAGCTGACTGGGCAGTACTAAACTTCCAACCGTTTTGGGGAAAAGGGAAGATGAGGAGGTTAAGAGGAACCTGAGCTACTTCCATCCACACGCCAGGCACTCTCACAAGCACACAAAACCCAGCACTAGAACCTGTTAGAAGGAACATAGGAGCTTTTACACCTCATTTGCAGCACAAAGCTTAAAATGTTGTGACAGATGTTGTTACAATTCGGCAATCATTGGCCGCGCCACGAAATGCCATGTTAAAAGTGAGTCACAAATCTCACGCGCACACACACACACACACACACAGGCACATACACACTCGCACACTCACACTCACACACAGACACACACACACTCGCACACTCACACACAGACACACACACACTCGCACACAGACGCACAGACACACACACAACACACACAGACACACAACACACACACACTTAGCACATTCCTCCAGAGGAATGCCCAGCTGAGGCGAAGATGAGCAGCCTCTGCAGGCTCAGAGCGGGGGGAGCAGGGGGGCGGGGGGGGGGCGGGGGGGGCGATGACAGAAAAGGGGCGGCCATCTCTCGGGTCAGCGGGACAGAAGCGCTCGCATAGAGAGGCCCGGGACAATGCGTCTGGAGCGCCCGTGAGGCGCGAACGTCAACGCCGAAAACCTTTCACGAGCCAGCGTTCAGAGGGATGCGCGCCACAGAGGAATGCACCAGTCAACGCCAAGAATGCAGAGTTGCTGCAGTGCAGCAACAACGGCCAAGAAACATTACACGTGTGTGTGTGTGTGTGTGTGTGTGTGTGCGTGTGTGTGTGTGAGCGTGCGTGCGCGTGCATGTGTGTGTGCCTGTGTGTGTGCGTGCACGTGCATGTGTGTGTGTGTGTGCACACGCATGTGTCTGTGAGTGTGTGTGCGCGTGTGTGTGAGTGAGTGTGTGTCTGGTACTGACAAGTGAAGTTTTATCCACCACCATATCAGGGAATTGGGTCCATGCAGGTCAATAATCGTTCGATTGAGTGCACCCAGTCAGGCTTGTAGTCACAAATTATTACGAATCACAGCCATAGCTAAAAGCAATAACCCAGGGATAATGCCTTCATTTACTAATCTGTTTATAGCTGTAAATACGATCATTCTTCTTGTGGATTAGCCTTGCTGCCAATCTCAACCTATTACTCAGGCCAGTCACTAAGACATCGTGTCTCCTGCATAGAACACACGAGACCAAAGCATTCACTTCCTTTTCAGTGTCGATCTAAAACTCTAAACAGCAGTACTGAAATGTTGGCAGTATTGCAAACACTGCCCAAGGGTGTTTACCACAAACTACTACATTTAATAAGTGTGGTTACATTGAATATTAACTTTGAAAATTAAAGTTTTGTTTTACATCACAAACAAGAAAATAATGACAATTAAAGAACACATTTAACTATATATTTTTACCTTTTTTTGCAACTGAAAAAATCAAATCATGACAAAATTTGGGTTCACACAACGCACCCCGGCAAATTCACAAGCACGTGCGTTAAGTGTTTCAAAGTACTGAGCAGACATTGAAAAAAGTTGAAACTTCCTGAAACACCTTCCTGAGTACCCACATGCGTGCTGTATTATGAAACATAATCTCACCCTGCACTCTAACGTAATGTTTGGTAAAGACACTCAGATTCCCCTCCTTTTTTAAGCTGCAGGGGGCTAAATAGGGGGGGTTGGGGGTAAATGGGGGGTTGACAGTTTGGGGGTGGGAGGTGGGGGTAAGATGCAGGCCTTTTGCAGTGCAAACAATCAAGGTTGGGCCACCACAGTTGCTCTTGTTTTACTGGGGTGACGCAGACACGACATGACCTTAAGCAACAATCTCCGCGCAGCACATCGGAATGTTCAAAAACATTGCAACTAAACAAAAAAATGTCTAAACTAGAAGATGAGAAATGGGAGATAACGGTTCGGTGGGGGGGGGGGGGGGAGAAGGAGAACGTACGATAATGCTGCCATTTGAGACGCCTGTCTGGGGTAAAACACACCGTCCACGCTGTGTGCGCTTCTCGACGCATCCTTGTGAGGAAGACGCAGCTGAACCGCCAGTCACAACGGCTACAGCTGCCGAAGGCCACAGGACCACCTAGCAACCGGCCATCTCCATTTCACAACAGAGCCTTTCACTCCCAAACGCTACCGCTGGGTTCAGGGAAGGGCCCCGTTTCCCAAGAGCAGAACACACCGACGAACTCACTGTGAACGACGCGTCACAGCAGGAGCTCTGTCTCTGCACCCACGGCTTGGCACAGGAGAGAGAAAAGGAGAAAAGAAAAAAGAAAAAAAAAAAAACAAGAGGACAGCATGTCCTCAGTGTACTTGCAGCTGGCATTACTATAAACAACATTTTCCTTCATGAACTAGACATTCTCAAAATGCTCCAAATTATTTTTCACAGCACTCAAGCCCCTGAAAACGCTTTTTACGACAAACCACCGCCGCACCTGCCAAGCTGGCCAACCATCATTAAAAGGCGGGGGGTGTGGCCTGGGCCTCGCCGAAAAGCACGCGCACCCAACCCACAGTGGGGCCTCATACTGCTCATTTACTGCACAGGACCTGCCACTGCTCCCCTAATCCAGACCCTAAATATCCCCCCTCCTCTGCCTGCCAGCCAGCCAGCCAGCCTGGCACAGACACCCAGCTTCAGAGTCGGTCTGTGCTGGGGGAAAAATCAACCATAGCCGGTATGGTTAAGAATCTTTGTTACAATTATTCATTTTCATTTTGCGCAGGAACAAACTAGAACTTAGGGAGGAAAAAAATGTGCAGAAAAATAACAAAGCCCAGAGGGGATTGTACACGGTACTTTCCCTGAAAGCAACAAACTTACCAAGCAATTATCACAAAGATATCAACAACAAAAAAGACTAACAGAAATAAGGAAAAAAGAAAAGTAAGAAAATATGTGAAAATATATCTTGCGTGTGATGATCAAAAACAACGGGACTGAACATTCTAAGTTGTTCCCATTGCCCTTTGCCTGGATTCACATTAATGGGTGAGGCACTGCCTCAGAAGCAGGCTCAACTTCTTTCTTCTTTCACGACACACAAGCACTGACCCATGCCTCTCCCACAATGCACCTCTCTGCGGGTTCCACATGACTGCCCTCTCGCCTCTCCTTCAGCGGCACGGCCAACTCCCTGAAGCACCGATTTAAAAAAAAAAAAAAAAAGAAAGAAAAACAAGATATTTTCCCAGCGTGCAAATGTGCTGCCAGCGCTCTCTTCAATGTGAGGCGCCATTCAGCTTCACCAGGAGTCCCAGCTGTTCTGAAGCCCTGTGTTTACTTTTTAAAATCAGGCAATAAAAAAAGCTTGTGTGTTCAAGGTTCTGTAAACCACCACTGCAGTGACTGACTACTGCACAGAGCCCCCAGTGTACTTCTGCATCTTCCTCATCTCTCTCATTTCAGCACAGTTCAACACGATAAATGGTGAAACGCGTTGTATTCAGTGTCTTTCAGATTAAAGCTCTCATTCACTCATGTGAATGGCCAACCCCATCATACCGGGGCCTGAGTAGAGAGTCTGTCCATTTAAAATCGCATGTAAAATGCACATTTATGTCAAAAAATAAACATGGCTAAATCTGTCCAGAAAATGCTTTGCATGTTCTAATTTAAATGGTAAGAACACACAATCGCCAGCACAGTGAAATCAACCGTTTCCTAATTTCATGGAATGGAACAGCTACACAAATTTTGAGTTTTATAAGGCCAGGAACAACTTAAATATATATTTATATTGTGCTTTAATGTTGCTTAAAACATAAATGACAAAAGTATGACTCACATGGCATCACACACTATCACACAGGTCTGTACAGAATACAGGAGTCTCTTAGAAAAGGCCCAACTGGACTGTACTTGTCCAAGCCGCCCCATTTTGCAGATTGTAATCAGCTTCCTCAGTCAGTGGAAGCATTTCCTTTCCAGAGTAGATAGCACACCTGAATGAGCCTCACCTGGAACCCATCCACCCCCCACCCCCTCAGAACTACACCACCTGATAAAGTTATAAAATTCCCAATAATTAATCTCTGTCACATTAAAGACACAGTGTCCCATGAGCATGATTTACGGTGGTAGTGGAGGTTGGGCGGGGGGGGGGGGAAGCACAGCCGTTTAGTGGCCGTCACTCAGCGAGATTCACACCCCAAACCACCACACCGCACCGCACCCCCCCACCCCGCCACCCCCCCACCCCCGCCCGTGAGAGCAGTCTGCCCGGACTGGTTGTGAAGAAAACAGCGGAGGCGGCGTGTGTGCTGTGCGCTGAAGCAACACACACAGCCCTCAGCAGAGCGGTCGGGCGCTCCGGCCTCTCTGATTGGCTGCGATCCGATAGGGGCCCGCTGGGCCGAGCCAGTTCCGCGGACGGAATGCCGCACATACTGTGGTACACTTATCGTCGCCGCGGCAGGCAACCGTGGCGATGCCTGTGAAAAGGGCGGGAACTTAAAGCGCTTCACAAAGGAGATCAAATGCGTGGAGAAGGGCAACGGGAATTCTCTGAATGTTTGCGCAGAGTGCTTTCCCAGTTAATCGATTTTAAAGAGAGGAAATACGACCCTTTGTTTAACGTTTCAAATCAGTGTTACCTGGGAACTTGACCCACTAGGCCTAAACGCATGCCTGACCAATGAAACTTCCATCAACTTTTTAACCTTTTATTAAAAACAGCAATTGCCCAACCTCCCGCCTATCAGCCGGTTAGCATTAGCGAACGTTAGCGTGGTTCGGTGGTTCGGTGCGCTCACCTGTGCGGGCGAGGGAGGGGATGGTCCCCAGGGACAGGGCCCGGTTCAGGCGCCCCGGCAGGGAGCAGGGCGAGGGCTTGCGGGCTCGGTGGTTCAGCTGCCGGCTGAGGAGGTGCGACAGGTTCGGGGGCGGCGTGGGGGCGAACGCCGAGGGGTCCGACAGGGAGGGGGACAGCGGGGGGGGCGCCTGGCCACCGTAGAAGGAGCCGAGGGAGCTGCCGGAGAGATACCTGCAACACAGGAACGGCAGACTTCAGCCAATACCGACGTCCCGTTCCGTGCTACAGCTCTGCTGATTGGCTGGTGTAGCAACTGTACAATCTGCTGATTGGCTGCAGTCTAACTACAAACACAAAAACCTCTCGATCAGTGACCTTTCAGTTCGTGTTCAGAAAAGTAAAAATTTTGCCAACCGCAATTTACTGGAATGGGCAGGTGTACAGCCAGACACTACCAACATCAAAACAGCACTGCCTCGATATCACTGTTACAAAGCACTGGAACTCATTTGCCCACATTGGCATTACTGTAGCTGTAGTACTGTTTATGCTAGGAATAATCTACAATGAGGCGTGCTTTACAGAATGAACGCCCAACGCAAAGGCGAACAACCATTACATTACATTACAGGCATTTAGCAGACGCTCTTATCCAGAGCGACTTACACAACTTCTACATAGCATTTTACATTGTATCCATTTATACAGCTGGATATATACTGAAGCAATTTCGGTTAAGTACCTTGCTCAAGGCTACAACGGCAGTGTCCTACCCGGGAATCGAACCTGCGACCTTTTGGTTACAAGTCCAGTTCCTTACCCACTGTGCTACACTCCGTGCACCCAACACAAAGCAGGATGCGTTCAAACCCTTCAACATACACCTCTGAGTGGATTATTCCACTTATACCATGGTCATTTGCCAAAGATTAAAATATTATAAGGAGGGGTCGTAAAAAATTTTGGGGCAATCTGTCATCAAAGTATAAACCTTTTTTGCTGGCACTAACTACAGATAGTTTGTTACAAAACTGTTTACTAGGCTTGCTGCCATTTTGACATGTTGCCATGATTACATAGGTTGGTTAGCCGGCCAGGCAGCATATGGATTTAGAGCGGTGGTTAAACTTGACCTGAACTATATGGTTTTAATACACACCTAATAGCCAATCCGAATCGAGTATTCACCCAGACCATGGTATAAATGAGAGTTAACTGTATTTATTTAGCATCTGCAAGGCAATATGATAGCTTTGATCTCATGTCATCGTGAGATCAAAAGGTGCATTTCATCAGGGATCACAGATAGCATTATGAATGATATGGACTGTTATGAAAATACAAAACAGGTTTTTGCCCCAGCGATGGGAAGAAAGATTTACATTTCGAATTGTCGGTGCTCTAAAAAGACATCTCCCATTCAGGTGACTCAAAAGCAACTGATTACAATGATGTGTAAACTTTACAGCGTAACTAATTAACAGGATCTAAATCTGGTGTGGACTCGACATAAGACTGTCTTAGTGAATTAGTAGCATCATCACATTTGTAAAAAAAAAAAAAAAATGTCCTTTTCAATAGCTCAGAATACTAACGCTAGCTATTACTGTGAATAGATTAGTGTAGCCAGTATAAAAAAAGCTGAAATGTGGCACAACTGCTCGTAAATAAGTGTAAATTTACCTGGAAAAAAAACGCAAATAGTGTTTGAGCAAGTATGAGCACGACGAGCACACAGCGATGAAAAGCTGTGCTGTAAACCCAGCCCAGCTGCTCGCATCACTCCTGACACTAATCACCCAGCTGGTTACTCAGACAGGAAGTGTTCAGACGGGAAACTCCAGCCTACTCCCTGAACGCAGGAAACCCCTCCCAGTAACTGCACAACACTTCCCATTTTACAGGGTTCATACCGACATCGTGAAATTAAATCCAACTACTTCCGAGCACTTACTCAAGGACTATTTCCCCATTTTCAATGACCTAGCACAAAACAAGTAACTGAAATGTGTGTTGGTTCTCTAAAAGCATAAGCATAAATTTAAATGAAAATGTTTTTAGCAATCTACCACATTTTTTGGTATTATTCTTTCTACTGAACTCGTGATATCAAATTTGAATGAACTAATTGTTGCCAAATTGTCACACACAACGTTCTTTGTAAAATGTCGATTTTTGACCTTTTTCCAACACCTCACGAAAAAGAGTATGCTTTCCCAGGCATTCCAGTACTTAAATTTCCGGGCATCAATTTCAAGCACTTCAAAAAGCACCTCGCAAGAACACTGCAGTTATGCAATGAACTGGGGGGGGAAAAGAACAGCCAGTACATTTGCGAGTACGACGTTGTGGTTACACAGCACTGGGCTACAGGCTCTGTTGCAAAACCGTTTCATCACACAGTTCAGATGAGCTTCAGCGCCTCATTAGCCAAAAAGAGTCAAAAGCGCTTTACTCTGAAGAATCGTACGTACACCCATTTCAACATCGAATCATGCACTTCACATGCTGTCAGAGCCAGGTCACTTTAGGACTGGCAGCGGGGGGGGTGGGGGGGGGGGGGTTGTGTACGTGAGGGGGGGGGGGGGCATAGAGGGGAAGCCGCTTTGATAGGCAAGCTGCCATGTGGTTTCAGTGTAAGATTACGATATGCAAACAACACTGTCTGTCGCACGCCAAGGTTTGACACGGACATTCGGCAAACAGTAAGCTTCCCAGCTCCTGTCACCACATTTAAATGCGCACGCGTGCAGCAGTCATGGCAGGACACGCCGATTAGCCAAAGCATCAAGACTACATCTAGCTACTGCCTGACACACCAGCTACAGTCGAAGAGAGGGGCAGCAGGACAAAATTAAAAGAATGAGAACGTGGCGGCTTTTTATCCCTTTTTAACTCAACCTCTCCATCCTCTACAGTGCACGCCATAGAACTGTGACATTTGGCAATGTTTGTGAATGGATTCATCCTTCAGTGTCGTTTGGCTGTTGAAGGACACTGTCCTGCGAACTGTGTGGTAGGTGCACTATGACGAAGCTGGAAAAGACACTGGCACTTTCCAATATGGTGCATAATATTTAGTTATTAAGATCAATGCAACAGGGAAATGGCAAATATTGTCCTGTCATCAACATAGACAACTTCTCAGAAGCGGCATCATTATTTTTGTAAAAACCTTTGTGAAAATTCAGAGAACTACGCAATCCCTGAGAATCGCTATTCAAAGGATAATTTCTGAGGCAAAATTCATACGCATCCCTGATTATCAACAAACTGAAGCAATATCCCAGCCACAATAATAATAATAATCGAAAAAGCAAAAAGGTGGCCTGGCAGCAGGTTGTGTGGGAGGCCGAGCGGAGTAGCGGTTTATATTTACAAAAACGCTCCTTCCCTCCTCTGCCAAAATCAAATTGCAGCCATCGTTTCGACACAAACACAGATGGTATCTGGAATGACGGGGAAATCCTTTTTTCAACAAACCTTAAATAAAACACTGTCGGTGGGAGTAAGGCTTCCCTGGGCTTATTACTGCAGTATAGAGTAGCTTATCTACAGCAACCTTCCCCCATTGGCACAGGACACTGCATAGCCCTGATAAACAGAGCTTTACAGACTGAAAAACAGTTATGCACGGGGAAGGGTAAGGACAAAAAACGAAAAGCATAACTGCAAATATGGTCTTCATGGAGTGACATTGCATTATAGAAAGTTACAGGTCTAATTTTGGCATTACACCCACCTCCCCCGAGGACCACTCAACCCACCGATAGGAGATTAGGATCATTTGTGGAGTTGGGCCCCCAAATTTACTTTGCTGCTCCAATATTGAAGAGCAAGCGAAGCACTCTGGAGTGACTCGGCTCAAAGCACGCTGGGATGGTGATGGTGCTCGCAGAGTCATAAAAGACCTCAGTGAGGGCTTATGGGTGCCCAGCTGAACTTAAACAACCTCTATAGCACAGGTAAAGACCTAACGCGTCTGTCCATATGCCAAACGACACATTAAAACACCGGTTTATTCAGACAGGAGGTAACATTGTTTCCTTCCTTGTGCCACTTGGCAAAAGTTGCAGTTATGGAGGGGAGTGCATTTCCAGATGAATAATTAAATAAATACTAATTACATAATTATTAACACAAAATTTCTGACCCATCACTCTAACCACACACACACACACACACACACGCACACACGCACGCACGCACTCCAGTTTCAATGTATTACTCCCACATCAAAATGTACAAGAATGGGCCTGTAACAACCAAAAAACAACAGTCTACCGGCATGGAATGTGGTTGCCAAGCAAGAGCAGCTTAAATGACTCCAGGGGACCGGGCGCATTTCACTCAGATCATTACTCAAAAACAGGGGCACGGTCTCCTGGCTCCAGCACAGGCACCCACTCACTCACTTGGCAACATCGCTGCTACCGAGCCAGACTTAAGAGCAACAACAACTACACAAAAATTACACACGATGAGGACGCACACAACGATCACGGCCCACACTGCGCTGAGCACAACGCCAGCTAAAGCCGCGCTGCGCTGCCCAGACCTGCTGAAAACAACGCGGCTGTAGCCTAGCGTCTGACGAAAGCCTTCGGTGAGACGTAACGCTATCAATCACCACAACGTTAATCGCTGCCTGACAAAGTAACGACAAGCCTTACTGACCCAGTGACAACACTAAACTAAACGGCCATTTTGCCAGCAAGGACAATGCTACTGCCATATACGTTTAATCAGGATTCACTACATGAGGTAAATACATTCTAATTTCCTGTCTGGTGACCTGTACTACATTCTGGATATTCTCCAGACACCAGGTGACAAACATTTGACGGATGTTACATAATCCACACCCTCTCCACCAATCACGATCGACTACCAATAATAGAGTGCGGTTAATGCTTAAGCAATACAAAAACCCTGTTGACACTTAGAATCTGCTTATGATTAATAACTACTCCATTCTATTGTGAATTCAGTTGTGGTGTGCCAGGCTCTGGATGGCAAAGACAATATTTTGTGTATGAAAGTTTAAGTTTAAGAAATGTAAAAGATTACGAAATGACAGCATGAATTAATGGATTATATAAACTGATAAGTAAAAGCACAGATCAGTTACATTGGCAAAAAGGGAGAAAGGAACCAATAATGACAGAGGAACACATAGATCAATAAGGCACACAAACATCATGTGTCCAAACATCATGCATAGCAGGGGGAGCAAAGATTGCGATGCTTTGTATTCTGACCTTCGACCCCTTGCTCTTCTCTGGCCCGAGGATCTGCGGGTTGCCACGGCAGCAGCGAATCCGACCAGACAGCAAACGGACGAGGTGCTGAACTTGACCGTCTCCAGCCAGCCAGCGAAATCCGTCTTCAGGTAACTCTCCAGCAGGTACAGCGTCAACAGCAGGAACCAGAGCATAGAGGCCACAGCGTCGATTCGCCTCAACCTTCAGACACGAAAACACATCACTGCTCAACACATCACGCGCATAATAACGGCTTCAACAAGCACAGTGGCAGCCTCTGCTCCAGCAAAAACTTTAACCCTGTCAAATAAGTTAGTCTTTTTTTTGTGAAATTTATTTATTAGCAGGATAAGCTCCTTGAGAGGTCATCTTTTTTCGATATTTTCGAGGGGGTCCTAAAGTTTAAGTTCAAGCTACAGGTAAGCAGAGCACACCCTTTACCAACACAGTATAACTGACAGAGGAAGATACTGCGTGCTTTTCTCTGCCCTTTTACATAGCAGACTGGATCATACAGATCTCATATCCAGGTGAACTGGAGGCAGGGGAATCACCTGACAGGTCCAGCCAGGAGGATGCTGGTGACGCAGGTGAGCAGCCCCAGGGAGACCACGCCCGTCTGGTGGGCCCTGCCGAACAGGAGCACCAGCCTGGCGTTCTCCAGGACCTCATCCGGCACCAGGGCCAGCAGGTCATCCCAGGCCGGCCCAACAACGCCGCCGCCGCCCCCAACGCCGCTGGCGTTTCCGAGGGGCGGGGCAGTGTCGTTGTAGGGGGCGGAGCCGGAACCGCCCGCCCCGTCTCCGTGGGGCTGCGGGGCGCTGCTGGAAGCAGGGGGGCCTCTGGTCGACCCGTACACGCCCACCGCGACCATAAAAGCGGAGGTGAGGAACGCCAGCAGCCGGAACAGTATCACTCGGACGGGTGTGGAGAAGGAGAACGTGTTCTGGAGGAGCGACAACAGAAACAAATATTAACTGCTAACCGCGCTTAACAAATACCAGGCAAAGAACACTTACAATACACGTGAATAAAACTGTCACAATTTTATTATTCCCAAAAAAACAAAGTGACAGGAGAACAGAAGCAGTATGAACATAACGGATTAGCGACACGCCCAGGCAGTCACAAGAGCCTCTAGGCTGAACCATACCTGAGGAGCGTTGCCGATTTTAATACAGTCGATCTTGAGCAATAAATTCCTTTTTGATGACAAACAAAGGAGATGCACCTCTGTACCCTCTCTCTGGCAGGTGAAGGATAAATCGAGCGTCTCCGCCAACTTTCGAGCCCCCGCGGGGCACAGTCCCCCTGCAGAGAGCTAAGCTTTTAACTCAAAAGGCTGCGAGTTCAAATCCCGGATGCGTCACTGCCGTGGCTCGAGGACGCTGCTTCGGTATATTTAAATTACATTACAGACATTCAGGAGACGCTCACATCCGGAGCAACTTACACAGTCTTTCGCATTTTTATTTTTATTTTACAAAGAGTCCATTCATATAGATACTGGAGCAATGCAGGTTAAGCACAATGCTCAAGGGCACAACGGCAGTGTCCTACCCTGGCAGCCTTTGTGTCACAAGGCCCTACACCATTACACTACACGGGCGCAGTGAATATCCAGCCGGATAAATTAACCCCAGAACCCACCGCTTCAGGATAATGCTGAAACGTATTAGAACAAACCGACCCGGGTTCCATTGCTCTAGGTAAGCCTGCAATGTAACAGAATAAATGGACCCAGGGCCTGTGGCTCTGGATAAGGCTGAGATGTAACAAAAGAAACAGACACAGGGCCCTATTGCTCTGGATAAGGCTGAAATGTAACAGAATAAACAGATCCAGGCCCTATTGCTCTGGTCAATGCGAAAATGTAACAGAAGAAACAGACACAGGGCCCTTTGCTCTGGATAAGGCTGCAACGTAACAGATTAAACAGACCCAAGGCCTGTGACTCCGGATCCAGCCGAAAGGTTACAGAACCGGATCTGGGGAAGAGGCCCGCGGGCCGCACCTTGACGAAGGCCTTCTCCGTGTCGCGGCCGCGCCGGAGCTGGGGGTTGAAGAGCACGGCGCGCAGCTGGCGGTTCTGGTGCTTGATGTAGTACTCCACCGTCGCCTGGCACGGCCGGCACAGCTTGTACGTCTGCTCCAGGTGGTGCCGGTACACCTCGATCTCCTCGTCGTACTTGTCCTGTGGCGGAAACGAAACGAAACGATCGTACTCAAGCGCAGGCGGAGACAAAGTGAAATGGTTGTAGTTAATCACACTCAATCACACAATCACAGGCAAAAACAAAACGAAACGGTTGTAGTTAATCACACTCAATCACACAATCGCAGGCAAAAACAAAACGAAATGGTTGTAGTTAATCACACTCAATCACACAATCACAGGCAAAAACAAAACGAAATGGTTGTAGTTAATCACACTCAATCACACAATCACAGGCAAAAACAAAACGAAATGGTTGTAGTTAATCACGCTCAATCACACAATCGCAGGCAAAAACAAAAACGAAATGGTTGTAGTTAATCACGCTCAATCACACAATCACAGGCAAAAACAAAACTAAATGGTTGTAGTTAATCACACTCAATCACACAATCACAGGCAAAAACAAAACTAAATGGTTGTAGTTAATCACACTCAATCACACAATCACAGGCAAAAACAAAACGAAATGGTTGTAGTTAATCACACTCAATCACAATCACAGGCAAAAACAAAACGAAATGGTTGTAGTTAATCACACTCAATCACACAATCGCAGGCAAAAACAAAACGAAATGGTTGTAGTTAATCACGCTCAATCACACAATCGCAGGCAAAAACAAAACTAAATGGTTGTAGTTAATCACACTCAATCACACAATCACAGGCAAAAACAAAACTAAATGGTTGTAGTTAATCACACTCAATCACACAATCACAGGCAAAAACAAAACGAAATGGTTGTAGTTAATCACACTCAATCACAATCACAGGCAAAAACAAAACGAAATGGTTGTAGTTAATCACACTCAATCACACAATCACAGGCAAAAACAAAACTAAATGGTTGTAGTTAATCGCACTCAATCACACAATCACAGGCAAAAACAAAACTAAATGGTTGTAGTTAATCACACTCAATCACACAATCACAGGCAAAAACAAAACTAAATGGTTGTAGTCAATGACTGGCAGAAACAAAATGATCGTACTTAATCACACAATCACAGGCAAAAGAATTTAATAAACGAAACGATTGTATTCACTCACACAATCACAGGCAAAATGAAAGCAAACGATTGTATTCACTCACACAATCACAGGCAAAAAATAAATAAAGAAACAAAACAATCGTACTCAAGCACACAATCACAGTCTTGTGCTTTTTCCCCTTATGAATTCACCTGTTTTACATACATCTGTTAAAGATTATACAGGAGTAATAACATACTGAACTATACTATCTCAATATCCACAGGTTTCAACTGACAACTGCCTGGCCAGGAGAACTGCGCTGCACAATTCCAGAATTCCAAAAATTAGGAAAACATGGAATCAAGAGCATTTTACTACATTTCTGTTCATTTTATTAACCTCCAATTGCCCTGTTGAGCACAACACCACCCATAATCTTCTCGCTATTAAAACTGAGAACTGTGGCTAAACGTTGGATTCAAAGATGACTTCATTAGCAGAAGGGAACCAGAAAATGCAGTTGAGGCGAAAAAAAACGAATGCATAACGCAAGCCCATGAATAACACTCAGCCATCCATGAAAAGTCACGCTCTTCACTCCTCACTCTTATCTGGATTCCTGTCAGGTCACTCAAAGCTGAAGACGCCGTGTTCAAGGAAGCAAATATTCGAGATCAGGAAAAACCACTCCACAATCCAAAAAAAAAAAAAAAAAAAAAATACGCAGGAAGTCTCAGAAGTAAGAGAGAGAGACGCGGCCGATTGGACAGGGCCCTGGCACTGCAGTCAGGTGCCTGCGAGCCTGGCACTCTCTGCACTGGCCCAGGTCAGGAGCTGAAATGACATGGCACTCTCTGCACTGGCCCAGGTCAGGAGCTGGAATGACACGGCACTCTCTGCACTGGCCCAGGTCAGGAGCTGGAATGACATGGCACTCTCTGCACTGGCCCAGGTCAGGAGCTGGAATGACATGGCACTCTCTGCACTGGCCCAGGTCAGGAGCTGAAATGACACGGCACTCTCTGCACTGGCCCAGGTCAGGAGCTGAAATGACATGGCACTCTCTGCACTGGCCCAGGTCAGGAGCTGAAATGACATGGCACTCTCTGCACTGGCCCAGGTTAGGAGCTGGAATGACATGGCATTCTCTGCACTGGCCCAGGTTAGGAGCTGGAATGACATGGCATTCTCTGCACTGGCCCAGGTTAGGAGCTGGAATGACATGGCATTCTCTGCACTGGCCCAGGTTAGGAGCTGGAATGACATGGCACTCTCTGCACTGGCCCAGGTCAGGAGCTGAAATGACACGGCACTCTCTGCACTGGCCCAGGTCAGGAGCTGAAATGACATGGCACTCTCTGCACTGGCCCAGGTTAGGAGCTGAAATGACATGGCACTCTCTGCACTGGCCCAGGTTAGGACTTGAAATGACATGGCACTCTCTGCACTCGCCCAGGTCAGGAGCTGAAATGACATGGCACTCTCTGCACTGGCCCAGGTCAGGAGCTGAAATGACATGGCACTCTCTGCACTCGCCCAGGTCAGGAGCTGAAATGACATGGCACTCTCTGCACTGGCCCAGGTCAGGAGCTGAAATGACATGGCGCTCTCTGCACTGGCCCAGGTTAGGAGCTGAAATGACATGGCACTCTCTGCACTGGCCCAGGTTAGGAGTTGAAATGACACGGCCGCATGGCCGGCTGCAAGTCTTAAATGAACAATCTTCAGAGGAAAGAAAGCTTTATTTAAAAAAATTTTTTTATTTAAATCAAGTTCAAATCAATGGGCCTCTCAACAGAGCCAGAGCACGTTGGGCCGTGAGGTAGAGATTACATTACGTTGCATTTATTTGGCAAACGCGGTTATCCAAAGCGACGTAGATAGCGGGGCCTTCGCGGTCGACGCGACCTCGCGTTCCGTCGGTCCGCAGAGATGGGCGGGGGCGGGATACAGAAGCACACGGGAAATCTTACGCACTTAACGAGAGGAAGAGGAAGATCCTCACCCAGGATCCACGTTACAGCGCTGCTTCGCCCCGGGGGGGGGGGGGGAAACCGCCGTACGGCAGGACGACCAGAGCCGCGACCAGCTTACCAAACAAAAGACCAAGTCCCCCGGAAAGGGAAACCGGCCGCACCCTGTCCCCAAAAACCAGCGGGGAGGAGAAATCACTACCTTCAGTGAGCTCACAAGCTCTTCCAAGCTGCGCCACACTCAGGAGCAGCTTGTAAACATACCGCTTACTTACTTCATTTGCTTATAAAAACACACTTATCTAGCCTTACAAAGCCAACGGTTGTATGGATGGTTGTTTGCAGGAGCAATTCATGCTAAATGCTGTGCTAAAGTAAACCTGCAATGTCTCACCTGGATGTAGACCTGCCCTCTAATCATGGACAAATCTAATACCACAACATACCTAAATTCCAATGTGGGAAGGATTTTTAATTTTTTTTTTTTACTTGCTACACTTGTAGTAAATCCTGTCTACAGATTCAAAGTCACCACTTTTCAGAGAAACCTCATTTCATGACAGTTCAGAACCTTAAGAACAATCAGAACATTTCTGTCCAAAGATGATATATCCCAGTGGTAACCAACCCTGATCCAGGAGATCTACCATCCTATTGGTTCTCGCCAATCCCAGCAGAGCACACCTCATTCGACAGCTAGAGATCTCATTCGTAGCTGCTAATTAGCAGAATCAAGTGTGCCAAATTAGGGGTGAAATGAAAACCTACAGGTAGATCTCCAGGAACAGGTTTGGTTACCACTGATATCTCCTCTTCTTGCGCACATCTTTTGAAGTTGTCCAACATGTATTTGTTTGTGCAAATTTGCAGATACACATTCTAATTTGCATGAATCCTCCGTATCAATATGGAGATCATTCTAACAGTGTTTTCTGTTGTCTCCACGCATGTATAGTTATGTTTACATCCGCTTAGTGGAAAAACATCATTCCTTCTAAGTAACATATTTGCAATGCAAATGAGTTCAAAGGGAGAGAAAAAAAAAACGTTTTTAGAAGAGCATCCCTTTGTCTTGCTGTTTTGACATCTACAATACCCGAAACACAGGAGTATCAAGTATTGTGTAAGCAAACAAGCGGTATACTTTGAATACTTTCTTTTTGAAACCATGTTTTCCTCTTGCTTACAACAGATAAATGAGTTATTTAGTCATCTTCAATGGCATCAACAGCAATTCAATCTTAATGAACGGTTGGACTGGTTGACCAAACAAAAGCTTTTTTTCCGTTAGGGTTTCAGATCTCTGTAGAATGATGTGCACATATCCTTACCAACATTCATTATAACTTTCCATTTTCTCACATTCTTACCACTACACTCCACCTGTGGAAACACAGTCCCCTTGTGGAGCACCTAAGGAACATGCATAGAAAACTGAAGACTGAAAAGCCTTGGGCATGCACAGGTGTTAATAGTGCCCTCTGGTGTTAAAACAAGGCACTACCTCAAGTCAACAGGAAATAACCTCCAGGAGTTTACAGCAGTTCCCAACCCGTGCTATTGATGCTTTATTGGATTAGTTTGGCTATGAAGTTGGACAGGCAAGGTAAGGAATTGGTTCCCAAACTCTGTCCTGGGGGACCACTGTGCATGCTGCTTTTCATTCCAAACACAATTACAATCCCTGAATTTTAACAAGCTGTCAATTTTACGAAGTGATTTTCACGTTCAGAGAGATTATTTTCCCTCTTAAACCACACAGTTAATGCCATGAAGAATAAAAGACTCATGTTCACATTGTGCTTATTGTGCAATATAGCAAATAATTACATAACAAGAGGTAACACAATTAGGTAGCTGATTGAATTAAAGACTGAGGTAAATCAATAGGCTCCTAATTGGTGGAAGTGTGACCACTAAAACTAACAATTTGGTAGATAATGAAGAGTTCAATGGCAAAACAAATGACAATTCTCTGAACCAGCATTGTGCCAATAAGTTTAAGGAAAACTTTAAATACATGTTCAACAACCTCATTTAGAGCCTATTGATTCACCTCTTTAATTTGATCAGTTAAAATGTTTAACTCTTTATGTAACTGTTTTCATTATAGCATAATAAGCAATGTGAACATGGGGTTTTTCTTCATGGCATGCATAGCCATTTCTGACATAATGTGGTTTTAATAATCCCTCTAAACATGACAAGTGATGACGGAGTCAGTATTTGTGGCGGCTACACAAGCCAAAGACACGTCCGCGTCTCCCGAGTTAGCTAGCGGTTCGTACAGAGAAACACTACCGGAGGACAGCAGCCTCCTTCTCCTCCTTCTGTCTACGCTTAAAATGTTAGCACAGAGGAAAAGTTAAAACACTGCAAGACAACATCAAACGAATCCTGTTCCAGTAGCACCGGATAAGGCTATATGCTTTCCTTGGCCACTAGGATACTTCCGGTGTTTGGTTTGCGGAGGGGTTTCTTACAGTTGGTGACCTCGACGTGATTAATTTTTGGTTTCTCGCTGATGGTGACCTTGACGCACAGTTTGGTGTAGCAGAGACGTTTCTTACACTGGCCCTCAACATCCCAAGGGCCTCCTGCTTCATGTCCTAGCCCTGCTAAGCTATTCAAAGCATTACCAACTCAGCATGAAAAAAGTGCTTCCTCATACGAGTGCGAAATTCACCCTAAACACCCACCTAGGCCCCCTTGTTCTGGCAGTTCTCAAACTGAAACAGTGCATGTTAAATGCACTTCAATAAATTCTTTAAAAATTGTACAAACCTCAAAAAACCGGGACCAGAAGAGGTTAAGGGTACTTTCAGACACGGCACTCAAGTGCTATATTAACACAGTCCAAAGTATCACACAGGTGCCAAAAAAAAAAAAAAGCAGTGGGGGAAAAAAAAAATGTGTTTGCTACTTGTCAAATGGCATACCTGCTGCTCTTCAGAAAGGTCATGCATTTCCATACTGAACCACAGTTCCCAACATGCAACTAACGCAGCTCCGAATCAGCGAAATCCTAGAGGCTCATTTGTCTGGAAATAGGACAGTGAATAACGAGGCATCACAGCCAAATAATTGTTTCTGCGTGTCTCTTCATGAGCGTGGGCCAGCGAGGCCATGCGATCAATGACAAAGCAACTCAAAGTTAGCAGGCAGGCAGCTGGAGATGGGACGCTGCTTTGGAATGGGAGGGGGTGACTACCTTACTTGTCACCAATCCTTTTGAACAGAAGAATGAACTCTCTTTCTCCCTGTGTATTCTCCCCATCAATGCCTAATGTCTACTGAGCAAATGCTCATGTACTGCGTACGTCCCCTTAATATTAACGTTCCCGCAGCTTCCCTCAAGTTTAACAGCTGCTGCCAGGACTGTCCAAAAGCACAAGGGTTGATTCGGCAGCTGCGGCGAACGAGCAATGGCAAACACAACCGGAGCGCCACATGCACGGCACTACCACGCGGTGAAACCTGAGGCGCCGACGCGCGCACACACACACACACACACACACACACACACACACACAGTCACAGTCACACACACACACACGCACGTACGTCGTCGCGGGGCATGAAGGAGGACAGCTGCCGGATCTTCAGCGTCTGGCTGTTGTTGCACTTCTTGCAGAGCAGCGTCGGGCAGTTGGCCCACTGCGGTCTCCGTGGCGACTCGTGCAGCGAAAAGCCCGGCGAGACGCCGTGGTTCAGGTGCTCTGAGTACTGGGCCGGGATTGGCTTGTTGTAGTCGCCGTTCTGGAGAGGAGCACGGGTGGTAAAAGATCCGATAAGGGAACGATAAAGGAAGCTACAAGTCTTATCCCACCTCTCCCCCCCGCCCCCTAACTTTAAAATTCAGCTACCGCTAATCTTGCATGCATACGAGCAGTTTGCTCTACTTTTGAAAGAAAATGGAACACGGAGCAGTGCGTGCACAGTGATAATGTGAATCTCCTCAGGCTAGATATACAGATTTACATATAGAATAATACAGAAATACAGATGTCTACGGGCTCCACAGACAGTTAGGGTCAAAAAATCAGTATTTCCTAATTAATCACAGATAGTCACCTCCCTGTTACTGGAGGGGTGGCCCAAGGAACCCTGGTTGATTTAAAACACCTTTTCCCCCCTGCTTGGACAAGGCAACCTCTGCCCACCACGGCTGACTGCAGATCATAAAGGGCTGAAGGCAGACCCAAAGGGGGTCTAGACCAGGGGTGGGCAAACCCTGGTCCTGGGGAGCCGTAGGGCCTGCTGATTTTCGTTTTCACCTTAAATATAACAACCACTTCAGACCAGAGAAAGCAGGTGAGGGGAGTTAATCGTGTGATCACCTGCTTTAATTGATCGATTAAGTAAGCGCCAAGTAAAAAAAACAAAAACCAGCGCACCCTGTGGCTCTCCGGGATCTGGGTTGGCCACCCCCCGGGTCCAGACCCACCATGAACAACCTCAGCTAACCTAGCTCAGGGGCGGTACAGTGAGCGTTCAACACACAGGAACTGCAGTCACGGTTTCCCCTCATTCGGCACAGTCTCCTCCTCTACTCCGCAGAACACAGGCTCACCTCCTGGAATCCGTTGTACTGCTCGCAGTTGGGGCAGTCCCAGCAGTTCCTGTTCCCGTAAGGAACCACCGTGTCCTGGTTGCAAAACCAGCAGTTCACGTTGACGTGCGACGGTTTCTTTCTGCAGGAAAAGGCACACCTTTCAGAGTGGCACACTTTTTTATCACCTTACTGACTCATCCGCCAAAGCTCAGACACCGATGTACGCTTGTTAGAACACAGGTTATAGGTGTGACCTCCCTGGCCCCACACCCTTTCACTGGATAGTTGGCTAGATTTGAACAGTTAAGATGACATGAAATTAAACCTCTCGCAGCCATGGTCCAATCAGCTGGGTCATCAACCTCCCTGTAATCTCTAAATTGACTGTAAGCTTAGGGGTGTAGCTAGGTAGCTGTTTTGTAGTTGGCTTAGTTAATGCACCTGTCTTAACTACTGCTTGTATTTTTGCATAAACTGAGTTGTTGCTGTTCTTGTTTGTGTTAGTGTTAATCAGTTTAACCTACAGGGGTCCAAGCTGAACTATGCGGTTGTTCCCTGCACTTGGAACGGTACTTCTCTCTAGGGTTTTCGACACACCTGTTCCTGGTTATGGTTATACACTTTGTTGTACGTCACTCTGGATAAGAGCGTCTGCCCAATGCCTGCAATGTAATGTAATCCAGGTGACCTGACTGTAAACCTACAAAGTGTTACTTTCCTTCTGTTGAAACTGCAGAGACTCAGTAAAGGCAATATACATTAATCTGAAACGTCTGCATCTCCTGTAAGCGTGACTAAGGCGACCGTCAGGTTGTTTAACTATGCAAAGCGCTTGTTCTCTGTGTAAAGGCATCCCCATGGTCTGGTACGGAATCATGACCTTGCCTGTGGTGACTCTGGACAGCAATGCCACGTGACCAGGCTAATGTTTCCCATCGAGGACAGGTTTCTGTTCTCTGGTAGTCTCACGCGCACAATCGGGTATCAGCACTAATTGACTCCACACGACATTGCAGTTGAGTATTAACCATGCCTATGACACTGGCATGGCTAAACAATCTAGGCTTGATGATGCCGTTTACTTCATATTATTGGAGTAAACTATAACCATATAAAGGCAAAGATATATGGTTATCCTGATGAACGGGTTACTTTGTCAAGATTGCGGATCAGCAAGATTATCCCAGGTGCAAGTCAGCTGGCGAGCGTGCACATTGGACATACCAAAGCAATTAAACTTTATAATTTAATACAATTTACATACACAAAGAAGGCCTGTATTGGGACCTAGGCTGATATTTAGTACAGTATTTCACCTTATAAAAAAACACATCATTCAGAAGCCTAAATTCGCCAAGTGAAGTTCAGGAAAAGTCATAACGAACTTAACAACATAATGCTATGGTTTGGTGGTCTGGGAGACTAGTTAACGGAAAACTGTTAAAACGAGAAGAGCTGCAACTTAGCTACACCTACCAAAGAGAAACAATCTAGTCATTAACGTTAGCTAATGCTTCTTCAGAGCAGTTCTTCTTTCTGTTCTCAGTGTATCATTCCCTTGGGCAGCAAAGTTAGCTACGGTTATCTCTAGTCGTTTACGATTGTCGTGTGGACTTTAGTGTTAGTACCAATCATTTTCTGTCTGAATCAGTTCGCCACCTGGGTAGTGTCAGACTTTCCACTGTCCTTCCACTCGCCGAGACCGTGAACAACAAAGAATTGATCAAATTGCAGTCGCAAAAAATTACTTCGGGTTCAGCTACTCCGAAGACTCAGGGAACGAAAAACAAGCTTGTCGCTGACGTTACACTCATGACGTTAAAGCCGCTACTATACAAATTTAACGGTACTCGGTGGTAAGCAAATGAGCTAACTCGCATGCTACAGCTAGCAACAGTACGTACGGTACGGTATTAACTTGGCGGACAGCAGAGGAACAGCATGGGAGCAAGCAGCTGACTTCCGACCACTCCGTGCAGCTACCTATAAGATGATAGCTCTTCGTTAAAAACAACGAAACAGTCAGCTTGCCGAAGCCTGGTTTGCTAACTGCAGTGGTCGTTACGTTTTTTGCTAATCAGCTAACGACCTAACCGGCTAAATACAGCTATTGCCGCGCCGACAGCGTGTTAAGGCCTTGTGTGGTGTGTGCATGTCAGAGACGCAGCCAGCTAGCCAAGAAGCTAGTTACTTACCTCGTTGCAATTTTATAAATCAAGGTTCCAAAAACACACGCCGTAGCTCCGGCTCCCCCATACATTATTTGAGGATACTGAGACAGAATTTCGCTGAATGCTTCCATTGCCTACTGTCGGAGTTAACAAGGAGGGTAGCACAACAAATAGCGGTAATGCTCATGAGTCAAAGCCAGAAACGCTCGAAAACAGCGGCACGGGCACAGAGCGCGCTCTGACCCAAGGTAAGCAGTGCTGCGCTAACAAGCCCCGCCCCACGAGCTGGGAAATCTTGAACTCATGGACAGCCAAGTTGAGCGACTGGGAAGGAACGACAAAATATGTTCTTGACTGCCTTCAGATTGTGCGCCCTCTTGTGGCGATTAATTTTTCTTCTTCCTAGGGTTTCAAATGCGGTTATCACCTACATTTAGGTGCGCTCTGGAGGTCTGCAACCCGACACGAGCCCCACGGGACCCCACAATGTATCTGTTTTGGGGTCGTTTTTTTCGCATACAACTTCGGGCACAGTTCAAGTTCGGATTTGATTTCTGTTAAGACAAAGTTAGTTATTTTGTTTTCAACGCATTTTCATTTAAAGAAACAAACTTCTTACAACTTGTTTTGCACGCGCACACTCCCTTTTCTAGTCTATGTGTAACTTCCCAGAGGATGAAATTACATGAAAAGTTTTTAAGAGAACTTCATTCCAAATGAGTCGGGAACGGCGTTGTTGTAGAAATATCACATCATAAGATAAAAAAGCTCACTGGTCACGTACAATGTACGGATTGCAGTTTGACCTATGGTAGCAAGAAAACTGATCCCACTTAACCGTCCAAGAAACAGCAGAGACTTTGCTGGCAGTGAAGACGCTAGTGAGATATGTAGGCTAAAGCAAACGTGTCTAGTAAACCAACTGACAAAACTGGATGTGTTCAGTGCTTGAACAGGTTACGCAAGGGGGCTATTACCCTATCACCGTGCTCAAATGTAGCCTCTTTCAGTCGGCTATGATAAGTATTACAATAACTCAAGCGCATAGCAGCTTATCAAAGCATTGTAAAACTGCGTATGTGAGCGATTTCGGTTTCGGGTTGGGTTGCGTTTTAAAACCCAGGACCCAGGACTATTCTGGCTTGGTCAGGTCTCAAGGTCTCGGGTACAGGTATTAGATAGTTGCATAAACAATGGTCATTCTTTCAGATGTTTTAAGTTGGGACAAATGAGTGCCAGCAAGCTTGGTTAAAATTAAAACATTTCTTTAAATACGACCAACTTAAGCTCTGAGATCACGCAAGTAGAGTATATACGCTTTCAGCACTACCAATAAAGGAAGTTAAAACTGTTTAGAACATCTTAAAATGGACCTTTACTTTCTTTTAATTCTCACTTGTTTACACATTTGAATGCAAATCAGCTACAGTAATTGGTAATGCATTTAATATTTGAGAAATCAAGAAATATAATTCTGAATTCTAAACGACCATTCAAATAATAAAATCACAACTCGTAAATTTAGGAATGCATTTTATTAAACTGCTGTTTAAATATGCATTTAGGTCCTCTTTCTTGTAAAAGACAAGTATTTCTATCACAAACAAAGGGAAATCTGCAAATAAACAATGACAAACCTAAGAAAAATGAGGTGTCAAAGTGGGCAGATCGATTTGACTACAGAGTGTGAAGATAAACTCTCAGAACCCAAAACATGGTGCAGTCAGAGTAAGCTTGTCTAAAAAGAAAAAAATAGATTCTACATTTGCCACAAACCGTTCTCTTTCTCGTGCATTTTGGATATGCTTTCATACAAGATCATTACCTACTCACCAAAATGTTTGATCAATTATCTTTGGATAATTATCACAGGTTAAAACATAAGAAAAACATAATGAAGAAAAACTAATAATAAAACGATAACAATAATAACAATAATTTAGTTTCAGATAAATTTACAGTACAGTTTGTTCAAATGCACCACTTTCTACATGTTGATTTACTGCACTTTAATGCGCTGTTTCACCTAAGATCTCTTTCAAAAATGTTTAAATATAAATTAGGCTGTAACTGAGATAACCGCAAAAACAAGCAGAAAAAAATAGTCTCTCATGAATGTGCATCACTTTAAATAAAAGGCAGGCCTAAAATGTCTTTGGATCAAACTAAAAACCTGCTTCCCATTCTTCAAGGAAAATGATTCCTGCATTATTATTATTTTTTTTTTCCTCCAGAAAACAGAGTGCTTACTGTCCTCGTCAGCACTTTTGTCTCCCCGCCCCCTTTCCCACAGTGCACTTGGTGGTGGTGCTCCCGGTCGGCCTGGCTCCCGCGGGCGCCTCACTGAGCGCGCTCGCCCAGCAGGTACACGATCAGCTCGTAGGTGGACAGCACGATGGCCGTGTTGGGGATCTGTCGGATGAGCTGCGGGATCAGTCCTCTGTAAAAAGCAGCGTAGCCCTCCTCCACCGCCACCAGCCGCGCCGTCTGGAAGAAGTACCGGTATTTGCTGCCCTCTTCTCTGAGTCTGGTCCGGATCACCTCTGGGTCGGTTAGAAAACAAAAGAGAAATGAGTCGGCTAGTAGCCAAAGAAGAAAATAAAAAAAGGGGGCGGCAAGTAGTTGAAGAAGAAAATAAAAAGAAATGAGTCTACGAGAAAGCCAAAGAAGCAAGCTTATATTTTACCACTGACTACCAACAATATTTATATTTCCTCAGCAGACGTCTCTCTCTAGGACAGCTCAGTTTTACATGTAGGGACGCACAAATATGCAAAGCCTGAGCAAATATCTGCCGGGCCAGGCTGAATAGGGCCACACAACTGCCTCCTTTGCATTTTAGCACAAATGCAAACTGCAGCCAAGTTTCCACTTTCGTGGAAGAAGTTGAGCGGATGTCTAACAACGTGCATGTGAATGAAAAATGCAATGTCTACCTCACAAGCCTCGAGTCAAGACTGCAGATTACTTCTCTGTTTTTGTTTTATGTTGATACTACCTTTATTACATAATTACATTTATTATGCCAAAAAGAGAAATTGTTGCAAAGTGTGCCACTAATCAAGCACCTTTTATAATTATAATGCTGTACATGAAACCACAATAACCAAGATGCCACTGCGGTGAATCTAAATTGAATCTTGGCTGCACTACAAAGAGAATTCCCACAGACGTGTAGTTCCCAAAGCCGCCACAGAGGGCGGCAGAGCATCGAAACACCGGCACAGAGATGATGAGTTCCTTTTTCAGCCCTCACAACTCTGAGCCAAAAATACACCGCACCTATTTTTACATGCCCGTGCGTGTCCGAGCCTTTTCCCGACAGGAAGGAAGTGCCCGTCTCTCACCGTGAGGGTAGGCTATGCAGGAGGCGCAGCCTTTGGCGAAGGCGGCGGCCATCATGAGCCAGAGGAAGTCCGACGCCCCCCTGTCAGCCTCGCCGCCGGGCTTGGCGTAGCGGCTTTCCGCCAGGCGCTTCTTCAGGCTCTCGTAGATGAGGAAGCAGATCATGGTCTCGGAGATGCCGGCGTACGAGGCCGTCAGGCCGCGGTAGAAGCCGCGAGCGCCCTCGGTCCTGTAAACGTAGCGCGCGCACTGCAGCGCGTTCATCCTCTTCTCTCCTCGCGCCCTGGGGGGGGAGGGGGGAGGGTACAGGAGAGGGAGGAGGGAAAAAAAAAAAAAAAAACCCACAGAAATCAGTCAGCTGAGCACTTGGCTCCCGGTGATGACATCACACCGCCAACACTGAGCCCTGGAGCTGCGCAGAGACATCGTCAAACAAGGCTCAGACATTTTTTTCTTTATGACACACACTTTCTTTGTGAACGCCGAATGGATTTTGCTATTGTTACGCGGATTAATGTGACAGCATCATTAGTGCCGAAAAGCCGATTCAGTCGTTGAGGATTACGGGAGTTTCTGTTGTACAAGCTGGCCTGGAGGGGGCGGGGGCGGGGGAGGGGGGTGTGGCGGAAAGTTTTTATTTCATAACGGCATTCACAGACTGTCTCACTTCTCCGCTGCCTTTACACCACTGATTGCTTTTTGGCAAATACAACCCGGTCCCCTCAAAGTGCCCGTCAGTGCACCAGCGGGATATTTATAATTCTGGCCTAGTCACATGACACATGATACGTCATGAAAGCTCTGAGCAGCATTCGTGGTATGAGACCGCCGCTTTAATCAACAGGTAGTTTTACACGAGGAGGTACCAAACTGCACGTAGTCCAGTTCCACAGTGTGCGAATGCCTACGTGCCCATGGATGCACACAGGGTACAAACATACAAGGTAAATATAGATTTAATCATTTTTATAGACATACAGTCCCTCTGACTTCCTGAGTACCATGTTACACGAAGAAACACTGGCTGTTCAGATCCCTGTATTTTATTATGTCAAAGATTGTATACCATTGTAAAAGCGTAAGATAAGTTTTTATGGGCTGGGCATTCTGGTGATATTGGTGCTTAAAAAAAACTTTGAAAAATGCACAGGCGCGCACGCGCACACACACACACACACACACACACACACACACACACACACACACACACACACACACACACACACACGCGTACATAGAGCACATCAACATACTTTCTTTCTAGCTGCATCCGGGTCTTCACCATCCAGATGGGGTTCATCAAGGAGTTTGTAACAAAAGCTGAAACGAAGCACAGTTAAGGTTACTTTTCCATGAGTGGAGTGGCCCTACTAATCCACTCCTCCTCTGTCACAGGACTTCCACCAGCTGGGGGTGTCAGGTGTGTGACCGGGGCGCGCATGATGGGGGGGGGGGGGGGATTTGGAAGTGTGAGGCTGTGCTCAGTTATTGAACTTCATTGTGTTTTCCATCACTGAAAGGGGACCACTCACACACTCTCACACTCATATACACACGTTTTCCATCACTGAAAGGGGACCACTCACACACTCTCACACTCATATACACACGTTTTCCATCACTGAAAGGGGACCACTCTCACACTCTCTCTCACTCTCTCACACACTCACTCTCTTGCACACGCTGACTCTCACTCACACACCCACACACACACACTCACTCTCTTGCACACGCTGACTCTCACTCACACACCCACACACACACACACAGACACACACACACTCACTCTCTCTCACACACACACACTGTATGGGCATATTGTTGACACTGGCATTTGAAAAACCAGATTAACAGTACGTGTCCCGTGCACACGCCAGTTCCTCATTTGCAATCTCATCATTCGCCAGCAGCAGAAAGTGTCCTATTCAGCCGAAAGCACTTTGACCTCCGTCTGCTGATGCATGAATGTCTCGTTTCCGCAACGGGAGAAAAGGACTTTGCACAACAACTCACACTTAGTCCAAGACGAAAGACAGAAACCAAGGAGTGTGTTACGCACTTATGATGAAGTTTAAGCTCAACACAGCTCTGTATTAAAACACTACCTCCCCACAGGTGAACCAATGAACGTGTTACGTTCTTATAATGAAGTTCAGGGGTAACACACTACCTCCCCACAGGTGAACGAAGGAACGTGTTACGTTCTTATAATGAAGTTCAGGGGTAACACACTGCCTCCCCACAGGTGAACCAAGGTGTGTGTTACGTACTTATAATGAAGTTCAGGGGTAACACACTGCCTCCCCACAGGTGAACGAAGGAACGTGTTACGTTCTTATAATGAAGTTCAGGGGTAACACACTACCTCCCCACAGGTGAACGAAGGAACGTGTTACGCTCTTATAATGAAGTTCAGGGGTAACACACTACCTCCCCACAGGTGAACGAAGGAACGTGTTACGTTCTTATAATGAAGTTCAGGGGTAACACACTGCCTCCCCACAGGTGAACCAAGGTGTGTGTTACATATTTATAATGAAGTTCAGGGGTAACACACTGCCTCCCCACGGGTGAACCAAGGTGTGTTACGTACAAGTTCAGGGGTAACACACTGCCTCCCCACGGGTGAACCAAGGTGTGTTACGTACAAGTTCAGGGGTAACACACTGCCTCCCCACAGGTGAACCAAGGTGCGTTACGTACGAGTTCAGGGGTAACACACTGCCTCCCCACAGGTGAACCAAGGTGCGTTACGTACGAGTTCAGGGGTAACACACTGCCTCCCCACAGGTGAACCAAGGTGTTCGTACAAGTTCAGGGGTAACACACTGCCTCCCCACAGGTGAACCAAGGTGTGTTACGTACGAGTTCAGGGGTAACACACTGCCTCCCCACAGGTGAACCAAGGTGTGTTACGCACAAGTTCAGGGGTAACACACTGCCTCCCCACAGGTGAACCAAGGTGTGTTACGTACGAGTTCAGGGGTAACATGCCGCCTCACCTGCAAACCCGGCCGAAGACATGTGCACCAGCCCGCTGTTGGGTACAAAGACGCCGTTGAAAGTCTCCTTCGCCTTTGAGTACGCGGCAAAATAAATCGCCCTGTGAGACCAGAAAGGAGAGAGAAAAGGACAGGGTTAGGAACAGAAAAAAGGGGGAGGAAAGAGGAAAGAAAGAAAAAAAATAAAGTGGAAATGTGGTATTGTTACTTCGGAAATGCAACATTTGAGAGCTGGTGTCATTTTATAGCAGCGAATATTTTTACCTCCACCCCCACTCTCTCCCCCCCCCTCCCCCCTCCCCCCTCCCATTGGGTCTCAGTATAAGCCCAAACACACAGTTTCCAGAGCGGCGGCCGCTGAGCCCTGACGCTGCTGCTGAGCTCTTTTCGACGCGTTTCTGGAACGGCCCGCAGCAGACCAGCTGACAGGTCTGATCACCCGGCGGGGTCCGCAGCGGCGCTGGAGCGCTCCTGAATGGGGCCTCTACAGTCGAACGGCCCAAACCAACCGCCAAAAAAAATATAAATTAAATAAACCTTCACCTCGGTTTCCCCTGTAAACTTCCTGAACTGATATCAATCTGTCCTGTAACCCATTTCCGGTCACACAGATAAGAATTATATTTAAAAAAAATAAAAAAAACTTTATCAAGGCTTTTGTTTACGAAACAATCAGTTGCTTGTCTGTACTTTAACTAAGCGTACCAGTTATGCTTTTGTTGATAAACAGGGATGAAGAACCGGCCTTAAAATAGTCGCGACTAGCAAATGTAACCAAACTTGTCGTGCCTGTCATACTTGCTTTGAGACTTTCAAGCACCGTAAAGGAAAAAACACTAAGAATGGGATGGCTTAAAAACACATCGCCTCAATAAAAATGCCTTTCATTCACGACACCCCAGAGAGGAAACAGAAAATGCTTGAAAGTCTAAAATGCACTGACACGGTTCACCCAATCCACAGCAGGAAGACAGTGTTGCTTATTATAACCGAGCCGGAGTACCCTGCCGCTTCACACGTACAGCAGATCAGTTTTTCATTAAACGGTCTCTCTACAAGGCAGAGCTGTTTACCTCTCCCTGCCCTCTCCGGGGTACTCATTAGCCATAACGTGACAATGCTGCGTTCTTCCAAGACGGGCCTCTCAGTTGTGCTCCGCCAGATGTTCTGCTCGTGTTCAGACATGTTTATTCCTATCGAGCGGACCAGCGTGTGTAATGTAACACAGTTACGTTAAAGGAGGGAAAGACATAGGATTACCTGGAGGGAGCCACTCCGACCAGATTTGGCCCCAGTCCTCTGAAAAGTGATTTTGGTCCCTCTTTTTCCAGAATTGACCTGAAATTAAAAAAAAAGAAAAAAAAAAAAAAAAAAGAGGGCGGTTGGTCCCTGCTGGTGGATTGCAGGCATTTTGACAAATATTTTAACTTCAACACACGACCAACTTGTCTTTTCTTCAGCCAAAGTTAACTCAAAGGGGGCATTCAAACTAACAGGTACGATACTTTGAGTTAAAACTCAAAGGTCACGTGTTTTTCCTGTTCATAGGAAAGACGATCACTGTTATTAATGAAAAACTAAATTAATGTTTTATCCAGCTGGAAATCGAGGAGAAGCATCAGCCATTAGACCAAATTCCTCTTGATCAGCAAGGAAAAGTAAAAACTATCATGGCCATTCGTTTAGCACGCACACACACACACACACACACACACACACACACACACATTATAAAAGTACACATCTGGCATTCCAGGGAAGCTCAAGTCATTCCATGTCACACAAAGACAATTCACAGTTCTAGGAAATCTTTTAAAGTAAATATTTATTCCCAGATCTATTAAAAACCAGTTCATAATGTGTCAGCGGTTTTTCCACAGACCCCTCTCTAGGGGAACACCGTCTGAAGGAGGTTCATGTATGTCCTCACGTAGCAGAGGGAAAGTCCTCTCATGACACCGGGACCCAGAGCTGGCAAGAACACATTTGTATTTGAAACCACACGTATCAGGTTACCACTGCATTAGTTCCTTCTACCTTGGCTACCAAAGGACGTCAAGTAGAAGATAAACCTCTCCTCCAATCAGCACTGACTCTCATCTCCTTTCCTCCAATCAGCCTGTAGCACTGTGTGGCAGGCAAGTGTAACAAGAGGAGCGTTTTATACATTATATATACCGCATATACACACACACACACACACACATACACTAAAAGTCTCCAAGGGTCGGAGACATTTAAAAAAAGAAAATATTCAGCATGTTCTTAGGTTTTTTTAAAACCATTCAGATTCTGTTCGTGCTCAACGGTTACACAAGGTCACTCTGCAACCGCCCGGCTATGCAAGCTTGCAACCCGAAACCGCCGCAGCGCCACAGACACGTGAGACTACAGTCTCCTGAGCTAGCACATGATTCTGCTAGTCACCCACCCCCCTCCACCCCCCTGCCCCTTCACCTCCCAAAATAGAATCCCAACCGCATCAACCCCCCCCCCCCCCCCCCCCCCGCCACCAGACACCCCCCCACCCCCCCACCCCCCCAACCCTGCCCGCCCACCCACCACTGCAGAGTTCAGCAGGTCTTATATAACATTACAGCAGGAAATGGGGGGAACTTCCCCCTGCTTGCCCCTCGCGTTAATGGCCCCGCCCCTGCAGACAGGGTGCGATCGCTGGGTCAGCCCCCCCCCCAAGGCACCCAGCTCTAATCCTGTCTCCTTTTACACTAATCCAGGATTACCCTTCGCCTCCGTCCTATTAGTGCCATTCGCGTGTCCCTTTTTAGTCACCCCGCCGGCCAGAAAGAGCCGATGGAGGCAGAGGAACTGGGGCACCAACCCAACAGCTTACCTGCAAGTATGCCAAGCTACCTGGGGACTCCGGTGGACTTCTCCTCCTCACCGTGAGTAAGTGCAAGGGTACGCATGCTCAAAGGTGGGAAAAGTCCAGGTTCAGATAGTGAAAGTCCCTCCCCAGTATTCCGTTCCAATCGCCAGGATTTTACTAATTAACACAATTCTTCAACCAGGAGGTAGGACTTTTACTTTCTGACCGCTGGACTTTCCACCTCTGTGCTCGATCCCTTCCAAATCCATATATGTAGTAAAAGTATAAGCCTGAAAGGGTTCTGGGTCATTATAAATATATCAATGATGAAGGAAAATGAAAAAATGAAAGAATATTAATGCACTGAAGAGTCTCCATTAGCATTAGCATTCTAGGAAATCTCCGTTTATTTGGAGTGCAAAAGAGAGTCTTCCCTCTATACCACCATTTAAGGAGTGACACTTGGTCACCTTTCTCTAGTTAGTCACTAAGAAAGATATTTTCCTTAGTGTTTAGTTTCCTCCCCCGACCCCCCCCAACTGTGAAGAATTGCACAATAACCTCCTGAGCGACACGGCCCAAAGCAGAGCCGCAGGTAAGGATCTTACCGTAAGACCTGGAGCAGACCGGGCGTTACGGATCCGGGCCGGATCACGCCGGTGCCGCTGAACGTGCCCAGCTGGACCTGGAACACGGACCGGAGCGAGATCCCGGACGACTGCAGCCGCGTCTTCACTACCTCCAGGGGGCAGGTGACGATGGCCCCCACCGTACCGCCACACCTGCGTGGGCGTAAAAAAAAAAAAAAAAAATATTAAAAAAATAAAAAAAAATAAAAAATAAAAAAATATTAAGGTAAAAAAAAAAAAAAAAAAAAAACCCACACACACCCGCATCAACAGCATGACCTTCACGTGCAACGGGATGTGGCATGACACACCCCGCCGCGGGACAAACCAGTCTCCAAATCCCCGGGTTCGAGAGTCGGAGGCGAGGTAGGGCATTGGCTCGGCTACAGTCCTCCAGAATAACACGCCTTCGGTAACAAGAGTTACGTCCACGTACCGCCAGACACAAAAGCAGAGGCTGTTCATAAACCGGCTACATTTAATGGTTGAAGACCGGAGGCAGAGGAGTAAAGGATGAACGCAAACACATGCCTCTGTTTGGGAAGCAGACCGGCTCCTCAAACACACCGTGCAATCAGTTTCCTCCCATGTCACGGAAGGCAACTGCTATCCTTGTTCCCATGGAAACAAAACAAAGCCAGAATGCATCAAAAGTCATGGGTAAATAAAATTATTGACATGAAAGGGTTTTTGTGACGAAATATAAAGCAAGCAGTCATGCAACAACAGCTTTGTGGTTGCATGACTGCCATTTGTGTAATTTCAAAAGCTTCGACCTGCCCCCCCACTCCCGGAACCAGTTACATCACGGTGCCAGGCAGTCCATATTTCAATCCATTTCCTTGATACTTTTTTTAAGACTCTATGCCTCATTTTATCTCCCTATTTTTTAACCATTTATAATGTCGGAAAATATTAAACTATACTTCTGAATACATACATATTCACCCCCATACTAGATTTTTTAAAATTTGCAGATCTTCTTAAAACAAAACAAAAATGAGCATCTCAACAAACAACATTGGTTTTGTAAATGTATTACACAGACTAAGGCATGTCCTGACAGTGCATAACTTGTACTACCAGCTGTTACCACACTAAGCACAGTGTCTGCTAAGGGAGAGTAATGTAATGTATTCCCTTAGCTAGCAGTGCTATATGTGCAAAGTAGCTTTTTTAAAGCTGGGATTAAAGGTAATGGAATGCAACTCAAAAAGCCTATTTTACAGATATCTATGATATATATTTGACGTAAACCCAAATTAAACAGCTTATACACACCCATACACTTAGTAGGTACACCTATCCATTACCGGGTAAACCCCCTTTTGCCTCCACAACAGCCTGAATTCTCATGGCATGGATTTAACAAGGTTCTGGAAACATTCCTCAGTGACTTTAGTCCATGCAGATTTTTTTTTTGGCCATACACTCATGCTGCAACCCTCCTGTTCCGCCTTATCCCAAAGGTGCTTCATCGGATTGAGAACTGGGGACCGTGCAGGTCACCGGAGAGAACTGAAGTGACCGTCATGTTTGTGGAATCAGCTTGAGATGGTGCTTGCTTGTGACATGGCACATTATCCTTCCGGAAGCATCCTTCTGATAAAGGTTAGACTGCGGCCATAAAAGGGATGCACATGGTCAGCAGCAACACTTAGGCATGCTGTGGCATTCAAATGATGATCATTTTGTATTAAGGGGTCTAATGTATGCCAACGTTCCCTACACAATTGCACCACCACCAGCCGGCACCATTGACACAAGGCAGGATGGATCCACGGATTCATGCTGTTTACCTTAAATTCTGACCCTACCATCTGCATTTGGCAACAGAAATTCAGCTTTGACAGACTAGGTGATGCGTTGTTGATCATGTGCCCACCGTAGTCTCATCATCCTGTTCTTAGGTGACGGGAGTGTCAGCCAACCTTTAGCACGAACGAGTCAGCCAGTTCTCCTCTGACCTCTCTCATCAACAAGGCGTCCTCACCCACAGAACCGCCGCTCACTGGACGTTTTGTTGTTTGCATCGCACCATTCTCTGTAAACTCTAGAGACTGTAGTGCATGACATTCCCAGAAAGACAGCGGTTTCTGAGATGCAGGAACCACCGCTTCTTCTGCCGAACAATCGTACCAACCATGCATCAAAATCCCTTCGATCACGCGTCTTGCCCATTCTAACGTTTGGCCAAAAAAAAACAACCAAACCTTTTTCCACCATGTCAGCATGTTTCATATACTGAGCTGCAGCCACTGTTTGGAGAAGTCGGGTATTTGTGTTTAGGAGCAGGTGCACTTAATAAAATGGCCACTGAGTGTGTGTGTGTGTGTTTGTGTGCGCGCGTGTGTGTTCAAGCTTAATTCAAACTGCAGATGTTCTGAGTGAGGGAATAGTGCAATCAAGTCTGAAGGAACTACAGAATTGAAAGACAAACGCCAAAATTCCTTTAAGGGGAAAAGCCCCCATTTCCACCCAGCTAACCCTGCACAGTCCCCCTTTGTCACACCAGGAAATGGGTGAAAAAATATTATGCCAATTGCCTGATAGCCTACAGGTGTCATGCCTCCTCCTATGTATTCCACAGCACTTAAAATGTGCTTCTCTTTTGCGTTCTTGCTATGCCCTGACGAAGGTCTTTGACCGAAAGCTTGCCATTAAAAAAGACACATTTTTTGCAATACTCCCAGTGTGCCTTCAGTCCTTCATTACACCAGGAAATGGGGAAAGCACTGGGTGTTAAGATGAGCACTGTCCGGTTAAACATGTGTACTGAGGAAGAGGGCAGACTCTGGCCTGTTACGCAACACCCACATTCCCAAACCAACAGTTCTTCTGAATTAATGCTCCGACACTCCATAATTATCCTGCCGCAACTGCAGGCACTCTAAGCTGCTGCAAAAGGCATAGAGTCTGTTTAAAATTTTAAAAAGGGATAAACCTCATTCGCAAAAACTTTGTATGCAAATCAAAAATATAAGTACACGCCTCTAAATGTTTTGCTCAAACTGGCATTGAAGTCAATGCTTATTTTGAATAAGTAACTGAATAACCTTGGCTAACATGTGGCAAGAAGGGCATTAAACACAATGAAAGTTCACAGCAGTCAGTGAACCTAGCTATCCAGACAGAGCTCTTTTTTTAGATTGTTTGGCTGAGGTGAAATGCATTGATTTGACCCATTTTTATAAATTTCACATGGGTAAAATTTCTTTTTGCCCTCCTGAAATATAAGCATTGCTTTCATCTGGAGTTTTGCATAACCTCCAGCTTCAATAAGCACGTTGCCTTTCTCTGCCTCAAGCAATCTATGCAATGGAGTGGGTAATCTGGTTTGGTTTCATAAACAGAACAAATATTTAAAATAAAAACTGGTTCGAAATGTGGTTCATGAATAGGCATCAAAGCCATAAACGCTTCAATTTCAATGAACTTCTGTGGATAAGAAGTTGAGATACTAAATATCGCTATTAATTTCCAAAATGTAGGCCCAAGTTGGCGGTATAGGGGCAATCGCGGATGTAAAGCATATGTAAATAAATACATAAAAACACCCCCCTAATTCCAAAGCACCCCACAGTGACGTCATGTTTACAGATGCCATACATAGAAACACCTGCATTTTATACTGCTTACCTACAAATATAAACATAAATAGCCGTTTTAATATTGTGCTGGTACTTCGGTTCGAGGTTGTAGTACTGTCAGGTTGTAGGTGCCATAAGAAATAGGCCTAGTTACTAACGAAAATAAGACTTTGGTAATTTAACATACCACCTAATAAGCAGGCGACATGCGCGCGTTCAGCCTCCGCAGGCAAACAGTCACTGTACGAACTACTTTAGAGTTACTCATTGTGTATTTTCTTGTGTAAACCCCTCGAAATCCCGAAAGCCCCTACATTATACCAGCCCTTATAAAACGTCAGAAACTACTGCATCACTATCCAAAATGTCCTTCATCGCACTCAAAAACTTCCCGGGCCGATATAGAACACACACAATTAACTGATCAAATACTCCATAAAGTTAACTGTTACTTTAAGTCGAATTACCTTGGCATATGCTTTATTCTTATATAATCTCTGACATTTGACACAATCTTATTTAAAATTTCAATTTTTCAATTTCCTAACGCGATTAATAGAGCAAGAACTGATTATAAATGAGCAAATGACCCGTGTTACTATCGATGCAGCATAGCTCTTCTTCATTAGCAATGATTATGTAATGGCATTGTCTTTCTAGCAAACGCTAGCTAGTCAGTCACAAATAATGCTAACGCAGTAATACGGAAATCCACACAAGGCATCATTTTCGTGCAGTTAACGTCAGCAATGTATGTATTCAAGTGTCAGAAACACACGAAGATGTTAGGTGGAATAGGTAGCTAGCTGATTGTCATTTAGCTAAATGTTGGCCAACAGAACACCGTCATAAGCCATGTCCATCTATCTATATATCTATTTAGACTATCAATTTGACTACCATTAATTCCACCACATATTGAGATATTAAGATATTAAGTCCGCAAGAGGTACTAGCTGGCAAACGTTTGCCATTTTAAAAGCCAACAGAGATGGTCTCATATTCATTTAGAAACATTTTGTTGGTTAGAATTCCTGATATGTGCATACGTTAGCTAGCCATACAATGTCCTAACTTAGTGCTAGCTAGCGCTAACGTAAGCTAGCACTATCTATTTAAAGAGCAATTCTGCTTGGAAAAGACCATATTGGAAACACTTATGATCAGACTGTGATACAGGCATCAACCATTTCATCATATTTGCATGGCTGACAATTTACTGCTAACGTTAGCTAGCCACCTGAACGCTGTACAAAGGTTGCTGAAAACACAATTTACTCTAAAAAAAAGAATTCTTACCCTCCAGCGAAAAGATGTAACAGTGTTTCTTTCTGTGCCATTTCAAGCTTTCATCATAATCTACACGTACATTATGAAAACGAGTTCGATATCAATAAAAAAAAAACCAGCTAGCTGGGTAGCTAGCTGGGATGCTACAGCCTTACCACCGGCTTGTTCTCAAGAACATTTGATAATGCGCAGAATCCGAACGTGACCATTAAGCTCACCAGCAATTACGTCAGGGGGTTGGTCGGGGGTGTTGTCCGTGACGTATAGAAATGTGTTCAGCTTTCCGACAGCACATACGTTTCAGAGACTGTATAAAAATATGTTTATGTCCGACAACCTCCAAAGCTTTAACCGGAACTCTTTCCTGTCAACAGGATTGGCTTCTTTTGTTTTTCACACTCCATGTTAAAATTGTAAATTGTAACCGTTTGACTTCTGTCTATTACCCACTTGTCTCGTTTCTTGTTTATTGTTTCTCCATTGATTGTACCTCTGTATTGTTAATACATTTTTTTGCATCAAAATTAATGCAGTGGCATTAAAATTAAGCTGAGTAAAAAAAAATTTAAACCACATATTTGTTTGGCTGTAAATGGCTGTAAAAATGACACCGTAATGGTCATGCACCAACAAGCCTCAAACGTCTCCTTGCACTCACATGTACAAGGCTGACAGAGGAGAGACATTTATAGTCTTTCTTCTATAGCCTTAGGAGCATAGATTTCCTGTGTAATCTGAGAATCAGTGGTTCAGAGTATTAGGCCATCATGCCACATTTGCAAGTACCTTCCGGTGAACCACTGCTAGACTAGGTGTCTCCAAACAGGAGACGAGCCACAGGTGAACAACATGTGCACGTAAAAGGGCCTAAAACCAGTTTGGTGATTGCGTGCGCATGTGTACCATTAATAAAACGGTTACCAAGCAACCGCACAAATAGCTTTTTAGGAAAAATGCACAATTATTTTTAAAGGCTCAGTAAAATAAGCCACCGCAGGCAGAACATAGGTTGTGTCGTTTCACCGTTGCTCCACTTGTCTTATGTTTTCAATACTTTATAATCATAGTTGTTATTGTTGTTTTGATCAGGGGGAAGAGGGGTGGAAAAAATAAAAGCATACTGGAAAAAAAGTAAACAAAGAGACGTGTAGGACATTCCAGTAACCACACTTCACAGGGCTGGAAAACATAACAGCTAAATGTGAATAAATGCTGGCTAGGTGGTTAATCGTCAGCTGCACACCGCCTGTGAAATCAAAACAACTGTTTAGACACACCACACTCCAGTATGGGCCTGCTGCAGTCAGCCTATAGGAAAATAGGGTGTGTGTTTAGGGGTCAGCTAAGGTGATGCAAATAAAGCACTGCAAGAGGAACTGATTTGCTCCACTGTTATGCAATGTCACATTTTTACTGAGTAGTTTGATTTGTTCTCAATGACCAAACAGCAGCTCAGTAGATTTTTGTGATGGATAAGTAGAATCCTACTGACGTTCTTTTTTAAAGACACCTGTCAAAGATGCTGTTTTGTTTCAAAGCCATATATATGGCCAGATGTCTATGGTATAAGGAAATGGAATTACTGAATTATCTTGATGGAGACATTTGTTTTCCAAAAGGCCAAATGAAGAGCATACTGCAATTCATGCAAAACAAATTCTGGAATTTATTTCTTATCTGTTATCTAGTAAAGACTTAAAGGCAAATGCCTCTGTGAGATGCTTTTGTTTGCGTCAGTGACGTGCATGATGGCAACACAGAATTAAACAAGAGATGGGAACATGGCATACCCCCACCCAGGTGGCCAGGATGAGGTGATCTGGCCTCAGCTTGTGCCTACATAACAAAGACACAGAACAATCAGGAATAATCACTTTTTCAAAAAAAAAGAGGGGGGGGGGGGGGGGGGGGGGGGGGGGGTGGCTTGTAGTGACTGGCCCTGAGCCACGTGTGAGAAACTGCATTCATTACCGGACGATTTAAAGTTTAAACTTTTTCCACAACACCGTCTAGCAATACATTTAACCCCAATTCATTCGGTTATGAAGTGCTTTCATGAATATTACCTAAAATTGTATGTTTTTGATCCATCTACCCAATCTGTCATTACAAGTCATAAAAGGCACCTTTTAGTGCAGTAAGTGGATTACTAAATATTTTGAAGAATTATAATTATGGGGTTCCATGTTAACCTTTTTGGGAAATATATATCTCATACAAAACTGTACTTATAGAAGTGAATCACTGTAAAGTGTAATATCTCAAAACCATAGAATCGATACATAAAATAATTAAACCTGCATATAAAATCGCATGGTTCTCAACTTTAACATATGACTCTCCAAAACTGCACGAGACGCCGTTGCAGAATACAAAGATCTGTGCTGCAAACCCTGACCGCGGCCCTTATAAATAACGAGAGCTGTCTGTACGTTCAGCTGCCGCACACGCGCAACGGTTACAGACCACGTGACTTCAAGGAATTTGACGAGTGACGCCAAAGCCATAGTAACACAATGTTCTGGGAGGAAAGGCTGCATTACATAACAGCACCTGAGGGACCTTTCTGCTACTTCTCCTGAAGAAACCAAAACGTTGCTCCTGATGGTGCTTTATTTTAGCCCACAGCGGCACTCCACACACAAATCAGGGTTCGCTCTGATTCCGAGTAGACGAGTGATAAGGCCGTAAATGGCACCTTCCCTTCAAGAAGCGGTAATACGCTGGCCTCCAAGTGGTCTTGTATAATTACCAACGTGAGCACTTCATCTGGTATAGCTGAGAGATGGGCCATCTTTTAAGCTGTTACCAGTAAATTGACGATTTACAATAACATAACCAGAGTTCCTCATAAGATGGAATACCTCATAAGATAAATTTGTATCAGGAATTCATTAATGTTATCACATTAATTCTGTTTTTTGATTCTTATCATTTTATCCAGTCTTATTCAGGCCATCATGTTGCTTAAATTATGCATTTAAATTATATCTAACTTTGATTGCATACATATTTTATATGCACGTAACCAACAATAAATCAGGATGTAACACAGTATAATTACCTTACATTAATTTGCATGCATTTACAATATATATTTTCTGAAAACTTTTGTATATATTTTGTATATTTTCTATTTGTTAATAACACAGTTAATGTATTTTCGCTTATGTCTCTGATACCCACCTTCTCAAAAGAATTAATCTTGATAATACATTGTAAACTATGCATCAATCTAATAATTGCTGTGGGTTGTGGATGACACATGCTAGACTTCAATGCCTCACCTATTCTGTAACAGTCAAATGAGCTTTCATTGTTCAAAGAAATTCAAATTACTTGTTATAAATTACTTGTTCATTGCAGAAGTTGTTTTCCTAAGTTTTGCTGCAATAACTCACTTTGTGGTAATTTTATAAAACAGGTAATTTGAAGTCCATAAGAACTGCTTGGCCAATTGGAACCAAATACGATATGTGGTCACCATGGGCCAATAATATTACAGCAAAAAATCATTATTGTATTATTGTTTCCGTAATTGTACTATAATACAATTCCATCATTGTATTAGAAGTTTTTTTAAACCTTTTTTTTTTTGCAATATCTGCAAGAAAAACCATGACAATAAAGTGTGTTCCATTGGCATATTTCCCTTCCACCTCTTCACAAGTGACAGAAGGTTTATTGTTTGTATTGTATCTTGACATCATAAATGAGTCATGCTGCTAATTACTTTATTGACATCAGAACAGGCTGAACAGCTTTGAGAAATACGAATAAACACTGTGAATGACAAATTAGCCGTGAACATTGTAATGAGGGGGACAAAAGGACTTTTTTTTTTTTACAAGTATTCATCAGCTGTTATTCTATTCAATTAAAAGATGATGATTATATTATTTCAGCACTGTCCATTGTCATTTCTCCTTCTTCTTCACATGTTTCTGGCCCGCAATGTATATTCTCCGAATTAATCATTTTGAATAAAACTTATATATTTTTTATAAATATTTTGAATTAGCTAAATAGAACAAATAAACATCTCTCAACTGCCACAAGCAAGGCTCCATGAGTTGATGTGCTGTTGCATGTTTACAATTTAATGACTAATTCGGATTAGTCTGGTATCCATTTGTGTCCATTTTAATGACTGCTCAATCGATGGCTTCATGCAGGGGTGTTGTTAGAGTCTTGGCACAGGCAGACTGGAGGTTATGGAGCCACCAAGGACAAGACAATTTTATAATGATTGTTTTTTAATTAAAATTAAAGACGCTGTAATTATTTTTAAATACTGGTGTTTGAAGAGCGATGACTGTGCCTGGTCCAATCTTTGTGAGTAATGTTAATTGACGGGGTGTAGTTCAGTCACAGGGCAATATGCCATGAGCAATAACAGGACCTGGTGCAACTTCTGTGAACTTATGCAAGACTTGTAAGGGCAGGGAGGCATGTGGTGGACACAGTGTAAGTGTAATGTTGTAACTTGTCTGATTTTACACTGCAACTGCCCCATTATGTGTATTACCTGTAGCGTTGTGTATATTGTCCGTTACGTGAAAGAAGCAGCTTAATTTGGTTGATAGCAACATCACCTCTTATTTGCCTGTTGTTGAAATCAAACACTCTTTTGCAATCCCAAGTAAAGGAAACTATGACAACTTGTTTTTCAAATAAGATGGTGATTCATCACCATCACCACCACATTTGAAAACAAAGAACAGATTATTTATAATTTTGAATAAAATATAATTAAGGTGTGCTTAATTCCAAAGCAGTTAGCTAATTATGAAGGATAAAACCATTGCTTTCCAAAACAATATTGGTTTTCTTTTTTAACGATGTCGTTTGGAACAAACTATTATGGAATGAACAAAGAGTACACACATAAAGACATTTACAGTTTTGTTAATTTCTGTAAAATATTTCATGTTCCAGTATGCTTGAAAATATACATTTAAAAACGGCTCACAGTTTTATAGTTATTGTCAAGACATTACTATGAAAGCCCCATAAATAGGTACAGCGGCATACAGTACCAAACTTCAAAGTACTTCCACCAGGTGGCGCAAGAGTTCTGTCATTCCATTGTCATCCTGTTTGACTGGGGCCTGCCTTGATTGGGGGGTATTCCTTAATCACAGCTCTGCACACGGTCTGATTGAGATGGTTACAAACCAGTGCTACTAATACAAATGTATAATACTAATTCCAGTTGCGTGCAAAATCCTAACTAAGAAGGTCCAATTATGTATGACCCTAAGGAACTCCTGGCCACTGTTGGTGCTGGAGCAGTTAGAATTAGTCCTGGATTATAAGAGGTACCTCTGCAGCGAGAGCCAGTGCTGTGGAAAGCCATTTAAACTTTAATTCCAGTGATTTCAAACTGGTTACCAAATTTGTACATGTAATAATTATGTTGTGCAAGTAATAATTGCAATTCTTGCAAGTTTAAATACAGATTTCAACTTGTGGTAACATTTGAATGGTGAAATACACCCTAAGAAGAAAAAAATGTCCAAGAAAGTGCATAAAATGGTACAAGCGCGTGTCACTGGGTTGGGACTCTGGGTACATAATGTATGCATACCTAGGGTATATAAGGTACATGCAGTATATACAAAAAATTGGAAGGTATATAGGTACACAAAATTGCACCGCTAGCCAGCAAGGCATAATAATTTTCTACATTTTTTTCTTGTAAATGCTACTTATTAGTACCCAAATAGAACATTATTGTACTTCCAGGGAACATTTGGGAAATTTGTTCTTGAGATAACAAAAAAGTACCTCCACTGTACCTTTATTTCTGAGGGAGCAGAATGCCGTATTGGCTGTTCAGTCCTGTGCGGATATGAGGGACTCTGTTCAGGGTCAGAGGTCAACGTTCCATAGCGTTCTGTGGTCAGATTGCCCTCGAACCCTCGGTAGCACACCTGACACAAAAACGGTTTGCTCTGAAGGAATTATCACTAAATAATGAAGGGATGAGCAGGTGAAAGAACGTGTGGTGAAACTGTCACCGCAGTGCAGAAACACTGTCTGTCTCTGTCAATAGGCTTGCCTCAGTATCCTGCATCTATGTGAGCGTGTGCGAGTGAGGGAGTGAGAGCGTGTGTGTGTGTGTGTGTGTGTGCGTGTGTGTGAGTATGTGTGTGTGTTTGTGAGTGTGTGGTGTGTGTGTGTGTGTGTGAGAGAGAGAGAGAGAAAGAGAGAGCATGTGTGTGCATGTGTGTGTGAGAAAAAGAGAGAGCATGTGTGTGTGCATGTGTTTGTGTTTGCGAGCGTATGGTGTGTGTGTGTGTGAGAAAGAGAGAGAGAGAAAGAGAGATGTGTGTGTGAGAGAGAGAGAGAGAGAGAGAGAGAGAGAGAGAGAGACGTGTGTGTCTGTGTGTGATGCGTGTCGCTGAATGTGTATTTAACCTTGTCCAGCGGATGAAAGATGTCTGCTGTTCAGGTTTCTTTTTTTTGTGTGTGACATATCTGACCAAGGCGCATTTACAGTTAAAAAAAAGGAAAAGGACGAGTCTCTCAGTAACATGTTTGAGATGGATATTTTCCGGGTGAGAAAGGAGCTACTGCTCTTCGGTCTCTGTTATCCCGCTGATGCGTTTAAATAGAAGCCGAGGCAACGCTGCTAAAGGGTAATTGATCTGGTTTCACTTAAGGATCGGGGGCATGTCAGCAGTTCAAGTTCATTTGAGCCGGTCATCAGAATCTGTGGTCTCGCCCTGACTCGTAGCACATGTGGCGAGACACACACAGCGCAGGCCAGAAACCCAAACTCCCGATAATTTTGGACCGCGCTCAGGAATGCAGTCACCGACAGATCCTTTAATAAATCACAGGTTTTGTGAAAGCTGTTATTGTCCACTTCCAAGTTTTTATTTGTTTCTCTCTGTTGTTTCTTTCTTTTTTTTGAAATTCTAACCATTGCACAATGTTATTAAGCCCTGAAAGACATCTTGTTATTGATGCGTCTGCAAACCTGTAGGCAAGCCTTCTCCTAAGCTCGTCCACTCCCTTTTCATTGTTAAGCGTGGCAATGCGTAATGCTAATATAGAAAAGTCGTGCGTTTTCATTAGAGGGAAACAAATATAAACGCAGTATTTATAAAAACGTAGAACTGTGATTTGGATTGGCAGGAATGGTGGTGAATCATAGTTTGGGGCAGACACAATCCCCTTGTAAAATTCATATACAGCGAAACTCCAGTTATAGGCCTGGCTCACCCACATGCAGCGATGCTAACTGTGAGTGATCACTCCGTATAAACCCGTGACAGGTTGCGCTTCTAATGAATTCTCACAGCGGGCTGTTTTTTCCAGGTAAATATTTATTAGAGTCTCTGCCTGGCATTTTGATCTGATGGTGAGTGAAACCTGTGTCTGAAACCATTTGCTGGATTGTTTAGTTTCAGGCCAGCCTTTACTCACATTCTTGCTTGATTTTTGACTTAATTTGACATTTTTTTCAATACCAGAAACTGTACAAGAGGCTACATCAGTTCCGGCCACTTAGCCTCAATCGCTAGAATGTCTATATGGTCATACAGGCCAAGGTTCTTTTGTGTGAGGGTTGTTTGGGATACCATTACATAAACTACTGAGGATATGACACAAGCTCTTGCGCAGTAATACAGCCCAAATTATGCTCAACCTTGGATTTTTGGAAACACAAAACCAAATCCAAAATCCAGCTGCATTACCTTCATTCTGGTTATGGATGGAAAAGATGAAGAGCAAAATATACCACTCTACATTCGTGTGATGTCATAATAAGCTGTGGGTCAAGTTGTGGGATAGACACAACCAATCCCTCGTCTGCCTCCCGAGTGCCCACCAGGATGTTCAGGCTCAATAAACTGATTCACTGCCTGTCTTCAGGTCCTGTTATCAGTCTGGAGAGGAGAGAATAAATTAGGAATGAAACGCCAGCTTTACTGGACAGATTGGGTAGGGAGCAAAAGAGAACAGGGGGGGGGGTTGGGGGTTTGGAGAGGGAGGAGGAAGCTTTTAGCATCTTGGCCTGCAGGGTATTTTAAAATGGCGGGCCTTTTGAAAAGATTTTCGCCATTGGTTCTATTCTGACGGAGAGCTAGCTGCTAGCTAGCTTTTGCTCCCAGCCTACTGGGGCTTGGCACACAATGCAGGTGCTCTAACTTAATAGACCACCCTCCCCAAACTCCCTCCAAACAAGCATAAAAACATAACATAACATCATAATTTAACAGCACATTAAAAGACAGAAATATAAAGTTGCCCTTGTGAACTCACCTGAGGACTGCGGCCTGACGCCAATCATTGAATGCATTTCTTCAAAGGCTCCCTCTTGTGGCCAGTTGCTGCCATTGACCATCACTGCTTCGCGTGTTAACACGTTAACTCGGTTGAAAATTAAGACCAGTGTCAATGGTGATCCAGACATGGAAACATCCACCGCCTACATGGGAAATCTGAAACAGTCATTTCTACAAACGCACTGATGTTCCCAGCCAGATAAAATGTGGGTGAGATGACTAACATCTACATCTAGCTTAATCTTCTGCCTAGTTTGGCTCTGCAGATGTTAGACCAGGATAGTGTTCATTGTTCTCAGCTAGAAATGGCTGTACAAAATAAGTAATTGTACCTTACTGAACCCGTGTTCAGCAGTTGTCTACGATCATGAAAATGCACTTCTTGTACGTCGCTTTGGATAAAAGCGTCTGCCAAATGAATGTAATGTAATGTAATGTAATGTAACATCAGAAATCAAAGAAACACACGAACACAGTTCATGGAGTTTATTGGTGAGAAATACATTCTCATCTTCTGAACAAAAATATGTTTTATACCTGTTTTATATCCAATATCATGTAACGATATAGTTGCCATATAGCAAAACGAGGATTTTGAGGGTCCGATATTATCAGATATTACAACATATTTTCAGTTGCCGCCAGTTCTTTTGGATCTAATTGCCTGGTTGCCGCCCTTTGATGAAATGAGAGGATTTATGCGGCCGGAGAATTCATATCTATGTTGAGCTTTATTATTCAATCTCCAACAGACTTCATATACCTTTTAAATTTTCTGAATGTTTGATGGAGCACAAATAATTAATGATGCGGGAGATATGACGGGGGAAGGGGTAATTACTCGCTGACAGAACTTCATCTCAGGTCATTCATAATTCATGGCGTCATCAGCGCATTGGAAATGAAACACTGAAACGTAAAAAAAAAAAAAAACTCTCAGGAACCAAGAACTTTCACTATATTTTTGCGAGCACCAACTGAAACGTAGGAGGTATGCACAGGTAGTACTGACTGAGTAACAAGCAGTGATTATTGTGTGGATTTGTGATGCCAAGACACACATCTGGGCTTACATCTCCAGGGCGCAGGTAAAAGTGTGTCAGCTGCCAACGTGAACGCGAGAGAAATCAGCTCAGTGATGCCAGCTCTCTGTATGATGACAAATTATTAGCCTACTCCTTTGACATTCAACGCAATATCAGTATATCACTGGCTTAAGCGCAGTAATTTAAAAGAAAACCTGTAAATATCATGGCAACAAAAACCATAAAAGACATATGCTTTTTACTGGTACTGTATAAAAACTGTGAGTGAATTTTCTCGTGAATTTATTGATATGGTTCAGCTCTGTCTAAACAGACAAGTAGAGACGCGAGTCCATTTCACTCAGTGTCCTAAGACCTCGCACACGCAGGGTTCCTCAGAGCTGGCCAAAGAAAAAGCCTTTTGAAAATAGTTTTTTATCTGTTTCTCTGAGATTAGACTCTTCTGGGAAAGCTTGGCTGTAGCCTTGTCTGTCCTGGAGCTTAAACCGCAGCATTGGCAAAGTACACCTGCCAGATTCAGAAGAGCATTCTTTTATCGTCTGGGTTTCGACTGCACAACGATTGGCTCCGAGGCGAACGCAGGTGCGGGTGTCATAAAACACACTCTGACACTCACTGTTCGGTGCAATATGCCGGTTGCATAACATGAATGAAAAATAGCAGGAAAAGGTTGTTGTCACTGCATTATTAATATCATGATAAACGCATGCTTTAATGTTTAATGAGATGGAAAAGAAGTTCGAGTGGGTTTGACTGTTGAGACGTATATCAATGCGAGGGACAGCGTCTTCCTCCAGTATCTCCCACATCTGTGTTTTTTTGAGTGATTCACGACCTTTGATCTCCTGGCAGTGTCACCGACACGAATATTTTCCTGCTAGCGTTCGTGTCCACGAGTTAACTGGGACCCGCGGCGAGGACTGCAAGCTCCGCGCAGCTGTGCATTATTAATTTCACACGGTCAATGAAGCAATCAGTTTGCCAACTGAGTAAACACAAAACAAATGAGCGGTTAAACCGAGGAATTAATGGGTCCTACTGTCTGCAAACCTCAGACAAACAGCACTCTGTAAAAATGGGCTGACCCTGTCATTTCCGGATACATATATTAGGATAGTGAATAGAGACGACAGGTAGGGAGACCGAGCCTTTTCATTGGATGAGCTCACAGGAACAATATAACACCACTTGTTTTTGGGGTACAATCATCAATGTAAACAATATCACCACATGAGTATTTTATCGTTTCCGCAAACATCCGCATTCTTTCTTTTTCTTTCCAGGACTTTCCCCTCTTTCTATAAACAGGAACTACACCAACAATCTAATGATGCTGAAATAACAGGTGACAAGTCTTAACTTAAGCCATTAGCACAACATGTTAATTATTCCCTCTTTAAAACGGTATTAAAAAGGACTGTGTGTGTGTGCATGTGCACACAGGAAACGGGGAACAGGGAACTTCCTGCCTCCTCCTCTCTCTGAAGCCTGGCAGAAATGAACAGAGGACCACCAGGCATGCAAGAGCCAGCTCTCCCGACCTGTCTCCATCCTGCTCATCACTTGAAATAAAGAGCAAGCCAAAGCTTCATTGCGTAAAAGCCACCAAGTGGAACTCTGTCAGGGCCGTGGGAGACTGCGATCTGGCCTTTAATGTTAGAACCCGGGTTTGAAATAGAACCCTTTTAAATGTCACGATGAGATACAGTTTAAGTGCAAGTGCAAGGCAGCCAAAAGCTGCAAATGTCATTTGTCTCTTGATCATGCAGACTGGTACTTTAAGCTAAATGGAGACAACCTTGAGACATGGCTTTGACTCAAAGCACAATAGCTAATGTTTGTGAACGGACCCATTTTTTTTTTTCTTGTTCCACAAACCTAAAGGGTTTGCCGACAGCTTTTTCATGCAATCTGTGACCTGTAAACTTTAAGGTTGTAATTACTTAGAAAACTAGCAATAATAAGCAGTGAAATATACTCTTTTAGCTATTTTACTATGCTCTTACTAAACCCTCTTGCTTTCAGTCAATGGAAGTGCAAAGACATGAAAATTACACTCAAACTGAAAATTTACATGAGGGAGTGGAATTTAATTTATGAAGGTTGCATTTTTCATGACATTTTTTTCTGGTACTAGTTTGGATAAGTAAGATTACATTTTATCAAATTAACCCTTTAAGTTGTAAGATCACAAACCTATGATTAGAATGCTCTTAACTGTACATTCTAATGCTGATCACTACTGGTCATTGAAAGCAATGGAGTTTGAGAACACTGACATTCCAAAAACACACTTTCAAAGGGCTAAATCCCTTACAAATATTACTCAGGAAGAACTGAGATCATGGGTTTGGTTACAGGACAGAGGCCAAGGTCAAGTGACCCAGACTTGTTCACACTTGTTCAATTTCCCATAATGATTGGACCTTCTTGATTTCTGCATAATTTCAGAATGCACAGTTGAGCGCTGTTCACTGAAAATAATGAGGTCCCATTTGCTAAACAAGAGATTACCAAATTGTGCATTCCAGAGAATGCATTCTTTACCCTCTTTATCACCTAGACAGGCATAATATACAGTATACACACCCATTCCTCAGATGAGCCATAAACTCAATGTGTAAAAGATGGTGAAATAAACCAGTGAGTCAAACAAATTATCGTTAAAAATTCTACAGATGTTTTCCAAATGAGATGGCAACTGTAAAAATGTATTGTTTTATTGTCTTGACTGGATCTTCTGTATTGTTCACACTCAAAGTATATCTGTTGTGTAAAGAATATTTGCTAAAACCAGGCAAGATGTGTTTATTTTGGTTTTGTTTGGAAATGACAGCAGCAGTCCCAGGGATCACCGAGCTAAAAGATAAGATTCTACTGATGGTGCAAGCCACACAGCCACACCAACTGCCAGCATCCCAAAATACACCAAGGAAGAAGAGCAGAAGTTCAACCCAGTACAACGGTTTCTGAGATAACCAAAAGTGCTTAAAAAAAATACAATAACAATGCAGAATACTGTACGTGGCATATTTTAAAAGATTGATTCTTTCTCTCTTTTTGAGAGCTTTTAATTAATACATAACTCATAATTTGATTAGCAGAGGGCTGTATCCTACCATGCATAGCTTATCCGTTCACACAGAGACAGAGGCGATGTTGTGGGCCAATTACTTGCTCTCGGGCAGTGCCCTGAAAGGAATTTGAACCTGAATCCGGGTTCACTTTCGCTCAGCGAGATTGTAGCAGGACTGCGGGTGCATGTGCTCGCTCGATGGGCACAGAATACGCATCTCACGCTCACTGGAGTCCGTAACGCGGTGCTTTAGCTGTGGTGTTATTTCAGCCCGGTCGTTGCACAAACGCACCGCTGATTTCATCACCGCGGGAACATAGAGTACACACACACATACACACACGCACATGCACACGCACACTCACACGCACGCGCACGCACACACGCACACGCACACGCACATGCACACACACGCGCACACACACACGCACACACACACACACACACGCACACACACACACACGCACACACACACGCCGAGGCGCTCCTATAACAGCAGATTAACGCCAGGGTCAATCCAGGCCACGGCTTCAAAAAACAGCCGCCCCCCCCCCTCTCTCCCACGCAATACTTTCCCAACTGTCGCCCTCGAGGATACTCCTGTTTTTATTCTATTCTAACTTCCAGCCGCCACCACAAATTCAGTCAGAGTTCACCCTCTTCACTTAAACTCATGGCTTTTTGATAAGCTTTGTGAATTAAAGAGAGAAAAATAGAGCGAAGCAATAAAAAAAAAAAATATAAATCAACCATTAGGTCTATGATATCAATCAATAATAATAACTGAGTACACTCTGTGCCGGCGTGTTAGAATTCAATTACCGATCGGGCCAGAAAGGCAAGGGGAATAATGTGGAGGAGATCTGGAAAGGAAAACGGGGGGGTTTAGCCTCGAAACCGGGGAAAGTGCGGTGAGAGAGTGGCCCGCGATCATGAAGAGATGCCCTTTGAGCTCAGACTGCGGAGGGGAAGGCTTATCAGCACTCCAGGGAGGGAGAGAGAGGGAGAGAGAGAGAGAGAGAGAGAGAGAGAGAGAGAGAGCGAGCGGGGGAGAGAGAGGGAGAGAGAGAGAGAGAGAGAGAGAGAGAGAGAGAGAGAGAGGCGCTCTGTGTCATTACCGTTTCAGTCCGTTTCAGTCGCCGCTGAACGCACACACACCGCGGCTAACGTTCAGCAGCGCCGCCCCAGAGTCCTCAGTCACCTTTAAGCCACGATTACACCGCCAGGGAGCTGTCAGAGCAAAGAACGCGGGAAAAGGAAGAAAGAGAAGATGAGATGAGCTTTGCCTTTTTTTTTTTTGAACAAAATGCAAAAAAAAAAAAAAATCACAGGGTGTCAGTTAGCGGACTGTTCGTTCCTTAAAAAAACACAGTGGAATTCTTTGGCCGTCTGTTTGCAGTACATTGTGCTCTTGTTCAGCAATAGAGGATCCCAGATTTCCACCTCGAAACACAGCAGCCAGACCACATCACCACCCCCCTCCCACCCCCCCCCCCCCCCCCACCCCGTATCAATTAACCCTCAAAACGGGTTGCAGGTCATCTGCAGTTTGTTTCCATGATAAGGAAATCAAAATGTTAAAGTCCTTTACCGGTTCAACTACACATCGAAGAAGATCCAAATGCAACTGTCGGTTTGGACGCGCCATCCTTCTATCACGTTCAGTCATTGTTTGCCTTTAATCACAGAGGCCTGCACACCTACAGTCTAATTACAGCGTGCCATAAGACATGCACACTATCCACAAGCGGCAGCTATGGTTGGCAGAGTGGTTCAGTTGGCAGAGTGCTGACATCACCTGGAGCATTTTCCTGAATGTTTTTCTCCCCTGTTACATGCAAGCACCATCTTCTCAGAGTACACATGCACATATATGTGTATATGATTAACACGCACAAGGAATGCACACGCACACATACACACACACACACACACACACACACACGCATGCGTACACACACACACACACATACACATGCGTACACACACACACACACATACACACGCACACACACATACACATGCGTACACACACACACACACATACACACGCACACACACATGCGTACACACACACACACACACACGCACACACACATACACACGCACACACACACACACACATGCGTACACACACACACACACATACACACACACACACACATACACATGCGTACACACACACACACACATACACACGCACACACACATACACATGCGTACACATACACACACACACACACACACATACACACGCACACACACACCTGCGTACACACACACACACACATACACACACACATACACATGCGTACACACACACACACACATACACACGCACACACACATACACATGCGTACACATACACACACACACACACACATACACACGCACACACACACACACATACACACGCACACACACACACACATGCGTACACACACACACATACACATACACACATGCGAGTGAGGTTATTAAAAGCTAAAGCATTAGACACCCCCCCCCCCCCCAAAAAAAAAAAAAAACTAAAAACTGTTCAACATATTAATTCACTTCAGCTGTGGTAATAAAACTGCTCCCCGTAGCCAGACTTATTGAATTTTGGCAGCTTTTGACAGTTAACGGCACCTGACACGCTTTGTTGAGGACACCGTCTCCCTACCTTCAAACATGTGCAGTGAATGGGGAACGTCTAGACTCCAGACAGACGCGCTGTAGAGGAAAGGCTGTCTGTTTGATGGGGAATAAGTCTGTCGGCAGTACGAGGGAGAAGACCGGCTCTATATGTACCACAGAGGGGACCCCTCAGAGTCTGGCAGGAGGTAGAGGAATCAGACGAGGCTCTCTGCACGGAGCTGAACGCCTAGCTGGCCCCTCTTCATCCACAGCTTCACTGCTGCTTTTTTCTACAAAAGCAGGCCGCGGACTTTCCCAGCACAAAGCAGTGGCTTTCTGCTGGCTGCACGAGAGCATCAAACAGATGCCGAATTGCTGTGACAGAAATTGCATTGTACGATATGATTTTATGGCTCTCTTATTCTTACACTAAGGAAGCAATTGAACACACCCGACTAATCTGAAATACCTGTAAAGCCACTCGTCCCAAATGTTATGGTGCCTTGAAATGGCAGGGGGGATGGGGGTTGTGCTGCATATAAAAATGAAAGCATGAGCCTATCCCAGCATGCATTGGGCGAGAGGCAGGATTACACCCCTGGTCAGGCAGCCAATACACTGTATATGTATTGCCACTGAAGATTGTACATAAAGTATGTAGTCTAGACTCCCTCGCAGAGTCCAGACCTCAGGAACAGGAAAATATGTCCTATTATTTCAGCTGAGGTTTCTTTGAACTAAATGCACCCCATATTGGAGACAAGAGGTGAGGGTCCCAGTCCAGGTTCTGTTAAATACAGACGGCCAGATGCATATTTTTAAAGCCGTAGGGGGAAGAAACAACGCGCTTACTATTACGCTAGCCAAGCATTTGACTGAACACCTCAAGATTTTGCATTTTGAAGGACAAAGACAGTTTTATCACATTCTCAAAAATAAATACAAAAAAAAAGAGATGAATAATCCTGTAGTCCACCAGGGACCACTGATAAGTACATTCAAGTAGCATCGCTATTATATCACAGCTGCTCTGATTAGGAGAGAAGGCTACAGTGCCGACAGTGACCTCTTTTATTTCATGTGTCCTTTCAGCGAGGTAACAAAGGAGGTGTGTGATTGCTACCTGGTAAATGCAATTTCAAACAAAAAAAAACCCTGGAAAATGATTTGAACCCTCATTTTAAAACAATCATCACTGACAAACAAAAAAAACTAATCCAGTGCAGATGGACAGCTCCCTCTGAGGCTCTTTAGACTCAACAACCTTTCGGAGTCACCATCTGTACAAGAGTTTACAATCTGCGATTGGCAAACACGATGTCTTCTGAATCACTTTCAGAATTGGGTAAAAAGAAAAGTTGTCTTGCCCCGCTCGTCGCTGTGATTATCAGCTTCAGATCTGATAATCTGAAGCGGCCCATCGCGGATTGGAAGGGAAGCTGAAGCTGAAGCTTTTTGGGGGGCGGAATGACGAAGCAGAGAGCGCGAAGCAGGAGCACCGGGCCAGTCCGGTCTGGAGAACTCCACCGTCCCCGCCGCCTCAGACATGTGTGGAACCAATCAGCCGACAGAATGTCCGGCGACATTCCCCACAAAACAAAAGATCTCAGAATTCCTTTGTGTTATTTAAAAAAATATGGAATCCATGCGCTGCATTCCTTTAGAAAAATGTTTTTCTTTTTTTTTAACTTTTTTTTTTTGGAACAACATTCCAAATTTCTACCACTGGGATCCTTCTGTTGTTCTCTTTTCCAATCCGTAACCTCCAAGGGACCCATCCGTGCTGTGGACCCAGAGTGCTACGGAGACATATCGTTAACACCCTGCAATGCACGACAGTTCACTGCTCTTATTCCCACCAGAGCTTTTACACGTGAGGACTGGTCTACACGTACTGTGCAAAACATTGCCTAAGTAATTACGCTTCCCGATGTGTCGTAGTTTTCCCGAGCGGCGGCCCCTGTGTTCTGAAGTCCGCTGCTTTCTCAGAACCTTCCTCTACTTCAGCTGCAAGGGTTTCGCAAGAGAAAAAAAAGAAACGTGGCCTCCATTGCCTGTTCTCTGCATCTTCGCAACAAACAGATACACTAGTTTTGTTCCCTGTAATCTTGTACTTCATTTTCAGCAATAGCCCCTTGTTAGTCTGACGAAGAGCTGTTCTCCTAAATCAAATAAACCCACGAGATTCAGGCTTCAGTCCCAGCTTCTATCCTCAGAAAGACATTGCTTCTTCCTGGGAAGCAAAATACTGGCAGAAAACAACACTTGACAAAAGGCTCCAAAAAAACAGGCCTGTCATTTTGCTTAGTTCCCAAAGTCCAGTCCTTCCCCCAGAGCGTACAACCTCCCCCCCCCTCCCTCAACCCCACCGCTTTCCTGTATTCAACATCTGGGCTTTTCAGATCCCACACAAATTACTGATGGTAGGACAAACTACTTTTGATCTGATGCACACTATTGGTATGAGAGGGACTGACATAGGCCTAGCTTTCAGTCAGAATGTTCCTCATCATGGTACTGGCGCTGGATCAGTTTGGGAAAGTACTGCTTGTGTGGTATAATGGGTAAGGAACTGGTCTGGTAACCTAAAGGGTTATGTAAGTCACTCTGAACAAGACTGTCTGCTAAACACCTGCAATGTAATGTTGATCTTTTCATCTCACCGCTTATTTTGTTTAAAAATTAAAAAAAAAAAAAAAAAACTCCAGTCATTACAAGCACAAAAGTTAATGGGGAACCAGTCTAGCTAGTTTCAATATTGCTCTTTTGTCTGAGAAAGGTGTGGAACCTAATGAAATCTTTCACCTTTCATATCCCAAAAAAAAAAAAAAAAAAAACGATTGAAAGGCACCGGTAAAAAAACTGGTGAATTAAGACAAATGCCAGAAAGACAAATATAGAATACAAAGTTTTAGTAGGTTTGTGCAATTCCACTGTGCAACCAGATTTAAGACTGGGTCTGTTAGGTCTATTTAACTGAGTTAGGGTTTGTTTGAGAAGTTCTCTCTTGATCTTTTTCCAAAATGATTTTCTTTTCCCTTCATCCGACCAATAACTGATAAACTGAACTGGATCTTATGCTCATTGTGTCATGTTCTATGTATATATATACATACAGTATACACACTTTTCAAAATTAAGAATAAATTACTGAATAATAAATGTTTTATTATACATCATTAATCTCAGATGCAGAGTGGCACTCTAGTCTCACTGGCATTACAGCCAATTCCAATGATTATCATTGTATATGTGATGATTAAGTGACACATACAGTACACATTCACTTTTGTAAGCAGTATCCATGTCAGTCCAGAGAGCAGGAAGTGAAATCATTAGCAATATAAAAAGAGATTAAACGCTCGCGACGGAGAGACACCATGTTTGCGTCATCCCTCGCGTTCGGTTGCACGCCGTCCGCCCTGCTGAGAATCGCGCATCTCGCGGACAGTACCGTCCGCGAGATGCGAGCGAGTGGATGTTTTAATTTGCGGTCCGCCGCCGCGCCTGGAGAAGCTGTTAGCATAACTCACGCCTGACAAGAGGCGGGACACATCTGCTTACCTCATCGGATCTGTCTGTGGGTGCGAGCGCGGCGGAGAGAACCTCTTGACTTATAGCGTGCATTCCCGGGCTGCTCCTCACGAAATTCCAAGGTTACGATGGCTTTCGCGTCCCCAATGCCTAGTGAAGGACCCCCCGCGGGTACATCTTGAGTTTTTATGTAGTATCACCTAAAGGCTGAAGCGCAATATATTCTTATTTATTAGCTAAGCAGATGCCTTTGTCCACAGCAACTTCCCATATGCGGCAAAAATATTTTTTTTCGCACATTAAAATACAACGTTTTGTCATTCTTATGGTGTCTTTTTTTAAAAATTTTTACTGACAATGGAAGGCTATTCGGATAATATATTCAACATCCGACTTCACATACCAAAGATATCAAGGAACAATATAAACGTATTTATTGAATAAGATCCCATTCCTGTTCGTATCCTTGTACCTATCCTGTCACATTCCTGTACCTGTCATATCCTGTTTTAAAACCTCCAAGCTTCTTAATCACTATACATCACAGTCGCCCATCTTTCCATCCTGTTCAAGCCAAGGGATTCATCCACTGTTCAAGCTAAGGCAGCTTCATCCACTGTTCAAGATAAGGGCCTAATCCACTGTTCCAGCTAAGGGCTTCATCCACAGTTCAGACTAAGGGTCTCATCCACTGTTCAAATTCAGGGCTTCATCCAATGTTCCAGCTGAGGGCTTCATCCACAGTTCAGACTAAGGGTCTCATCCACTGTTCAAATTCAGGGCTTCATCCAATGTTCCAGCTAAGGGTTTCAACCACTATTCCAGCTAAGGGCCTCATCCACTGTTCAGACTAAGAGCCTCATCCACTGTTCCATGTGAAGGCAGTAGCTACATTTTTACATTTAAATTCTGGTCTTGTGTACCGGATTAAACGTTTGTCGCGCGACACGAAATGCCAGGAGCAGACCTTTTACACCTCACAGAGCGAGGGCGCGGCTGACCTCAGGGTCAGGCGGGCGGGAAAACGCACGGGCGCAGACGGAGGGGCTGCGGCAGCCGAAACGGAGAAGACGTCTCCTCTGAGCCGCGAGGAGCACGGGGCCCCCGTCTGCACGCCTGCCGCATTACATCATGAGAACCCTGGAGCAACTGCCTCGCGTCTGAACCGGAGAGGGGGGGGGGAGGGGGAGAGAGAGAGAGAGAGAGAGAGAGGGAGAGGGGGAGAGAGAGAGAGGGGGGGAGAGAGGGAGAGGGAGGGAGAGAGAGAGAGGGGGAGAGGGAGAGAGAGAGGGAGGGAGGGAGAGAGAGAGAGAGGAAGAGAGAGGGAGAGGGAGAGAGAGAGAGGGAGGGAGAGGGAGAGAGAGAGAAGGAGAGAGAGAGAGAGACCACAGAACAACTGCCTCGCGTCTGAACCGGAGAGAGAGAGAGAGGGGGAGAGAGAGAGAGAAGGAGGGAGGAGAGAGGCAGAGGGAAGGAGAGAGAGGGAGAGAGAGAGGGGGAGAGAGAGACACCACAGAACAGCTGTGCGTTGACTGATCCTGTTACGTCGGGGGCATTACCGCACAGAGAACAGAGTTTCTGTCCTCCTGTTGCCTCCCGACTCCAGCCTTTACGAGTCACAACTCAAAATGGCTGCAGCCGCGATCTCGTCCTGCCCGCCGAAGTTCCCTCGGTCTGGGATGGGTGGCAGTGTAGTATAATGGGTAAGGCACTAAGGGTAAGGGTAATGGGTAAGGTCTTGTAACCTAAAGGTTGCAGGTTTGATCCCTGGGTACGAAACTGCCGTTGCGCCCTTCAGCAAGTATATATCCTTCAGTATCCAGCTGTATAAATGGATGTAATGTAAATGCTATATAAACTTTGTGTAACTCGCTCTGCTAAATGCTATAATGTAATGCCTGTGTCGGGAGTCAGGAGCAGCCCCACGCTGCCTCCGGCCACCTAACAATGTTTTTTTTTTCAGGAACCCACCCACCACCAGGAGATCAGGACAAGGCAGGTAAAAGGGAAACTTTTATTTAACAATTAATTCATAAAACAGAGCACGCCACAATCTCGCACCAACCCCGCCCTTCCTTCTTCCCCCCGGCTTCCTCTAACACTTCCACTCTGGCCCTCCCCTTCCCTTCCACGGAGCCCCCGACGCAGGTAAGAGCAACACCCCTCACACACCACACACTTTTATGCCGCTGGGGTTCCCCTCACACGTGCCCACACTCAGCAAAAAAAACAGTGTACCCACTCTGGCCCCCCTGCGCCTCAGCCCCGCTGCCGGAGGGGGGAGACCTCACCCTGCCGTCTCACGGGGGGAGCCACTAACACAGGCGGGGTCTCACGCACACTCACACCTCTCACTCCCACACGCACACCACAAACAATCAGCCAAATCAAAGAAAGGATGTAGCTGGCCCACACCTCACTGCTGGGCCACTCTACATCCAAAAAAAAAGAAAAAAAAGAAAAATAAATCAAACCCCCAAAGGTCTGCTGTCTCCCACTGTCCACGTCAGTCTCTAGTCTGCTGGGTGGCGCCCCGGCCCACTCTGCCGTCCGCTGTAGGTTCTTGAAGTTCCACTGGTTACCACGCAGTCCCTGCTGCGCCCTGTAGCTGGAGAGTGAGTCGGCGCCGGCTCCGGTCCTGGTCCGCGCTTTACAGTCTCGGAGTGGGAGACTCACTGTTCCTCCGCCCTCGTCAGGGCTTGTCCAGAGTCTCCCCTCGCGGCGTTGGTCCTGGCTGACGTAGCGCAGTGTCCTTGCCACAGGACCAGTCCGGCTCTGCACAGCGCCGCTCCTCCCCGGATCCCACCACGTTTTCCGCTTGGTCTGGGCGCAGCTCGCTCCTCGTGGCACCAGTGCAGCGTCCGGGACCGCCAGCCCACCACCAAGGACGGGAGACAGCTCAAACAAAGAGAAACAGAAATAATAACCAAAGAAACGGACACCCAACCCAACAAACTTAAACTAACTTAAAGAAAAGAAAAAAAGGAAAAATCCTCTTCCGAGGAACCAAACACCCTCCCCGGCGTCTCTCGTGTTCTCCCTCTCACCTGCCTTCTTATCCCTGCAAGGCTGTTAGGACCAAACACAAAACAGCTGTGCCACGCCCCCAACTCCCGCGACCGGCGAATCGGCTTAGGCCCCGATCTGAATGTGCACCCAGACTCCAATAACCAATCCCCCAGTGAATCAGGCACAGCCGTCAGGCTACCTCCTGACATTCCCCCCCGCTAGATATGTAGTCGTCCCGACTACATCTACGGCACAAATTCACTATACCGGCGTGGAGGCTGCCCCCTCGTCTCACGGGTGGAACGACGGGGAGGCACCTCCTCCGGCCGCTCAGGGGGTTCAGCCACCACCACCTGCTGCGGTTCCTCTGGAGGAGCAGCAGCCTCAACCACAGGACCCCGGGCCGGGACCCACACCGGGTTCCAGCCCCAGGCCCATATTCGTGGCCCTGGTTCTGGCCCCCGGCCGGCCTCATCCTCACCTGGGGGCTCCCTCCAGGCGTCGCCCACCGGACAGGCACGCAAGTTGTTCCGGTGTAGGGTCCGCTCGTCCTGACCTCCCTCAGGCCGGACCACATACACCGGTCCTCCTGGCTGCAGCTGGCGCACAACAACAAAAGGACGGGGAGACCACCTTGGGGCCAGCTTACCTCGCTCCCGGCGCCGGAAGTTCCGCACCAGCACCCGGTCCCCCGGCAATAACGGCAAGGTCTTTAGCCGCCGATCGTACCTTGTCTTGTCCTGCTGTTGCTGGCGCCGCACTGACTCCAGTACCTTGCGGTACGTCCAGGACAAGGTACGATGGTGTGCCCGCACCCACCCCTCCATGTCCCATTTCCTTGGGGCGGGGGGCACATTCATTGCCAGGTCCACCGGGAGCCGAGCATGGCGCCCGGTCAGGACGTAGTGCGGGGCGAAGCCGGTGCTGCTGTGTACGGTGTTGTTGTACCCCTGGAGCAGAGCGGGCAGGTGCTCCGGCCACCGGCCCTGTTCCCCCTCCTGGAGAGACCCCAGGAGAGACAGCAGCGTCTGGTTGAAACGCTCGCAGGCCCCATTGCCCTGTGGGTGGTAGGGGGTAGTGCGGATCTTTGTGCACCCATAGAGCTCGCAGAACGACGCCACCAGGGAGGACTCAAAGGCCGCCCCTCGGTCAGAGAGGAGCCGCTCGGGACACCCCCAGTGTTGCACCACTGATCCCCACAAAGCCCTCACCACGGTTCCGGCCGACTGGTCCCGTACTGGTACCGCCCAGCCGTACCTGGAAAACAAATCGGTGAGGACCAGCAGGTACGGGTACTCATCACCGGGACGCCCCAGCGCGAGATGGTCCATAGCCACCACCTCCAGCGGGTAGGAGGTGGAGAGGGGGACCAGGGGGGCCCGTGCTTCTGGCCCAGCCTTGGCCATCACACACTGCCTGCACTCAGCGGTCCACTGCCGGACGTCGCTCCCCAACCCCGGCCAGTAGAACCGCCGTCGCAGGACAGCTTCCGCCTTATTGGCGCCCACGTGGCCAAAGGCCTGATGGTACCGCTGCCAAACGCCACGTGCCACCCTCCGGGGCACCAGCACCTGCCACAGTGGCCCATCCTCCACGGGGTCTTCCACCCGGCGGCACAGAACCCCCCCTTCTACCCGTAGCCGCTCCCAATCTCTCCACCACCTACGCTCTTCCGGTGGGGCCACCCTCCGCTCCTCTCGCCGAGGGGGCTCCCCCAGTCGTACCCGCTCAGCCAGAGCCCGCAGATGGTCATCTTCCTGCTGCAGCGTCAACCAGTCCCATGTGTCCTCCACCGTTGGGCTGCCGGACACTTGACCCACCTCCCCCACCCCTGGGCCCCGGGGCAGCCGGGACAGCGCGTCGGCATTGGCATTGCGGGCCCCCGGCCGATACCTGATTACCAGATCAAAGCTAGCCAGCTGACCCACCCACCGCTGCTCCGTCGCCCCCAGCCGTGCCGTGGCCAGATGTACCAGGGGGTTGTGGTCGGTGTAGGCTGTGACCTTTACGCCCCAAAGGTAGTCTTTAAACTTTTCGGTCACAGCCCACTTCAGGGCCAGCAGCTCCAGCTTGAAGGCACTATAGTTCTGGTCATTCCTCTCTGCGGGGTGCAGGCTCCGGCTGGCGTACGCGATCACCCTCTCGCTTCCATCCTGTACCTGGGACAGGATGGCCCCCAGCCCCTCCCCACTCGCATCTGTATAAACACGAAAGGGAAGGGTAAAGTCTGCATAAGCGAGCACGGGCGCGGAGAGCAGGGCTGCCTTCAACGCCTCGAAGGCGCGCTGACACTCCACCCCCCACTCCACTCGTCGCGTGCTCTTACCCCGAGCCGCGGTCCCCTCCAACAATCGGTGCAGGGGGGCCGCGATCTTAGAGAAAGCGGGGATGAATCGCCGATAGTAACCAGCAAACCCGAGGAATGATCTCACTTGCCGCACCGTCTCGGGGGCTGGCCAGTCCTGGACCGCAGCCGTTTTGTCCGGGTCCGTAGCCACCCCCCTCGAGCTCACCACATGCCCCAGGTACCGCACCTCCCTCTGGAAGAAGCGACACTTCTGGGGCTGGAGCTTCAGCCCGTACCGGCCCATCCGCTCGAACACTGCCTCCAGGTGATGCAGATGATCTTCAAAGCCTGGGGAAAAGACCACAATATCATCCAGATATATTAAAAGGGAATCATGTACCAGGTCCCCCAGACACCTCTGCATCAACCTCTGGAATGTGGCAGGAGCATTGCACAGGCCGAACGGCATCCGCTCGAACTGGAAGAGCCCGAGGGGTGTGGCAAAAGCGGTTTTCTCGCGGTCCCGCGGGTCCACCGCCACCTGCCAATACCCGCTTGCCAAATCCAGGGTCGAGAACCACTCCGCCCGTTTCATCCCCGTGAGCGATTCCTCGATTCTGGGGAGCGGGTAGGCGTCCTTATGGGTGGTCGCATTCAGGCGACGGTAGTCCACGCAGAACCGCCAGGCACCGTCCTTCTTCCGGACCAGGACCACTGGCGCGGCCCAAGGACTGGAACTCTCTGTGATCACCCCGCTCTCCAGCATCCCCTGCACCAAGGACCGCAGCTCCGGGTACAGACCTGGGGGAAGAGGGCGATACCGCTCCCGACAAGGGGGAGCATTCCCAGTCGGTATCTGGTGGTACACCACCTCGGTCCGGCCAAAGTCCTCCTCATGTGCTGCGAACACCCCCGCCCACCGTTCCAACAGGCCCCGAGCCCGATTTTGCTGCTCTGGGGTGAGGCCCTCCAACTCTGGAGAAGGCAGAGGGCTCCCTACCCCTAAGGGCGCCTGCGCGGTTCGCACATCCACCTCTACTTCCCCCGGTCGGGGGGTCCGCAGCACCAGGTCACGCTCACCCTGTATCTGCGAGGGGGTAATGCGGGACACTGTGGCCAGGGGGCGCCGCCTGGGTAGGGAGAGAGGGTAGGGGTGTACGTTAATCACGCGGAGGGGGATCTTCCCCCCCCGCACGCAGACCACAGCCCGGCCCACTTGCCACTCACCTCCATCCACCACCCCCTCCATTAAACAAATCTCCCCATCCACCTTCTCCCACCCCTCCACCGGTAGCCACTGCACCACCTCGGAGCACGCTGGGACCTCCGTATCCGCCCCCCGGGTCAAACGTACCACACCCTCCAGTGGGGCCATCGCCCGGGACCGTACCCGGCGACAGGCGGCGAAGGCTCGATCCCACGCCCGGCGTGCCCGACCCTGGTGAGAGGCAGAAAAGGTCAGAGAGCCGGGCTGCACACCCCTAACCACCTCCTCCCAGCAGTGGGCGATCACGTTCATGCCTAGGATTGCGTTGTTTGACCCCAGGCATTGATCACGAACGACGATCACCCCCTTCCCCGGAACCTTCACGCCCCCGACCACAAAATCCATGAGGGCATAGCCCACAAATGGGATATCTAACCCGTTGGCCGCCCGGAGGGTTAGCCACTCTAGGTTAGTGGTGTCCCGCACCGGTAGATCGCCAAACCATCGCCGGAAAAACCCCTCGCTAAACAGGGTGACCTGCGAGCCCGTATCCAGGGTGCACGGCACTTTCACCCCCCCAGCTTCTACCATCACCTCAGGGCAAACCCCCAGCATTGCTGCAGACGGCGGGCAATTACTATCTCCCTGCTGTTGCACCCCGCCCGCACGCCCTACTGCGGACGGGGTCGGGAGTTTAACGGCGCCCGCTGGGGGCAGTCTCGCTGCATATGGCCGGCCTGCCCACACTCCACACAGACCGGTTGACCCGCAGTGTCCCATTGGAACCGGCCCGACCTCCGCCCAAGCCTGGCCCCCACAGGACCCCGCCCCTGCTGCACCGCCTCGCCCACCGTCTGGGGGAATGGGGCCCGCGACAGCTGCTGCTGGATCTCTGAAAGGAGGGTCTTCCCCAGGGTTGTCATCTGGTCCTGGAGCTCCTGCCGCAGCTCTGCCCGCACCTCCTCCTTCCACCGCTCCACGTCCACGACCGGCGCTGGAACCTCCAGTGCCCTAGATGGATTAGAATGAGAAACAAAACATGCTGCCCCCTCGTCCCCCCGCTGTTCCAACTCCAGCTCCCGGGCCTCCCGGCTCACCTCGGAAAAGGTGGAAGCCGGGCGGCGCCGCACCTGTCGCTGGAGCTCCTGTTGCACGGGGCCCCTCCGTAGGCCCAGGAGGAACTGATCTCGGATGATGACATCATCCACCCCTTCGTCCCCAGGCTCCCGGGCCCGCCACCTCGCATGAAGCTCCCGCAGCCGCAGGAGGTACACCTCCAGGGTCTCCTCCGAGCCCTGGTGGCACTGGAAAAAGCGGGAGCGGGCCACGGCCAGGGGGACAGGGCGACCAAAGATCTCCTCCAACAGGGCCCACACCAGGGCCGCCGTGTTCCGTCGCTCAGCCGGCACCAGCAGCACCTCCCGCCGGGCGCGCCCATCCAGAGCCCCCACAATGAAATCAGCCTGTTGGATTTCCGTGAGGCCCTGCGCCCGGAGCATAGCCTGTACCTGAGCCCGCCACTCCCCATACTTGGCTGTGCCTTCATCACCGGAGAACCTGGGGACCCATGGGGCACACACAAACCAGGGCATAGCGACCCCACCGTAGCCGCCCCGTGGGGGCACGGCAGCAGCTGCCTCTTGTGCGTCCATAGCCTGGTGGTATACCTGGGTGGATCCTGTCGATTACGCCAAATTTGTCGGGAGTCAGGAGCAGCCCCACGCTGCCTCCGGCCACCTAACAATGTTTTTTTTTTCAGGAACCCACCCACCACCAGGAGATCAGGACAAGGCAGGTAAAAGGGAAACTTTTATTTAACAATTAATTCATAAAACAGAGCACGCCACAATCTCGCACCAACCCCGCCCTTCCTTCTTCCCCCCGGCTTCCTCTAACACTTCCACTCTGGCCCTCCCCTTCCCTTCCACGGAGCCCCCGACGCAGGTAAGAGCAACACCCCTCACACACCACACACTTTTATGCCGCTGGGGTTCCCCTCACACGTGCCCACACTCAGCAAAAAAAACAGTGTACCCACTCTGGCCCCCCTGCGCCTCAGCCCCGCTGCCGGAGGGGGGAGACCTCACCCTGCCGTCTCACGGGGGGAGCCACTAACACAGGCGGGGTCTCACGCACACTCACACCTCTCACTCCCACACGCACACCACAAACAATCAGCCAAATCAAAGAAAGGATGTAGCTGGCCCACACCTCACTGCTGGGCCACTCTACATCCAAAAAAAAAAGAAAAAAAAGAAAAATAAATCAAACCCCCAAAGGTCTGCTGTCTCCCACTGTCCACGTCAGTCTCTAGTCTGCTGGGTGGCGCCCCGGCCCACTCTGCCGTCCGCTGTAGGTTCTTGAAGTTCCACTGGTTACCACGCAGTCCCTGCTGCGCCCTGTAGCTGGAGAGTGAGTCGGCGCCGGCTCCGGTCCTGGTCCGCGCTTTACAGTCTCGGAGTGGGAGACTCACTGTTCCTCCGCCCTCGTCAGGGCTTGTCCAGAGTCTCCCCTCGCGGCGTTGGTCCTGGCTGACGTAGCGCAGTGTCCTTGCCACAGGACCAGTCCGGCTCTGCACAGCGCCGCTCCTCCCCGGATCCCACCACGTTTTCCGCTTGGTCTGGGCGCAGCTCGCTCCTCGTGGCACCAGTGCAGCGTCCGGGACCGCCAGCCCACCACCAAGGACGGGAGACAGCTCAAACAAAGAGAAACAGAAATAATAACCAAAGAAACGGAAACCCAACCCAACAAACTTAAACTAACTTAAAGAAAAGAAAAAAAGGAAAAATCCTCTTCCGAGGAACCAAACACCCTCCCCGGCGTCTCTCGTGTTCTCCCTCTCACCTGCCTTCTTATCCCTGCAAGGCTGTTAGGACCAAACACAAAACAGCTGTGCCACGCCCCCAACTCCCGCGACCGGCGAATCGGCTTAGGCCCCGATCTGAATGTGCACCCAGACTCCAATAACCAATCCCCCAGTGAATCAGGCACAGCCGTCAGGCTACCTCCTGACACCTGTAATGGTTATGGTGGGAGGCAGGTAAAGTGGTTCTAGCTGGCAGCCCAAGGCCAGCCTTTTTGTTTAACGGATTAATACCTATAGCACGGTCTGGCCGAGGCTGCTTCATGTTCTCCCCTCCCTCAGCCTGCTATCATTTTTGGGGAATAAAAGACAAGGTAAGGCCCCAATGGTCCTGACCGCAGCGCACAGTGACACAGGAATTCAGGGGAGCACCTGAAAAATATAACAGGAGCATGTGGGGGCAATGTGGTGACATTTCGGTGCGAAATGGGTTTTTCCTGCCATTTTTTTTTTTTTTTCAAAAATGCCCTTTTCTCAGATTTGTGTGGTGAGTAAGGAGGGGAGATGGAACTGCTCTCATTTGAAACCCTCACACAGTGTACCGCCTCAGCATTGTCTGAGAGCAGGTAATCTGCAGTCATAAAAAATGCTGCCATTGTTCTCTCAGACAATTACCATTCATAAATCATTCATAATCATAACTCACCAAAGCCAAAAGCGGACAATACCTTTGAAATGGCCTTTTATCTCAACCTTTATTCAGTAGCTAAAGTAAACATCATCTCAAGCTTAATTTGTTCAGCTGAGCCTCAAGTTGATTGCCTTCATTGAAATGAAATCAAGATAGTGGTGTGCAATCTCTTTCACGGCTTTCCTGCAATGAGACATTAGTCTCTCTCAGCAAACGGGCTCTTTGCCCGAAGACAGCCATGCAGTTTCGGTTGTGAGTGAATCATCACTTTCAGCAGTTAATGACAATCAAAGCAAAAGCAATCATCAACAGCCTTGATTTAAGGTCTTAAAATACAGACCAATATGAATGGCAAAATTTTCTTTTTTTTGTTCAATAGAGCAGCGTGTTAGTGACTATTATTATGTTGTGTTAGGTTGGGTTGTATTCCAGGACAAGGGGAGATGCAGGGGCAGAGGATCTGGTCCTCTTAGTGCAGTTGATTTATGACAAACTCCGGTGCAGATGATGACCTGGTAATGACATCACTCACTGGTGTCGACACCGTGGCAGTTTAACACTTCATTAGGCATCACATCCACCGGCCGACAAATCACATTTGAGCTTTCAAACTTGACAGGGACCTTGGGAAATAAGAATGCTCTCATTTGCTTCTGGAAGGAATGACTGCTGAACTGCGCCCCCCACCCCCACCCCCACCCCCACCCATTGTCATCCCAGTCGTCTTTTAAAATGATTTTTCTGTGCTTAATTTCCCAGTCCTAATCCAGAATCCTTATATGACAAGCGACCTCCCACACGTAACATTTCACAGATGCGGCTAAATGAGTTTCAGTTAAATGGAGCGCTTAACTGTCGCTGTTAGAAGTGCGATCTGACAGGGATTTGGGACGGCGTTGCTGGATCTGTTCTCGCGTGCGTTTTCAGCTCGCAGAGTGCCTCAGACGGTTTCCGAGTGTCGTAATCCCCACATGAAACGGACTGCTGTTCCATGACTGTCACGCCATTTATTTGCTCTTGAGAGCGTAGCCCATAACCGCGGAACTCTGAGTCTGACGGTGGTTGCCATGGCGATCGTAACCGAGGCCGACTGGACGCCGGGACCCCGCCACCTGCCTGTGGCACCGCGAGCAGCTTTGGCAGTCGTCTAGAACCTGCTCCTTGGGCAGCAGACACACGTCTGGAATGACTTAACAGCGCATGGCGCATAGTGCAACGCTGACCTCATCCCTGAAAGCATGCGCGGACAGCGTGCGCAGACGGCAGAGTCAGATGCGCAGCTGCTGCAGCTGTGCGTGTCCAGGCCGCAGACCAGAGAACTTTCACGGTGTCTGGGTGGCGATGAAAAGGGTCCCCCACTGTTGGGGAATTCAAAGCCTTTTAGCTTCTGGGAGGCAGAAGAAGAAGAAGGGATTTAACACAACCTTTAGATGCTATCAGGGACATCACCGTTTTTCCAAAAGCAATAATACCGCACACGTAGAGAGAAAAGGTCCATCTTCATCATCCCTCTGTGAGATTCATCTTTCTCTTATGTGCACGATCAGATGGCGTCGTCCCAAAACCCCATAAACAGCAGGCCTTAGCCCAAACCCACAAAGCTTCAGGAGGAAAGTGTTCGAGATAGCACCTTGGGGGGGAGCCGGGTGTATTTCCCCTTTCTCGTACAGCAAAAAATTCAGCTGTTATTACTCAGCTGTCTCCAGACGGACATCGTCGTCTTTCCTCCCGCTCTCTCTCTCTCTCTTTGCGCGGTTTATGTCTGCCGCGGGCGGGCGAGTCCTCAGGTAAATCTCTCCACCGCCTGACGTGCAGAAGTGGTAATCTGGCGGTTTGATGCGTTTAACATGTTGGGTGTCAGGTGTCCAGGCCATCCAGTGGATACAGCGGGAACGAAGAGCAGTCTCGCAGATGAACTGACTAAATGCAACTCTGACTGGGGTCTTTCACCGATCATAAAATGAAATGGTGAAATGGAGGGGAAACAGGCTTTGGATCACTCCTCTCCAATCCGCAGCTGTGCAGAGGCTCATCTGTTGCAATGAGCATGTAAGAAGTCTGTTGCTCACCTCCGTGTTTGGCTGCGTTCTCGAGGACCGCAGGCCAGAACAGTCGTGTAAATCAGACCGGGCACAGCCCGTTAATTAGATCTCCCAGAAATCCTTCCGACTTTACCACAGGATGTATTTTCTTCCACAGAAATTCCATACCCAGAACAAAATGTTTCTTCCATAATGTGTAATATAGTCTTCCAGACTGCATAACTAGTAATATGCTCTATATTTCAGTCGCCACTGGATGTTGTTAAGCATTTGCTTTGCTATTCATTTTAGTTCAATGTTAGCTGGCAAAGCAAGTCATTTTGAAAAATGATATAATTATTATTATTTTTAAACACGAATACTGGAATGGTCGATGATACGCGTCAGTCTTGGGAAGTGTGTTTTGGAATTCAAAATCTGCAGAAGGCAACAAAGAGTTTTGACTTTTTATAGACAGCAGTGTGATATTTTATCAGATATAAAACCAGGCTGAACTGGTCTGGAGGTGGAGCATTACATTGAAATGCCTCTCTTTTATTTTTTGATAGAATCGGCCGAGAGAATATAACGGTTCCAAAATCAACAAATTGCCATTCCGATTTTTGTTCCACTCTTTCTGACATGTTGAAATGTGGGTTAAAATGAGCAAAAACCTTATCGGCTGAAATGGCTTGAATACATTCAGACAACTGAATGCACTGAACAGGCATTCTCTACATGAGATAATTAGGGTTGAAATTAAAACAGGATTGGACAGTCCTGCTCTACATGATATTAACAGAACAAATTCAGATGCAAGCACACAGAGATAATGCTCTGTGCAACGCATACACCTAATGTACTTGACTGCTTGCCAATTTAGATACAAAAACGATCTTGACTGGTTATCTTTCTGTCCAACTGTTAGTCCAGATGCAGGTGAAAGGGCAAGAGCACAAAGCGAAGGCGCAGAAAAAGGAAACCACATGCTGGTCTCTGATCGGCACGCCGCGGCGATGTCTCCGAAAGGCACACCTCAATAAAACTCTTCTTTTTTGGCGGGGAGCCCAAAGCTGGTGCTTGCTGACGTGTCCCACATCTCTCTTTGCTCCAGGATGTTTAAACATTCAGCTGTGAATTGCACCTGCGCTGTGGAGTGCGAGCGAGACCCGCGCATCCATCATCTCCCAGGCCTCATCGCCGAGGCCGGCTCGCTCCGAGACGTAGTTAAGTGAGTGAGACGCGGAACGAAGATGTCAGAGGGTCACAGAGAGAGAGAGAGAGAGAGAGAGAGACGGTGTGTGTGTGTGTGTCTCTTCTGGTCTCTGCTGTGTATGACCCCCCCCCCCGCCAGTAACGGGACATGATGATAGAGACGGTGTGTGTGTGTGTGTGTGTGTCTCTTCTGGTCTCTGCTGTGTATGACCCCCCCACCCCCCCCCACCGCCCCCCCGCCAGTAACGGGACATGATGGATGCGGGTTCCGGAGTCTCTGGTGTGCGGAGAGAAAGATGGTTCCCCACGCGCTCGTACATCACGACGTGACCCAGCTTCTCCAGCGCCGGCCCCCTCCCGCCAGGAAAGACAAGCTGGCCTGCTACGTGTGGCAGAACCTGCCCCCCCCCTCCCCCAACCCCACCCCACAACCCCACCCCCCCACCCCCCCCCGGGGCCCATCGTCCGGGTTACCAAGGGGCTGCCAAACACTTCCACGCCAAACCCCTTTGGTGCCAGTGCCAAACTCTAAAATGAAATGTTTGCGCTCCACTTTTTTGGCGTGGAGGTAGATTCCGATTGGGTAATCGGCGATGTAGGGTTGATCCCAACATCGCAACACCAAAGCGCCGAACGGACCGCGAAAATCGCGCGCTGAACACTTTCTCAGAATAGCAGGCAAATATTTGCCCTTTCTCCCCGCACACACCGCAGGGTCTGACTAAGACGTTCTCCTGCCTGCGCCACAAGCAGCCTCTTCTAAATATCAGACAGACGGTGGGGACAGTGACAGGAAAAAATAACACGCCGCTTCTAGGGAAAAGAAGAGGTATGAAAATGTGGTTCAGTCAAACACAGCTTTGTTTTCCCTCTCTGGAAAAAGAGCGTAATGAGTAATGAGCAGCACTTCGACTGTACACAAATACCTTTAACGTTATCCTCCGGTTATAGTTTGAATTACTGACCGGATCGAATTCTTAATTTTACACTGCCATAGATACATAGGGACTAAATTATGCACACAGTACATTACCATAAAATACAATACTTTATACAAATGTGTAAAAGTGTAAAAAGCTGAACCAATGTTTTTTATTTTATTTTTATTTTTTTAAACAATATGATTACTTTCACAAAGAATCAGCAGTTTTTTTGTTTCTTTTTTAAGATCAGTGTTTTGAAAAAGAATTAAGGCTTAAAAATAGCCTTTCCATGTCCCTTCACACTAATCCTCAAAAAACGGCTCCACCTCTGAACGTCTTCTCTGGACCGTCCACGCATACCTCTATTCCCACCATGTTCCAACAAACACCATTACCGCTCGAGTGTGAAGGAAAGATGCGTCTCATGTTCTATATTTACTTTTTCTTGGAAAAAAATGGAGAGTGTCCTTCTGTGACATTTCTGTTGAGCACAGTGCACTGTTTGTTTGTGCAACAGGCCCACCGGTGGACAACCCTGGCATGGCCGTTCCAAAAAAGCAGCCTTTTCTGGCACCTCCCTCCCCAAAAAAATCCAGCACACCGGCCGTTGTGTCACAGTTTCTGTGTACATGGTTCATCGTTCCCACAACACTCTGAGAAGTTCCAGAACTTTCTTCCAGGCCAGCCACGCCTGACCTCATCCTACCCTTGCGGGATTGCTAAGCAACCCCTGGCACCATCTGCTCGTCTCTTTTTCGCAGCCAGATTAATGGCAGCTACGGACCCATAACTCTCAGGTTTTTTGCCACCCCTCCACAGGAGAGCCAGCTGTTTGCATATCCTGTTGGCACAGAGGACGTTGGGTCAACACAGTCCATGCAAACACGCCGGAGAGTGGAAAGTGTATGACCCAACGGAATGGACAGACACGAGTAATGAGACCAAGGGAAAGTCAGGTTTGGTTTTTTTTTAAATTTAAAATGTTGCTCTGACCTGTGGAAGGATCCAGTCTCTGAAAACGCTTTCGGTCTTTCTGAAATTACCATCTAAATTTGTTTTCTTTGGACACAAAAATAAGTTCCCTGCATTATTACCAGACAGAGAAAAATCTATATACATAACATCTAGCATATGCCAAATTATTATTATTATTACTGTTAATAATAATAATAATAATAATCAGAAATAGCAATGGGTATACTGTACAGGGTGCGTAGGTGGAGTGCTGGAATCGTTCAAATCTGTGAGCATTCATTTGGGGTCGCATCAGAAAATTTTTTGGGAGCTCCTGGGTTACATTACATTACATTACATTACATTACAGGCATTTGGCAGACGCTCTTATCCAGAGCGATGTACAACAAAGTGTATAACCATAACCAGGAACAAGTATGATGAAAACCCTAGAGAGAAGTACCGGTCCAAGTGCAGGGAACAACCGCATAGTTCAACTTGGACCCTGAAGGTTAAACTGATTAACACTAGCACAGCAGGCCTCAGAAATGCAGGGGGGGCAAATCGTAGATGCGTTCCAAATTTCACCGTTGAGCCCGAGGTGGAAACAGCAACTAGCAGCCCCCTCTGAAAACAGAGTCATGAAAATATTTGGTTTTCAGGTCCAATCGTTTCCCCCCCCCCCCAAAATAATGTCATATGATTTGACAGAGCTAACAGGTTGAGCAGTACTGGCACGAATGGAATAATGTATACTCTCTTAAGAAACAGCCATGTTAGTTTCCACAGTGTTGTCTTTTTTTATTTTTCCCTATTCTTTCTCATCAATTTGCGATCATTTTGGTTTCTCTCAGGTCAACTCTGTGCCACTATGCAAGAAGCACTGTAGTCAATGACTAGGCCTACGTAGCACTACAGGTGAGCTAGCACCATCCCGAGGAAAGCATGATCTCTCAATGAAACACTAGTCATTTTTACATTACTGTCACTGTATTATCTCATAATTTAATAGCAGCGGTCTGTACCCGCTTAGGGACGGAGTGTAGCACAGTGGGTAAAGAACTGGGCTTGTAACCAAAAGGTCGCAGGTTCGATTCCCGGGTAGGACACTGCCGTTGTACCCTTGAGCAAGGTACTTAACCGAAATTGCTTCAGTATATATCCAGCTGTATAAATGGATACAATGTAAAAATGCTATGTAAAAGTTGTGTAAGTCGCTCTGGATAAGAGCGTCTGCTAAATGCCTGTAATGTAATGTAATGTAATGTACCCTCGACGTGACTGCTTAAGGATTATTTGGGGACTTATACTGCATAAATGTTTCAGCTGATGCTAATAATTGCGATGCGAATAAGTTTAATGTCCAGGGTCTCCGCAATATTTTCATCTCATGGTCATACTTCATATATCTGTCAGTAATTTGTCAGATTATCTCTGGCCTCTGTAGGAAAACACCAAAATCCTCTCGAAAGCCCACCTCGGAGATCCACTCTCATACACAGAAAAAAAAATGCTATTCCTTTCCACAGCTTAGCTTTCTTTCCTTTTTAGGAACAATGGGAGGATTTTATGTTCAGTTTTAAGAAACAACCAGAAAAACAAGGCTTCTATTGTGCAACCTTTTCAGACAATGGCATTTGATGAACTGGCAGGCATATGTCTGGCTTAGGCAAAGATCCTGAATTTTTAATGTGTTACTTTATCGGATGCATTGCATTTAGTAACTCAATATGACACCTGACATGAAATAGCATAATTTCCATACCCACATGAATTCACTAGTGTGACACAGCCACTTCAGACAGACAATTCCATTGTCCACAAATCAGGGCAAGGGCTACGTACTCAATGCACTTCCACCACACGCCAGAAGGAAATGGAATAACTAATGCGTTGTTCTTCGCATGCATTTTTATCGCACAGCAAAAATATAATATCAATCAGAATAAGAAAACATCCTTCTTCACAAAAAGTATATACAATTACACATCTACCTTCAATTGCTTCATACATTCGACAAAGCACATGTATTATAACTTGCTGACACGTGTTTGGAGAAGTCAGCACATTTTCACATTAAAATCAATACGCTGGTTGCAGACCTGAATGCCTTTTTGGTAAAAACGCATTTTAAAGCTAGCCACGAAGCACTGTACATCAGTGGGGTTGCAAAAGATGGTTTGTGGGGTCTTCCTACTTGGCACAGTCAAGACCTACAGCCCACCAGACAGTGGTAGTCAGAGGCAGCCGCTATATCATTACCCGACTGTGACTGGCAGTCTGTAGCAACTGAACATAGCTGGCCCCATTCCACAAATTAGGATGGGCTCAAGTCTAGCCTTGGTTTTTTGGGGTTCCCATGACATCGGCGTGCCCCCCGCACAGCCCCTTCAGAATGTGCAAGATTTAGAGGTTTACTGATGTTGCAGAACTAAAAACAACAAGTGCAGTTCCATTACTGGTGATATTATTGATGAAAACAAACAGGCGATACTGTAACACCCAAAGATCGCAGTGTTTTTCAAATCTGCACCGACACAATGCGCACCTCGCCATGTTGCTAAATCCGCGGTGTTTGTCATAGAAGGAAATGGTGCGCCATCTGTGTACATGAGGGTTATGTAAGCATGACTCACGCCGCTGCTTCGATCATAAATTTCGCTCTGGAAAAATACGGGTTGCAAATCAGACCATCACTCTCCTATCTACACTACACTGTGCTATGACAGACACATTCTGGTTTTTCACTCTCCTTCAATTTATTAACCCATATTTTTTAAAAATGGGAAGCGCTACGCTGATATTGATACATTAGGGGCTCCTGAATGGGGTTCCCAGCTGAGGAACTCGTGCGTCATTGTGGTGCGTTTTTACAGGTTCTACAGCTCGGCTCCACAATCCGGATTGAGCCAGACAACGCCAGTTATTAGCAGTCCTGGGGTGCGTTCAAGTTCAGCGAACAGAGGCGAATGTTCGTGGCGAACATGTTTTCTTTGAACAGTTCAATTTGAACGGCTTTTTAAGAACATTCCAAATTGTTTGCATTAAACATAAACAGACATGGCGACGAGAGCGTTTGTACTCACAGCCACTTCCGTGATCATCGATGATAAAAAAAAACAATAGCTAGCTAGCGAAAAATAATAACATTGGCTAGCGTTAGCAATAACATTATTGAAAAAACTGATCACACTTAACGGCATCTTCAATTGAAATACCCATCTGGGAACATTTCCCTCAGTCCAGCGTCCATTTTTGTTCGCCGCAAACCACCTTTTCAGACCGTTCGTTTATGTTTGCAAATGTTCGCGGCGAACACAAAGCTAACAGAAAAAAGTTTGAAATAGTTTGCAAACATTCGTCTTGTTCGCTGAACTTGAACGCGCCTCTGTTGAGTGACACATCTGCCATAACGTTAGTCACTGCACAACGGTTCGCAATCGCGACCGACCGGTCGAGCTGCCGTCGAGAGAAGGAGGCAGTCTTCCAGCGGTAACTTCCCGCCAGTGACTGTCGCGGTCTCAGATGGGATCGCGGAGTGAAAAGAAGCAGCTGGTGTTTGGAGGCCTGCTCTCGAGAGTCCTAACTTAGATTTGAACTCGAGATAACATTCCAGCGATATGCCCAGTGTAATGGCTGGCCGTCATGGGCAACATAAAACAGCAGCGACATATTCAAACGTGCACGACCACCTACAAAAAGCGGTCAAGCAGAATATGGAGTCAACGTCCTTTCTTTGGCTAAGAAACAGCTTATATAAGTAGACAACTAAACAAAAATGAATCCTTTCTACAGATCTCTCAGGTGGCCACCTGAAATGTACGTCTTTTTTTTTTTTGCAGAATAATCCTGTTGTAATGAAATCAAGTATGACTCCACAGGTAATGTTCTTGTATTTCCCTTTTGATTGCTCAGATCCTCCAAAGCTTCACTCTCCAGGCCTTGACCACCCACGCTGACATTAATTTCCCACGATAGAGCAATCTTTCCATGCGATAGACGTGGAGAGCTGTTTAAAAAAAGACTCATTGCGCACCCCTGGGTGTGTACTTGTGTGGTACGGTGAGGATTCCGCCCCTATGGTCTCCCGATTCTGGGCATCTAAGACTGACCCACAAATTGACGTCCTCATGGGTTGATCGCCATTTCCCCTCATTCTCTTTTGACAGGCACATGATGTGAAAGAAGACTCAGTATAGCCCAATACAATGCTCCACGGGGCCCTTGGCTCTTTCGCTGTTATAAATCGTAGCTCCATCACAAAAAGGCTCACAGATACGCGGTTTATGTGCCGTCTTCGACAAATCTTCAGCCAGACTGTCAAAACTAATGGAAGACAATTTAATGGCAAATACCAGGCCCTTGTGAAGTGGCTTCGTGGTTATTTGCTGGTGGAAAAAAAGGGGGTCGTCTCTATCCTGTTTTGACAGAAGTGAACAATCTGAATGGAATCTGTGGGACACTTGTCTTCTTTCTGATTTTGGGATTGCAAAAGAGTTATTTAAGATCATAATGCGCAGAGACACAGGACCAGGAACAGCCCTGGAGCAGCCCTGGTCCTGTCTGCGTTCATCAGAACGCCATTGTCTTCCACCAAAAAATGGCGAAATACCAACTTTTACAACAATATTCTGGCTAAAGCCAGTAATTATTCTTTCGCAAATTTCACATTTGCATTTGCCTCGGTAGTGATGGTGGGAAATTACACAAAGATGCTTTTGGGGCAGTTCTAATCTATTTTTTATCTATCTATTGTTCCTTTTTGCATGTTTAAAAATACTTTCTGAAAGATCGATTTTACTGCGTGAGATTTACAGTATAACGGATAATTGTCAAGAATTAGTGGTGGCAAATTCGGTTACAATTGCCACATTCTTCCGCAGAGTCAGCCTAGGAAGAGTCAGCCTGCTTCTAAAGCCACACTGCTGCTCCTCCCTTTACCTTCTGAGAACATCCCAGCTAACACAAGATGTCCTCACAGTGTCACTATAATGCTTTGTCAATCATATAACATCGCCACCACGTGGCAGAAACATTGTGAGAAAAACTTTGTGGTAGCTGGGATATTTAACCTCTTGCAGTTTGATGACAAAAATAAATTCAGTAAAAAAAAAAAAGGCCTGTACTCCATATAAGGAGGCAAGGGACACATGCCTCAAGCAAGGGTTTTCTGTACAAGAATGTAGTTGTGTTGCATATGGATACATTCACTGAGATATTATAGTATAGTATATAATAGTATAGTATATCTCTGGAATTGGTCTGCAGGGCATTTCAAGATATAATTCCACTCGCGGGTTAGCTTTTATGATGCATGTATGATTTTGGCCTGTGAAAATATGGAGTGTTGAAACAGTGTTATTTGCTTTTCACGTCTTGTCGTTTTGAAAACAACAATTAGAAAGGTACTATTTCTTTTCACTTCTTATTTTTGGCGGAATCACTTCAGTCTCGCTGCTTTGAAACTGGAGCACGTTGTGCTGCAATAAATATGTTGGATGAAAAAAAATAAAATTTAGCAGCTTGAGACTCTGTTTTGACTGTTTTGAGGAACAAGGGAATTACGGTCGGACCAAGAAGGAAAAACCAGGAAATGAAGCCAGAAGAGCGCCTGAGCTCCTTGGGAAACCTGCGATGCGCCGCTGAAGCAAAAGAATCAACTTTATTAAAGCCAACGCAAGCGTCACCCGCCGTACTATTGCTAATGAGAAATCCCAGCGGGGGAGCGAAGTGGCTGGGGAACCTTCCGGAAAAGGGGATTTCCGGGACCACCCAAGATATATATTTATTTATTTAACTGGATGGGGTCTATCATAATGCAGTTTATATTGTTCCTTTCTAAGCTAAAACAAAGCTGAAATTATCCACCTGAGTAGGTAGATAATAATCCTCATCCTATTTGGACACGCTGCTTTACACGGGATAAAACAGCAAGGTGAAAACGGCAATTATAATTTTAAAACTTCTGCTTCTCTGGCTTCTTATCGTAACACTTCCTACGTAGCTCTGCGCACTGTAAATATCCAAGGAAATGTGTGTGTGGCACACCCATATTATTACACATGATGGGGTAGCCTCACAACACTGCAAATGACTGAAGCCGACTGTGATTCAATCAGCGTGGCGTTGTAAATTAATCTATGTACCAACTTCACATTGACGTCGCCCGTTCAACCATTTCTGCTTTCCAAAATGCAGTTTTTAAGTTTTGGTTTCTCGTTGTTTCCTTCTTCAGTTTCCTCTCCTCTTAACCAAATCGTTGCTGTTCATGAGCGTCTCCGTGACCGAGCAGTTAATTCAGCTTTTGGTCGCACGAGAATTCATGACCTTTGACCTTCCCCCTCAGATACAGAGCTCTTATGAAGTTAACATTGCGCCTGCACGGGTGTATCGTGAAGCCAACATCACACCCGCGCAGGTTAATCATGATGCTGACGGCACACCTGTGCAGGTGAATGACACATAATGGCAGCACTCTAAACTTCACCAAGTTTCAGGTGTAATAGATGGGTCCGTTTTTTTACAACCAGAGCCACAGTGACTGATTTTCAAAATGAACTAGAAAACCTTCAGCAGACACACACCTGTGTTCCCCTCATTCTGAATGACCCAATTCTTAATCTGTGACATCTGCCACACTGCCATTTTAATCTAACGATGAAATGAACAATCAAATTATAATTTATAGTCTTGTGCTTGTTGGCATATTCACAAAAGAATAAGGGGTATTGTTCCGTAAAAGGCAATATAATTTAACCTTTCCATTTAGGCACTCATTTATAGTACAGTGCAAACACTAATGTGCAAACACACTAACATATGCACACATACACGTACAAATGCATGCAGCTGATACACATACGCACGCATGCACGCACACACTCACACACACTCACATACAAACACACATGCACACACACACATACACACACACACTTTAGTTCCTCATCCACAAATGTTGGTCACAACTGTTTTTAATGTCAGAGATTTCATAGACCTTGTAAAGCAGTCAGCTCAATGAACACACACACACACACACACACACACACACTCTCACACACACACACACACATAATAACCTATTCTTTCCATTTTTTATCCTTCCACTATCTCTTCTCTTCTCTCTTTTCCATATATATCATCCCCTCTGCCCCCACCTTTTCGTTTTTTCTGTCACGATCAGGAGGAAATTCTCCCCGAGGTCTCCCAGCAGATTGACAGGCGCTGAGAGCTCACGTCAGAAAGTCTGAGAGATGTACAGAACGGGGTTGCCGGGAGACAGCCAGACGCTGTAGAAATGTCCGCGGCGGTGCTGCTGCTGCTAGCTCCCATCTGGCCTGCACGAGGCTTCCCTTTGTTATGCACCAGGCAATAAACCAACAAATCAAACATTCGCCCTTTGGTGTCCTGAGGACAGGAGGTAGATGTCACCTGAGGTCCAGGTGGCCTAAAAAGTATACTCTAATAATAGGCAAGCAGCTTTGTTATTCCTCTTATATGATTTCACTGCTTTTCACTGACACGGTTAGTCTTTTCAGGATTCAACATGTTACATTCAGATTTTATGCAGACCCTTTTTTTAGTAAGAAACTGTGTTTAATTATTATTATAATTGTTATTGTCATTATTTTGTCGAGTTCTGAAGAGTGTGGGGGGGGGGCATTCTTTCAAGACCATCTATCTACAACCCCAACCCCTTATAGCACTATGATGAATGAATGAATGAATGAATGAATGAATAAATTAATAAATAAATAAATTCATTAATTTGCGTTGAAACACACTAAAACACGTGATTTATTGTGTGTTATGCCGCTTCACTTGCTGCCAACTCATTTTAGTCATTTTAGACCAACCGAACATGCAATTATATAACTCAAGGAGAAGCGTATTTCCAGTTTTTAAAGAAAGCGTGGTCTGAGTAATCGTAACGTTACCGTAGCGTCCAGCAGTTGCTGAGCCAGCTAACCAACGCTGAATGGAGATTTCAGCTATGATTGTGAATTAGCCTTGAATCTTCAAGTGTCCGCCACCAGCTTTTACTCAAACCGGGACGGCCAACAACAATTACTGTTGAACGCAGGTCACGAATTCTGTTTGCACTCACCTGCACGGCTAGACGAGGATGTAGCTATGGGCAGCTAGTATTTGCTGTATCCTCCTCCAGTCTTAAAGCCAGATTGGTGTGGTTCGGAGTGGGTAAAGCCATGGTTATAGCTAATGACAGCAAATAAAATAATGTAGCAAATAAATAATGTGAATGTTATAATATTTTTATGCATGAGTTTGACAAGATCATACTATAACAGTAAACACAAAATAACCGTAAAGTTCATAAGATAAACGTGTTTGCTTTTTGAATATATACCTGTAATGTAATTTTGCCAATCCAAGCTCACTTATGGACCTAGTAGCCTACTGTGGCACTGACTGTCCCACCTAGTTCTGTGCTACTGACTGGAACACCCTCTCGCAAATTATGCATCACCTATGTGACGTTGATTTGAGGCTGAAGCTATCTAAGTTAACTAGATTCCAAACACAATGAAGATACATTCTGTACTGTTGAGTTTTCCCTATGTTTGGAGTGGTACCAATTCAGAATTTTTGCCAATCCTCCCTCGTGCACAACGTGACTCATTGTCACAATCGCTGTGGAGACTGCACACCTTGTGCAAGCATGTTGGGTCAGACTACCAGCACACCCTTTGTACACCTGAGGGGACAGGTGAGCACAACAACGGGTTCAGGCCCCTCCCTGCACCTATTGATCCTCTACTTAGTATTCACAGAAGCACTACACCCAGAGAGCGATTTGTTAAAACCACCTTTGCCACTTTGGCATGTAAGTAATTTAATTTATCTTAGAGAGGAAAGCGACGTTGCTGCCTTTTAGTCTGGCAGCTCCAAATGCTTGTCTTGGCTTGTGTCCAGGCATCGTGCAGATCCCGGGAGTTTCTGAAGTGTAGAACCTTTTTTAAAATATGAAATATTGGATATTTAAGGTGTCGATTTCTGGCTAAATGCAGTTTTTTGTTATGTCAAATCAAACAGTTTGTGACCAGCTTCATAACAGTAATCATGGAACTGAAGGCTACCAAACCAATGACCAATCACTAGAACTGCACACCATAGGTTACTGTCTTGGTTTAACCTAAGTACTCATACATAGTACCCAATACGTTCAAGACACTTTACGTATATTGTATCTCTAGAACAATACGCGTACTTAGCTGGTATTAAGAAATATTTAATATATACTTAGGCGTTACATTGACTTTTAATGACAATTTTTGGGTAATGTTTTAATAAGGATCTATCTCTTCTCCTGGAAAATGATTGGGTGCTCTCTTCTGTTACATTCTGTTATTGGATTGATGCCATGACAGTCATTACATTTGTGTCTGATTGGGGAAGGGAAGCCTGTGTCTGATTGGGTAAGAGAAGCATGCGTCTGATTGGGTAAGAGAAGCATGTGTCTGATCGGGTAAGAGAAGCATGTGTCTGATTTGGTAAAGGAAACCCATGTCTGATTGGGTAAGAGAAGCATGCGTCTGATTGGGTAAGAGAAGCATGTGTCTGATCGGGTAAGAGAAGCATGTGTCTGATTTGGTAAAGGAAACCCATGTCTGATTGGGTAAGAGAAGCATGCATCTGATTGGGTAAGAGAAGCATGCGTCTGATTGGGTAAGAGAAGCATGTGTCTGATTTGGTGAAGGAAACCCATGTCTGATTGGGTAAGACAAGCATGTCACTCTTTTTCCGAGCAAGGCCTTGTTTCTAATTCCTTTTGGTCATTTCCAAATGACTTTCCAGCCCCATCCCCCCCCCCCCCCCACATACCTGATGAGTTGACAATCCTATATTTCACCATATAATCTGGTTGATGATGAAGGCCCCCCCACCATTGTGCTGCCCAGACCACAAACCGTCTCGAGAAAGAAGTATTCATTATCGCAGATGTCCAGGGCAGTAGACGTGGCTTTTAGCGAGCAAGCTTTTATAATGCAGCACAGCACAGTAATTAGGAAATCACACAGAGAATGGGGTCAGGGCAGTAAAATAAACAGCGGTGGTAACAGCCCACTGCAGAGTAGGGCACAGTACACGTAGAATGTATGCTGTTTTTTTTTTTGTGTGTGTTTTTTTTTTTTGCCTTTCAGACGATTAATTCGGAAAAAAAATAACAGCTTGCGGTAGACTCTATGAAAATCTCAGAAAAACATGGTGTTGCGGTGTCTGGCTGAGGCTTGTGATGTCTAGCCAAGGAGGAGCCCGGCGGTCTTTCTGAGGGCTGTGAATGATTTCTTCACAGGAAGCCGGCTCGGTCACATCAGCCAGGGTGGTTTTGTTGCCTGAATTTCGGCAGACGGATGTTGTGGTTAAGCAGTGAAATTTTTTTTTTTCTTTATTTTTTTTTTTTGGTTCCCAGGCACACAAAAAAAAATGAGGTTCTGGTCCTGTGATGCGTTTACCAAGAAGCGTCCCCTCAGCAAGTCCCATAAGAGGTAACCGCCAAATAAGAGCGCGGGTGAGATAGAAGCACAAGCCAGCCTCGGTGGGGCGTTTGAGAGGTACAACGCTCACAGAACACAACCTCGTACCACGTACTGAGAGGATTCCCACGACTGTACATAAGCCCGCTCGAGGAGCTCTCTATATATAAATACTGGACGTGCCCCTTGTGACTGTGCAAAATGTATCATTAAAAAATTTTAATGATGAATTTTGTGCTTCTGTGTAAAAGCTTCGTCATGGCGTGATTTTTAACGACCATGGAAAGTGGGCAGCGAATAAGTGTTAAAACAGGATAGGCTGTATCCACTCAGACTATTTTCCAGTGTCTCGTTAAAGCCAGTACACTTTGGCAAACTGAACAGGGCAGAGGTTTCAGGATTTAGGACTGGTAGCAAGGGCTTTGCAGTCACACGTCTGAGCAACTGAATAAATAAATGGACTTAAGACGAGCACCACATCACTGTTTTCATGCAAGTTACGAAGCTAGAAAAAGAAATCATGCCACTTTCGGGTGGTGCTGCACTGAGCATCGGAGCCAAGGTGGGTTCCTCGCTCACCAAAGACAGAACGAGAGTTCTCGCTCTCAGTATGAAACTACGAACCAAAATGGCTGAACCGCAAAGTCTAATTCGCCGTTTACGAGCCTCGTCACAAATTGCCCCCCTCCATCGCAAAAAGCTCTACAGAAGGCCAGACGTTCCCCGATTGTACAGTTTCAAAACCCGTACGCCATCGTCGTCTTGCTTTCTGTGGGCGAATAAACCTGACGCAGAAACTTCCACTTCCCCTGTCTGGGCCGCAAGAACATCCCCTAAGCCACTGACTGCGCCACTGACTGCGCCATCGTCTGGCACGTCTATTTCGTCTGTGCTTTCACATCCTGGGGTACGGAGACAATCATCCCAGCAGCGGCCTCTCCACTTTAATTTGATAACGTACGACTGGCTAATTTAAACAGGGTGCTTAAAACAAACTGCTTCTGCAGTCGTCACAGCCTTTGCGCCCTCGTCCGCTTTTTGAAGTGGTTTCTGGCAGCCAGGCGTGGTAACTGCGCCCCGGTACATGACCACGGTCGGCCATTACGTGCCGCATAACTTGTTTTTTTTAATATTCTACTTCTTCTTCCTTGCGCTTTTGCCTGGGTGGCATTCTGGCAGTGCCCCCCTCCCCCCCCCCCCCCCCCAGAATTGGGCAAGAACATGTGGTAACAGACAGAGTTATTGCTCACATTTCAGCACACCGTTGAAGGGCTAAATTGCGCGTGCAGGACATTATCGGTCTGTTCCATCTCCAGTGCCTGCAGTATGTCTCTCTCACTGTGGATGAAAGCAAATAAATGACCAAAACAGGAAACTCACCAGTCTGGACGTGAGAGAAACAGTTGACTTTGTACTGGTAACGCAGATAGCATCTATTCACCTTTCTTTTTTTTTTCCTTTTTGCAACCTTTGAAAATGCAACTCGAAAACTTGCTTTGTTGTGGCAAATGCAGCGCTTGCTAAGGACCGAACGCATAAAGTGTGTGGTTCACAGAAGTATTTATGAAAAATTTTAGCCAAATATTTTGATGTTGGATGAAGAGGGGGGGCTGGGGGGAGTGGGCGGTCAGGATAATTGTGCACCAGAAAATTGTGCAGTAATTGTGCAGTGAAGGGGTGGCCTTGGGTGGTGGGGCCCTATGTGAGCTCTTTCGATGGGGCCCAAAATCCCTGGTGGCACCCCTGTACATGCTACTGTAACCCGCCGAGAACCAGTACATTTTATAATCCGGTATAATGGAGAAAAAAATCTGTTAAATTTAAAAAGGTACATGCACTGTTATACTGAGGAAGGCTCGGGCCTCATATTAAGGCTCCACCATTACTTCCACATTCTAAAAGTTTAAAATGACCTTGGGGCTAGCGAAAATGTTCCTTCCTAATTCCCTGAGGTTTTCTTTTCCTCCTCTCTACAAAATGCTCGCTAATGAAAGCAGCGCCAGAGAGCATGATGGGAAGGAGTCTGGGCTCCGGTGCAGCCAAATAAGAGTACATCCCATAATACCCGTGGAGAGCGAAGAGTTTAAGTGTGTACCTGAGGATGCTCAAATTGATATGGCCAATAACTGTGAGTGGGCTTTTCAGGTAAAGCAGGCAGCGTTCTACTTTAATGTGGATATCTTTCCGTGTTGTGCGGTTTCTTGCCTAATTTGACTTGACCGAGGATTTTTAAGGTTAGTTCCAGAACACATCTCCTTCATTGATGCAGTCAAGTTATTTTTTTCTAGTTGAGTCACTTTTTTTGGCTGCAAAGTCATTAGACATAATTTTAGCTACAACCAAAGGATTCGCCGTTTGAAAATAAATACACCCAAGGAAACAATGCTTGTAATCCGCATGTATCAAGAAACTTTTTTTTTCTGTTTTTTTTTTTTGTCTGGTCCTGATTTGATACACAACTAATTGGCTCTTGTCAAAACCCACACCGTTCAGAATACTGATGCTGTATCCTCAGCTTAATCATGATCATTACTGTGTAGATCTCACCCTCCTGACCTCATTAACTCATAGGGTCTCATCGCCGCCCCTGGCATTTACATTTAAATGGAGGATAATGGCTGTGAATAATCCTTGAACTTAAATGGATGAGAGGTTAAAAATTTAACAGCCCGCTATCATTTCATTCCCCTCGAAACAACGCTGCGCGGTAAATTGGGTTATCCGTAATTGCCCCAGGTAACGTCCTCTTTTCTGAGTGTATTCTCTCACATAACTGTCATCACCGGCATTTCCCGGGGCCCCTGTTAACTTTAGCGTTCTCACATAGCGTGCATTTATATTATAGTTTGAATTTTTTTTTTAAAAACTGGCAGTTGGAAATAACTGAATATACACTGAAAATCGCAGAATGAACATGTGCTGATCCTTGCAGCACTTTCATTTCCCTCATGACCACACACTGTAAAAAGAAAAAAGATTGCGTGCAGGCTTAAATTATTTGTATGCTCGTAAGCATTTTATGTGTAAAAACCACACACACATACACACACACACACACAAACACATACACGCAAAAACGAGCACACACACACACACATACACACACACACACACACAAACACATACACGCAAACGAGCACACACACACACACATCTAATCAAAGACTGCTGCAGTCTGGCCACTTTCATTCTGTAAAGCGCAGGCAGACATAAATAAGATGCTTTTAAAACACTTTCAGGGTCGGACAGCTTCTTGGCATCGCCTCTCACCCAACCGAGCGCCGGGCTTCAGTCGAACACGTGCGCCCAACCTGACGAAACGCGCCGTCTAGACGCAGCGAAGCTCTCATAATAATCTAATACCAAATACAGTCAGACTCGGTTTCAGACGGTCTATCCCCCCTCCCCCCCCCCCCCCCCCCCCCCCCCCCCCCCTCGGGGGGCCAAGAAACTGCTGGTGATAAATCCTAAAGGTGAACAAATTCCTCCCGGCTCTTCGCCCGCGCCGTGTGAGGTTGGCGATCTCGGTTGTGTAAACGTGGGAGCCGCTGATGGAGAACAGCGTCGCCGTGGCCGGGAGGAAACCTGCAGACACAAACACAGACTCGCAGGAATCTGCCTACCTCTCATCGCTGCTGGGGTCTGCGCCGCACATGCTGTGTGCCTTTTGTTTTCATGTTAATACTAAATATCTCTCTTTTTTTTTTTTTTTTTTTTTTTTAAATAGGGTGGCTGAGTGGTTTATGCAATAGACGCACTGCAGCCTAAACATTTGCAGGTTCAGGCGTGGGCTACATTGTTAGTTAGCCATCCGTGACCAGGAGGCCACATTGGTGGGACTCAACAGGGGCAAGCCTCCTTGGTTTTATCACTGCATTAGTTCCTCGTAATGGTGTTCCAGGAACCTGCGGGCCCCCGTCGTCAGTGAAATGTATGCCTAGGGTTGGGTGCCGAAACCTGGTACCGCTATGGCACCGGTTCCCTCATGACCGGTACCTACTGGGCCGAATCGGAATGCAGGTTTTGGTGCCACACGGCTTCACTAGCTAACGTTACACCATGTCACCCGTAAACACGAGCAAAAAATGAATAAATGATCATCAAGACACTAAATTTTTAGGAATCACCGGTCCATAGTTTTATTGCCTGCCACGATCAATCACCGCAGCAATCTACCATATATGCAAGTTCAAGGGCATTGTAGAGACAGCTACTTCTTCAGTGATCTATGGATGGTAAATGGACTGCATTTATATAGCGCTTTTATCCAAAGCGCTTTACAATTGATGCCTCTCATTCACCAGAGCAGTTAGGGGTTAGGTGTCTTGCTCAGGGACACTTCGACACGCCCAGGGCGGGGTTCGAACTGGCAACCCTCCGACTGCCAGACGACTGCTCTCACCTCCTGAGCTGTGTCGCCCCTGATCTGTCTTCTGTTGCATGCTAAGCGGTAATACCAAAGAGGTGGCAGGGTGGGCTTAACATCGCCCTCTAAATCTGACAATAATGATTCTTTGTCAGGGGGCAGCTTCTGGGGCCTCAGGTAGAGGTTCACTGTTGTGCTCCGTTAGGCTTTCCAGAGAGTTAAGCCTGTTCTGGAGGCAAAAAACCCTTCTAAGGAGCTTATTGGCAGGGCTACTGGGATCCAGCCTGCCAAGATACCAGCTTGAGTCCAAATCCCTTCCCAGCTACCATGGCTACTGGCTTTCACTCGGAGCAGGAAACGCTGGCAGCCGGCGCAAAACGAGCCTGGGCTCGTGACCGCGGTGGGAATGCTGGGACCTGGCGAGACCTGAGATACATACGCGCACAGATACGCACTCTCAGGCAGATAACAGGAACGGTGCGTGTGTGTGTGTGCGTGTGTGTGTGTGCATGTGTGTGCGTGCGTGTGTGTGAGCGTGTGCATGAGCGTGTGTGTGTGTGTGCGTGCGTATGCGTGTTTGTGTGTGTGCGTGTGTGTGTGCGTGTTTGTGTGTGTGCGTGTGTGTGTGCGTGCGTGTGTGTGTGCGTATGTGTGTGTGTGTGTGTTCGTGTATGTGCGTGTTTGTGTGTGCGTGTGTGTGTGCGTGCGTGTGTGTGTGCGTATGTGTGTGTGTTCGTGTGTGTGCATGTGTGTGTGCGTGTGCGTGTGTGTGTGTGCGTGTGTGTGCGTGTGTGTGTGTTCGTGTGTGCGTGTGTGTGCGCGTGCATGTGTTCGTGTGTGCGTGTGTGTTTGTGTGTGTGCGTGTGTGTACGTGTGTGTGCGTGTGTGTGTGTGTGTGTGTGTGCGCGTGTGTGTGTGTGTTCGTGTGTGTGCGTGGGTGTGTGTTGGTGCCTCGCCTGTTCACCACACACTTGGAGATGCACCAGACAGCCCTAATGAAAGCCTTGAGGGCACTGCCTCCTCCCTGCCCTCTCACAGGAGGCAGGGAACGGGAGTAAACCGTTGAATGGCTGTGCCTTTCTGATCCTCCAACACATTCATTAAAGTACTACAGGTAAGTGTCTTTCAGGCCCATTCACACCGGGAGGTTGATTTCTAGGTGACCTCTCCCTGATTTATCCAAAAATTTCGAACAAGGTGTGTGTGTGTGTATGTGTGTGTGCGTGTGTGTGTGTGTGTGTGTGTGCAGGTATGGCAGATTTGTTTTTACTCCACGTTAGGTTAAAGGATTATTCTTGTACCACCTGATAAATAAGTGAGATTGCTCTGATATCGATTGCAGTTCACATGTAAACATGCTGGCCACATCATTACATTTTTTTTTTTTTTTTTCTTTGTGATGGATGCAGTTGGCTCATTTATGGCAGATATTAGCATATTAAGTATGTATTAGCTTGTTCAGAATAAGGGTTTGTGTGGCTGGGCTTGCGTGATACTGCTTGGGGAAATGACAGCTCGCATTCTCACACTGAGTGAAAACGCAGTGCAGTTGATTAATCTGGGCTGACATGAGAGAAGTTATGGATGTCGGAAAATTAAAGAGCATAAATCACCAATTTAAAGGCCTACCAATTTAAAGTTAAAACCTCAAGCTGTACTCTTCAGGTTTTAGCATATGGAATTCAATTTCGGCAAGGACACTTTGCATGTAAATTTTATACTTACACATTGGAAGGCTGCCTAGATTCACTGTGCTGTGGTGCTCATGAATATTGAACATAGAATCATTTTAGTGTATACCGAAATGTGAAAGGACAGGCTGCAGGCATAGAATAGTTTTTACAGTCAAAAAATGGCCGAAATATGTAGACGCTTTAATATCTCTCTGTACATGCCTAAATCAAATCACACAAGACGGCTGGAGGGCAGTGAAGTCGCTTGTTTGAAGTAGAGGAGAGATCAGCTGGGTAGAGGAGAACACTAGCTGAAGTGGGGGTGGGTTGGGGGAAGAGGGCCATGGACCTGTGGAGATGGACCTGGAGACCTGGAAGTGTGCTTCCTAAAAGCTGACCAGGAAACGGATAAACACGTTTTATTTCCTACCTGCTGAGTCATTGGGCCTTCCTACACTCATCGTGATCAAACAGATCTCCTTGTCACAATTTTTACTTTTTTTTTGGCCTGTAGAGTAAACATACTCCATATAAGTTTTTCATAATTTCTTCCACGTTTTTAAGGTTTAATTATAACAGTGAAATACGCCACACAAAAATGCAAAATAGAAGTAATGCCAAGGAATGTTATGAATGGCAAAACAAGACCTTTCCAGTGGGGCTGTAACTCTCTCTCGAAATCAAACAGATTCTGTCACACAAAACAGCATTTTTTTTTTTTTTTATTAAATTTGAATATGTGACAAAAGTCCTGTTAACACAGGTGGGCCAATGCTTAGCTTATTAATTAGACAACCTGGAAGCATTAGCCTGGATGAGGGACTTGAGATACCAACGACTGTACTACTTCACCAGATGTTAAGACTTGATTATTTTACAAAAACGCCTTAGTCTACATGTCACATGACATTTTTTAAAATTTATTTTTATTTATTTCACCAGGCAAGTCATTAAGAACAAATTCTTATTTACAATGGCAGCCTGAATGGGTGGTTTGCATAATGCATTAGTTAATTAAGTGTCCTTGTAAATATGGTAATAATTACAGCCCTGTTTTCCATGCAAAACGGACAATTATTCAAAATCAGCTTAATGCAACAGGTGTGGTTTCAAGGTTAGGAATAATGAACAGCAATTTAGCATTTAACCTTTGGGCCAAAGGCTGGGATTATGATCACAAACAGCTGGAAAAATAGCTATGGGAACAACATGGAATCTACCCATTCATTATCAAAAGGATATGTGAAACAATAACAACTTCATCATTAACATAAGTAATATTACCAAACAACTGAGCAGCATTCTCTTACCGTGAGTCACTCAGTTAGCATACTACATGGATAGCATTCTACATGGATATAGAGGGCTCCATTTCCTAAAGGGGGGGGGGGGGGGGTGGGGGGGTGGCTGAATCTGTGGGGCCACAGGGGCTGTTTAAATTAAGGCCATTAATCCGGCTACCTTCTGATAATATAGAACCATTGTTTAGACTGCTGTTAAAATTTACTGTCCAGCTTTGGAATATCACAGCATTTGGGCGCACTTAACAGGTTGAAGATGATGAATTGCATCTCAGTCTGATGTTATGTGTTTTCCCAGTGGGGGGATGGGGGCTATCCAGTGATTTAGTACTATGATTTGTTTTTCAGAGCGCTTGCACAGACGAATTCACGTCTAATGTTCTGTGACGTTCCAATAAACAAGGCAGCCATGGAATGGGTAGAAAGACAAAAATGTGAGACAGATGTACAACATGGGAGGGAAGACTTGATTATGAGCAGAAAGAGACTGAAGACAATTTTCACTTATGTTTATTTGCCTCGTACTTCCATAGATCACTGTCACTGAATATGTGTTATGATATAAAGTCCTAAGGTGACGATCCGCTGTTTGCTTCCATTTACTGTACCCTTCAGTAAAACGGATTTTAAATGTCAGAGTTAAAATATTACAGTCCCACAATGCACGTTATACATTTCTATTAAACAATATATAACGTATCAAGCATATATTGTTTATGTATAACGGAAGAGTGAAATAACATGGATGCTGTGTTATTTCATCGTCTCCTGATGAGATACATTCCTGCTGTCTGACTTCTTCCTTTTGATAGAAGCCTTTTTTTTTTTTTTGTTCAGGTCGTTGGGGGATCATTTTCCTGGCATGTCTGTACGTATAGTGGCTGACCTGTTTCCTTGGTATCTGCCTGCTCAGTTTTAAAATATTCAGAAGAGTTATTCATAAAATGTTCCTTTCACATTCATTTCGAAACAACAAAGAGTGGAAGCATTTTTCTTCTGATTGTTTCCAGGTACGCGGGAAGGAATGAAGGAAGAAACGAAGAAAAGGAAAGAAAGAGAGGGATAGATAGCAATAGCCATGCCATAAATGTCAATTAAAGCTTTCTTTCAGGCAAGAGTGTGGCTGGATGAGAGGATACTAAACCACTGTTGGTCACAGTGCAGCATGAGCACGGATTGGCACTCACTTGGAGGTATAATGGGTACGGAACTGGTCTTGTGACCTAAAGGTCACAGGTTCGATTCCCGGGTGAGACACTGTCGTTGTGCCCTTGAGCAAGGTGCTTAACCTCTATTGGAGGTCTTGATCTGGGTCTCACTCTTTCATTCCACATCATGTTTGTCAGAGTGTTATCTACCATTATGATAAATATGCAGCGACTTAAATTTCCCTGTCGGGTAAGCACAAACAAACCAATGGATTTCTCTGCAAAAATCAGGGGGCTGTACCAATTTAAATTGGTTATTTAAAAAGGACAAGAATTTTCTGTTGGATTTAAAATGTGTAACTGAAGAAATGTGTTACCAGTGGTTGCGGAATGTGATTTGAAACCAAATGAATGTCGGTGCCTTTGGGGTGTCCTCGATATGTTCCCTTTTGCAATTGTCTCCATCCCCCAGGTGTACGGCAATTATATGAATTTGTTATACTGTCTGAAGCCTCTCCAGAGGCTCTTTTTATTTGGCTTTGACAAAATAATAGGAAGAAACAGCTTTTCTGTTGCTCTTGAGCTGGTAGGCTCTGGCTGAATTAAGATACCATGCAGGCACTAAATAAAAGGCTTCATAAAATTTCATGAACATAATTTCTCAGAGCATGCCCCAGGTAGCCCCCATTAATAAGCATTCATAAATACACACATCACCAAAAAAAGTAGATGTGCACTCCTTCATTGGCTGAACAAGTTACTATTGTCTCAATCTGCAATGTTTAGTTTTGTTTAGGGAAATGATGTGATTTATGAGTATCATTGAATTAAAATTCTTAAATCTCCACGGTCAAACAAATATATCTTGACTGCAATTCTACCCATGTGAAAAAATAGCATACTTGACATAAAATTGCATGTAATACTGGAAATTTATATACTTATATATTAGTTTATATGCATATATAAATTAAGTGTATATACTTACATATATATGAAGTTCATATACTTCCAGTATATACTTCAAGTTTTCTTAAGTATAAAATAGCATACTTCAGATATACTTCAGCATAGTATTTTTGGCTGGACCGCAACAGCGGGGCCAGCCCTACAAACGCAAATGTTTGTGAGTGACTGAATGAGTCATGAAGTCACACCATTGGTCGGCCGAGTTATGAAGTTACACCATTGGTCGACCGGAGAGGTCCAGCCATATACTAGGTTTTGACCAGGTCTTGTTTCACATTCGTAGACTAGTATGATTAAAAGAGATAGAAGGTAGTTGAAGCACAAAAATAACATTTCAAAATCAAATGCAAGTTTTAAAAAAAACATAATGTAAACATCAGAATTTCTGCTGCAAAAACTATTCCAAAATCCAGAAATATCTTTTTCAAATGAAAAGATTTTACTTCAGCTGAACAATATTTATTTTGCACCGGGAATTCATCTTCAGAACGGTTTATGGAAACATTCGTAAGACCTGACTCCCTGCCCAAGAGAGAAGTACGCAGATTTCTTATTCCACTGTAAGCCCAAGGTACACAGACTCAAATAATTGTAGCTGATATTGGACTTTGTGCTCCAGACAGTTTTTTTTTTTTCCATATTGCGTTCATATCAGGAAAATAAAATTATTCTTGCAATAGGAAGGTTATGAAAAATGTCTGTGGATACTTGAAGAGATGTCAGAATGATCATACAATAGTTCCAAAGGGAAAAATATTTCTAACAGACATCAAAGCATAAAATAGCTTGCAGACTCTCTCATCTAAAAAAAATTAGATATGACTATTTTTATTATTATAACATAGGACAATAATCTTTTGAGGACTCATCATTTCATATGTTATTCATGTTATATTGAATATTATAGTCTCTGAAGTTCAGTGGACAATTTCCATATTATTGTGACAGTTTTTCGACATGTTCATCCCATAGTCTCTGCTCCAATAATAGCTTATACTAGGGCTATTATGCAAAAAAAAAAGGCTCTTGGGGGCTTGCCCTGCTAAAGAACTGGGTTTCGGTGTAATGGCATATTTGAATTTATTCCATTTGCTATTTTGACAAAAAAAATTTAAAAAATGTGTATATATTTTTGCATCAAATGGAATGAATACTGCTAGTTTTTTCACACAGAAAGCAATTTTCACCAAGTTGACATGTTTGTACACAATGATTTTTTTTCCCCTTTATTTTGCATTTGCATTTACGTTTAGTCATTTAGCAGAAGCTGTCAGCCACATCGGCCCACACAACTTGCATTCATACAGTTTGTTTTAAACACGTTTACACAGAGAGGTGTTTACTCGAGCAGTTCAGGTCAGGCAAGCAGCTCAAGGGTGAAGCACCAGCGCCCCACCTGCAAATCAAACCTTGGCGTCGGACGCCCAGCACCTCAACCATTAGGCTGCACCGTAACGAACGCTGACTGTGCCAGTGCCGACAGGCTGGCGGCTCAACAGGTGCGGAACTGGCTGTACCGGTGTCCCGGCCGGGGGGGGGGGGGGGGGGGTTGGGGGGTGGTTCATTTGGCAAGCGCCTGTCTCCTCTTGCCACGGTTTCCCTCATCGGGTAGCTAATGCGGGCAGGCTGCGGGCATCTGAGTGTGAAATGCGCTCCTCTGGCGCAGCGAACGCACAGAGCTCGTGCGAATCAAAGCAGCACCTGGACGCATGCACCGAAGGAGAGGCACGTTCCCGAAATTACAGGGAACGTTGTCTTGAAAAGTAACGAAGAGTTCTGCAAATGAAATTGGGACATTCCGAATTGTGATGTTCCAAAGGAAATGTAATGTAAGGGCCTGCATACGGTTCATGTAGAATGTACATTTATTTTTTATATTGGAAAATGGATGACAGATGGTCAACGGCATTATATTTGATTGCATAAGGAATAAAAAGTGAATGCTATTCCAAGGGAACAATAAGGTGTAGAACGTATGTTTATTTTTGGAATTGCAAATGCAGGACGGCTAATGAACTGCATTTTATTTGATTGCACAAGGAATCAAGGAACTACTTTTGATTTCTGTGAAGGGTGAGAAGTGACTGAATGTCACTGTGACAAGAACAAACAAAAAAAATACTGTCCCTTGGCTGCTTGCTTCAAAGCTGTATAATCTCAACAAGCTGTGTGTTAAAGTATTTTGAATGTCTTCGCATGGTAATACCGGAGTCTAGACAGAGACAGGCAAAGGTACACTGTCATAAATAACACCAGAGACTGCACTCTGCTTCAGCCAAGTGTTAAACCACTTAAAGTCTATGGGAGCACACGAGTTATGAATAAAACATATGACAGGAGTGAAAAGCACTAACAAGGAAGACGTGCTCCACAATAAACTATTTTGGAAATGCAGAACATCAACATTGTGTACTGCGGCACAGTAAAATTCCAGTGAGCAAAAGCTGGAATCTAGAGGGGTGCAAGTCTAGGTTGAGAAACGTTTTGAATGGATTAGGTTAACACCAACATAGTTCAGGTTTTACCCGGATGTAGCCTGGCTATGTCCTAATCAGCTAGAAAATGTTCACTTCTCAACCAAATGTAGCCGGGTTTCCACCTGAAAGCCTAGACAGTGTTTCATAGACATTTTCATCACGAAAATGTTCACCGGGATGCAAAAAAAACATATTTTTCCTTTCATTCAATAGACATGACGACCCTTGTGCTCCTTAGAGAGCAACCTGAACCACAAGCAGTAGACATTTTAATCTGTTTTTTGTAGGTGTGTTTTTACAGGAAACTTGGAAACATTTTCGAACGGTATATGCTATGTGAAAAACAGACACGTTAGAGTACATGTATATCTTTTCAAAACTTTAGCAGTTATTCTAGTGGTCCGCAGCAGCAGATTTCCACATGCTGTAGACCTGTAGAAGACTGAGCGATGGTAAATTAATCTGATCCTTCTGATACTGCTGCCAAAACAGGGTCAAGGCCAATGAATCACTGTCAAATACACTACTGTGGGTAGAGAACTGCAAAAAATATTTCAGAAGTCTGATTCACAGAAATGATTGTATTCACCATTTCCCCGAAAATAAACAAACAGCTGTTATCAGTGCAGCATAGCAGCAGAGGGCATTTGGGGTCGCAGGGTGGCAGCAGGATGGTCAGAACCAAAACAACACGAGGCAGTGATGATAAAGCTCAAATGTTTAAAAAAAAAAAAAACACACAAAAGTCATTTCAGTACAGCAGACATTCTGATGGTAATTCCTCCCGCTCTGTTCCTCTGCCGGCTGTTACAGAAGGGGCCGGAGAGATCAGAGGACTGGACCACCAAATCCCTCCTCCATTCAGTGGGGGAAATGGATCGTGAATGTACTTCAGTCCGGTCTATACTACATCCCCCCCCCCCCCCCCCCCCCCCCAACCCCAACCCCCAGTCGTTTCAGGTCAGCTAGAGACCATTGTGTCTGCAGCTGGGGCAAATTTTGCCCCAACGCCGCACTCAAACACAACAGTCAAAAATGTGCTCTCTTTGAATGTATTTGTTTTCCTATGGTTTTTTTTTTTTTTTTTTCTCCTCTCCAGACTTTTCTAATCGGTGCATATCGTCATTAACCTGCAATGAGGGAAAACTAGAAAAGGGTACTGCCAGCCACCGTGAAGACATTTCCCCCTGCCCCCCCACCCCCCCACCCCTCTCTTTTTTTTTTGTTTTGTTTGCCTGTGACTGATTTCCCTCACCGGCCTCCTGTTTCACCACTTAAAGCTAACAGATGGTAACGATTTTTTTTTTTTTTTTTTTTTTTTTTTTAATGCAGCTGGTTTGATCCGGTGACCTTGGTGGTTCTGACTGGAATCGGTCTAGTCTAAACCAGACGTTTATCCCGGTGATTAAGCGCTCGAGAGCAGCATATGGGCTCACCATCATTACTCCCAGCACTGAGAACAGGAGCATGCGAGCACAGCCTTTTTATGGTGCTCAGACCTTCCCAAAAAATGTTAAGTAGCTCTAAAGGGGCAGAAGTTTTAGTTTAATGTTGGCCTCCAAGTCTTTAAAAAGGGCGGGGGGGGGGGGGAAGGGGGGCAATTCCTGTCCTGAAGGGCTGGTGTGCAAGCAGGGTTTTTGTTTCCATCAATTACCTACAGCCAAATGAGCTAATTGGCTGTACACTCCACACACCGGTTCGCACGGAGATTCGATCGCAGTAAAACGTTTCACATCGAGACACAAAACTTGAGGGACAATATACATGTAAAAGCACTACAAGATCTAGGGGAGACGGTTTCTTGTCTTTCTTCCAAGGTCCTATAATGTGAGAAATATGTCCTCAGAATGTTGAGTCCTCAGACTCAGACTTATGAAAACTTTTAATATGAAAGCTGACTTTCTGGAAATTTCTGCAAAACATTTTTCAAAAATTCTCTGAAAGTCCAAATGTTACAAATAAATCAGGAAGATAATTACGCAGCAGTTCTTCTCAATATGCATATGCAACTAGCATATGCATGAGCTGCAATATCAAGATAATGATACAAGTGTCATACAAGTGCTGTATGGAGATACAAGTGTAACATGAAGAGCTACAGGAATATATTCAAAAGATTCAAGTGATAAGTGATAAGAGCCATCCGAGATTGGGAGTGCCCTGCAGAGTAGTGATAGTTAGTCCAGACACAGTCTGAAGAGACGCATCTTCAGACCACTTTATGCAACTAAGCGTAAAGAAGATGGGAAAAAAAACATGATTCAGCAAAGAGTGGCATAACAGAGAGGAAAATAAGGCTCATATTAGGCATATAATTCTGGATTTAATTCAGAACTAAGGGTTTATGCAACATTAACGATACCTGATGTAGTGTTGAGCAAGTCTTCCAAGAGTTGCAAATTCAGGGCAATTTAATGAGGTCCCTTGGACCAAAATACCTGAACCTACTGATACCTCTTCATTAAAGTGATCTCTCCAACCCACCAGATCCTTGACAACATGTAACTATAGATATTATTTTAGTCTTGAGGCCCCTGTCAAATCTGTAGAGGCAGAGATTGCCACCACTACCTAAAACACAGGCCAGCTGGCCTTAATTTAAAATAAAGAAAAGATAAAGATCAATGAAATGTTCTCACCTGTAGGTTTGTGATTTTCTAGGTTTGTAGCCTGTCCACTGGGGGGAGGATCAACAGGCCTTAAAGGACTAGTGGAACGATGTTTTTGTTGAGGTGCACTACCATGCAAGAGGCATTCTGTGGATTTTCCCTAAATTTCCCCTGGCTTAGTCCAATTTCCTCTGCTGATTCATCCAGCCATGGTAGAGGCAACAGGCATTGTTACGCGAGGCAATGTCACATTATGCTAGACTAAGGGCACTATCACTATCACTATCCATCTGCCCAGGTCACACTTCCTCAGGTATCCATTACATCAGGGCTGCCCAACCCTGCTTCTGGAGATCTACCTGCAGCTCCTGGAGGTTTTCATTTCAAGCCTAATTTGGCAGAACCCGATTCTACCGATCAGCAGCTCAACAGGATCTCTTTGCTGTTGAACGAGTTGTGCATTGGGTTTGGATTGGCCAGCTTTGCACTGCATGGATCTGTGCAATAGCCTAGCAACGAGATCACGGGAAGTCCAGGCGTGTCACACGCTGTGTATGTGTAAGAGAAATGGGGTTTTGTGTGCCTTAAGCAAAATGCAACACGGTGCTGTTCCATATTATCTATTTCCCAGAAGGCAATGAAGTCTCGAATCCATTAGTACGACATTCCACTTAATTTAAGTGATAATTAGTTTTATAATCTCATTATCATTTAAAGTGTAGGGTAGACAGGAGAGGCCGACAGGGGAAACGATGTTATAAGTGATGGGGAGAAGCGTTAGCTTCAAGCTTTTGAACAGAAACAGGTGACAGCTGTTGACTTTGCGCCATTACATCATACGTTTTCAGACAAATTTTTTTTGGCAGTTTTACAAGAGACGCTGGGGACACTTCATGCGGTTGACGTGTAACTGCATTTGCTCTTGGAAGGCAAAATGGAGGTTCTGAGGCATGGGTACAAGTCATGTAACGATGTCCTCCATCCTTTAGAAAACACACACTTCCCACTGCTTACAAAAGCTATCTGTCCGATCTGGGTAAACGCAGCAGCTGCACAGCAGCATATAGCGGGCCTTTATGAGTCACCACAATCACCAGACCGAATCTCTCCGTGAAACCACAATCTAATCGCGCGCATTCTCCGAAAACAACCAGAACGCTGGCAGCTTCACCCTTGCGCACGACTACCTCAGTGAACGTTAAGAATGCAGCTATGCACTCACGCGTTATGTATTCAGGACCTAACGGCATTGCTGTTATAATCCAAATTTTTTTTTTTTAACCAAATGAAAACAAGGCCAAGATAGCTGTGTGGCGCATCAAGCAGGACAGAAAAGCGCAGGTGTTGTGTTACTTCAGGTTGATTGCTCATGACCCCCAAGGGATTTGCTGCTGAAATCGGTGAATCCCGTTTTGCTTTTCTATGCGACCATCGCAGAGAAGCTGCGTGCAATTCTGAGGTGGGCCGGGGGGGTGGTCTGAGGCTAGTCTGTCTGTCTGGTGCTACCCTGTACCGGATTCCAACTCACATTCCAAACAAAGTAAGATCATAACACCCCAGCAGCTTAATAGGAGTTGCACAAGGGAAAACACTCACAAAGGAAAAAGTGGAGCGTCAGCAGTATGGAGTAGTTTAAACCTTATTTAAACCAGAAAACTATCCATTGGTGATGAGAGCATGCAAGGTGCTATTTTATGGACAGTGTAAGCAGCTGCATGTTCTTTTTTTATTATTATTTTCCAACATCTCCAACAGGGGAAAATATTCAATATAAGCCCGTATATCTTAGAGGAAGTTTAATGGAGTGGTTCTCAGCTGCTCGGCCAACGATGACAAAAATAACAGAGGAAACCACAACTTAACTCTGCAGGAACTGTCATGAAACGAAAATGAGAGAATAGCAAAGGTTGACTCTCTCCAGACTCATTCACAGGGTCAAGATTACACTGCAAAATGAAGTCTGCCTTAACAAGTGTTTCAGGCTACATTTACACCGCAGGTCTTGATGCCCAGTTCCGATTTTTTGCCAATATTCTTTTTTTTTTTTACCGCCTTTTTACATCTACTTTTACAAGTGACCCATATTATCCAATATCTGTGTTTACACAGTTTATACTTGAAACAACCCACATGTGTACACACGGGTTTGGCTACCGATACAAATGTAAACAGCCGTGACGCGACAGCGATATGACCATCTGAGAAGATAAGACAGAAATAATATTGCTTTTTGAAGCATCTTAGGTCTCACATTGGGCCCCACCATCCCAGAAAATCCTGTGTCCCATATTTTTTGAGGGCCCCTGTAAGCCAGGGCCCTTGGAATAGTCCTAACTGCCCCACTCACCGCCCACCCCCCCTCCCCCACCAACCCCTACCCCTACCCCCTTTCGGCGTCCCTACATGTGTGCATCAACAGCCATGATTCTCCCAAAGACTAGGCCCACACACACACACACACACACACATCCAGCAGCCGGCTCGGAGGGAAACTTTGAGCCACCTCTGGAGGCAGGTTACGTAACGACAGCAGACCCTGTACCCCGAGTACCGTGTCACGCCGTGTGCTGCCATGGCAGCCAAAAAAAAAAAGAAAAAAAAAACTGTTTCACTTGCAGCCCATAACCATACCAGCTTTGAAGTAATGACTTGGCCATTTGTGCTGGACATGAAGAGAGGAGGGAAAACTAAAATCACCCCAAACTGTCAAGGATCCACTGGCAGACACATAAGTTTTGAGGAGAGCAGAGTTACCACAATCCCGTATGCACCAGAGCCATTTGTATACACAGTGGACTTAAAGTCACTGGACTTCAACCAGCACAGTACTGTACCTGCTGACTGTGTTACCCAGGACTGAACCCTGTGTGCCTTAGCATTTACATACAGCACGTGGACACATCGGGAAATTGTACATTTACTAAACATAAAGCACATTCTTTCCAAAGTAAGGTCATTTGTCACATTTTATAAATAAATTTACAAGTACGATGTACAAATCAATAAGGAATACAGCATTTCAAATTAAAGGGAGATACAGAAATATGTTATTAGTGAACTGAAGAACAGATTTCATTGGAACATTTTTTTCTGTTTCTGTTCACCTCTTCTGCAAGGTTTCAGGCTTTCAGCCTGCTCAGATTTGGTTTTTTTTAAGAATGATGGTTTTTCCTGTTGAATAGCATTATTGACTAAATCTATATTCTTATACAATTTTTGCCTGCCTGTGCAATAATGTGCATTATTGATGTAGCTAATGTTACATGTAAAGTAATTCATGATTTTAAACACATTTTGCTTGCATGAAGTAGAAAGACTTCCCAGCTGAAATATAGTGATGAAATAATAAATCCTGGATAAGGGATAAGGACAGAAGCATGCTGCTTGCCACAGCTCGTTAGCATTTCTGTGGTTATTTGTGTGGATGATAACAGCAGTAATTGCTTGTTCTCAAGTCCCTTCCATCATATGATGTTTTTGTGTCACAGGGCACTGCAGTGAAAATAACCTCTAAATTCTTCCAGTTCACAAAAAAAAAAAAACAAGAAAAAAAAAACAAGATTGTTTAAGATGATTAAGTCTTTTTTATGGTTGTTGCAGCAAATACATTATGTGATTTCTTGTGTCTTCCAGGAATGAACTACTGAGAAACTGTTGTAGTTTTCCTTGGAGTTAAACGTACCTCATTCTGTTTGCAGAGTTGGTCCTCCAGGAAAGTAGGGGATGACACCGATTTTCATTGGCTAGGGTCCTGGATTGAAAGAAACAACAGGGTGACTGCCAAGCAAAAATACTTTGGTTATGGGATAAACTAATCCAGATTACTAGCCTCTCCTCATTATTGTTTCACCATATGTCTCTATCATCCTTTGCTTTTGTATGGTTCTGAAGACTGCAAAGACAAGCTAGTTTATGTCCATGATGGCTCACTCCCATCTGAAAAGAGAGTACAGATTGATGAGAAAGTTGTATATACACACACACACACACCCCAACCCTCTGGGTGTTTTATTGACAAATCTATACATCTATTTGATGAGTGCACTGAACAAGTGCTATTCCAGAATGTGGGATTTAGTGGACTTGGAGTAATGACTCATTCTGACAGATTTCTGCTACTGTTTTCTCTGATATTACTACTGCTTGTGCATGTGCACATGACTGCACCAAGAAGTAACCAAGAAGAAGAAAAAAGAAACGGTCCATTTCTGCTGTTGCTCAAAACAATAAACATGGTTATTACAACCGAGGCCAACACATTACATTTCAAAGCTTGGATGTAATTGCTTGCAATATAAAGGAAGGGGAAAAATGTGTTCTTCAGACAGCGGAACAATTCTGAGTAATTGGTACACACGGATTCTCACGTCCAGATGTCAGCAACGAACTCCTATTTTTATACATTTTTTCCCCCTGAATTTGGAATTCCCAGTTATATCTGTGAGACCTGCCTCAGCTCAACAGCATCCATTGCCAAGGCACAGCAGCTGTGGCCTTATCAAGGTACTGGAATCTGAACTGCTATAAATGGATGGTCTACAAGTCATGCAATTCGAGAGCACCCCGGATTTAAGCCAAATGGATATGCAGAGTAAAAAGTTCAGTATTAATTTAAATGAGAGTTTATGTGAGTCAAAGAGGGGTTAAATGGACCATATGACATCAGAGTTTATTTAAACATCTGAGCCAATTTAATTAAAAGGGGATTTTATGCAGCTGTATCTCAAAAACAAAATGAAAACACTGGGAATTATATAAATTAAAGCATAATTTTTAAAAAAAGTACATGAAAATGTTTTAATTCATAGAACTACACGCTACCCAACTTTCGTAGTTTTAAATGCCTGAGCCAATTTTGGACTGATCACTGATGTGCAAAGAGAAATGCATGGGAAAGTTTCATAAATTATTTAGGTCATTTAAACTCATTTTATATCAACTTATGTTAAATTATGCTAAAAGCATTGAATTATTCATTACCCTAATTCATTTTGGTCACATTTTCCAGGCTGGATGAATCCAGATTTTGGCCTGACATTTTTAATATGTATAAAACATATGAGCTCCAGCACAGATCCTAATTTCTTTATTCAAACCAGGCAAACATAATTAGTATATGAATCGGAAACAATACAATAAAAAATTTAATAAGATTCAAGATTATATTTCAGGTTACAGTGACAAAAAAAGTGTATTGGCCATCCTTGATCACTCACTACGGTTTATTACAGTAAGACATCAGGTACACTTTGAGACAATGGATATCAGCGAATACATGTGTTCCCTGCGTAAACTCAGATGAAGCAGTGTGAAGCTATGTGACAGAATGGCATTGCGTCATGTGACTTATGACTGGGTGAATGAGAAGAAGCTTAATAACTCCTGTGACTTTCCCCACACCAGGGAACCTTGGTGAGGGAGGAGAAAGTACAAAGTTTCAGACACCCAAACACTGTTCTGTTCCAACCTCACGGCAGTGAATGACCTCATCACTGTGTATGCAAATACAGCACCATGGCAACGAGGCAGAGCCAGGAACTGTTCCGTTCCATTGGGGCAACCGTTGTCCGATTTCCACAAAAATCTTCGCGGCGATACTAAAATTAAATTGACCATGTCACGCAATTGAATCTCACTTGAATTGAATTAACTGCGACTTGTTTGAGGGACAATGCTGCACTCACCATCAAATATTTTAGACGTGAGACAGACTTTCCGATAAGAACCTGAGACCGTACGTAAATGCATGTGCACAAATGCAATGGATAACTCATTCTCTTCTTTGAATGTAGGCTATTCTTAGGTTGTTAAACTTTCCTGAACATGCATTTTAAGTTATTTTGGTGTTTATTTTAATGGTAACGGAAAATTACTGACGAAACCAACAGTGACCACAGGATAACATGCTAATGGAAAAAGTGCTTTCCAAAGAGGCTACTTTTCTTAATTAGATTACAGACTGACAGGTGAATCAGTGGGGTTCTAATTATAGAAACTGGGAACACCTGGTCCCTCACGCCAAGCCATCTGTGGAAAATGAAGAGTTCAAAAACAACCAAAGCCGTCTGTGTTAAAGTACATTTAAGGAGAAAATTATGGAAGAACGTAAACGTATGTTTGCAATGACCTGAACAGATCAAAAGATTGGCCGCAACATTAAATGAAAATATAAATCTAAATATATAGCTAGTTAATACAGTAACTCTAGCCATTCATATGTGCTGCTATTATATAACCACACAACAGCTTGCATATTGCTGCTAGTTAGTTCAATAACTGGTTACCCATCACTTGTAGAATATAGATAGATGGCTAAAGCTAAAAATTAGGCAGGACATGTGATGACAGTTTACCTTACATCGACGGTAAACTCCGAACACCGCTATAACAGGAAGGCAATGGGACTCAGTGAATCTCAAGATATGGCCCTTTAACCTCGTTTTAAATCACGGCTGAAAGGTGAATTTAGGGTCACAGAGAGGCGACGCAAACGCATTCTAAACATTCTGCGTATTACAGCCTACCTTTATGTGTTTATGAAGTACCTTTGTCATTGACATACATAAAAGTTTTGTGAGAGGAGTGGTGTGTCACTTATAAACCACAGCATGAAAGAATGTTACCTTGGATGACAGGATGTTTGGTCCATAAAGTGAGGCTGTCCCTGCACACTCTCCGTTTCTCAGAAACCTTTTCCTCGATTTCCAAGCAGCAATGTTGACAGGCTTATTTATTTATTTTTTTTACTGCACCAACCAGAGATGAAACTGAATATTTGCACCACCAAATTATCCATTCCTCCACATTCAGTATGCACTGCATGTTTTTTTAATGTCAAACCCATACTTCCCAACGCATCAATCAATCAAACGATTTACGTGACACGTTTTACAAAAAATGTTTGTGACAATATATATGCATCACAGTATACTCTGGCCTAAACTCCTACAAACCAAGCCAGAGGTGATGGTGACAAGGAAAAGCTCGCTGGGTGGCATGTAATAAGAACTATTGGGCGGAAGCAGATTCAGTGTCCATTTAGGTTGAAATCCTCACTTTAGATTTTTTTGCTCAGGGAACCGAAAAATTTCAGGCCAAAAGCAACTTCACATTTTTCTCGGGTTGCTTCCATCTTCCAAGATGAAAGCAACCCAACTATCCTTTCTGGTAAAGACACTATCTTCTGCACACTCCCACAGGCAGCCATTTTAAATGATTACCTGGAAAAAGGTTGTTTCCTGAAGGCTATTTTAGGTTAACAGCTATGAAAACAACCCAAGGGCCATTACGGAATCCGTCATCACACAACACTATGTTTACAGGATGACGCACACAACTGTTAAGCCTTTCAGAATCAGAAGTGTTTTTTGAAAACATTATTAAACAGCATTTTGAAGAGCTAGAACTGGAATTGGGGCATATGTAATTGTACCATAAGATAAAAAAATAATACATGTATTACTATTATATTAAATCACATTCATAATGTAGATCACCAGAAATGGAAATTTACCACAAGAAAAAAACAAAAAACTTCAGTTTCATAAATCACAGGCAGTGTAAGACTCAACCGCACGGCACAGGAAAATGCACAACTTCCTGCGTCAGGTCATGACATTTCTAATTAGTATTGAGTCACGCAGGACTCAGCTGGACAGGATGGCCGACTTTCACTGAAGACGCTGCCCATTGCCTTTCATGGTGGTTCATTTAACCTAGAACCTAATACAGTTCTAGTCGGTGTTCCGGTGAATGGTTTTTGCTGACTCGGGTGTTGCGCCAATTCAGAAGGTCCTACAGCATCTAAATCAATGATCTCAAATTTAAATCCAGTGTGCCATTTTTTCTTAAGTGCCTTCACACACTTAAGCGCTTAATACAAGTCACTGATTAGCCAAGAGTCTCCACACCTCACCCAAGCTCTACACAGGCTGCTGACTATAAGGAAAAAACCTGTAGACACGGCAGCCCTCCAGGACTGGAGTTAAACCTGCAGACACTGCGGCCCTCCAGGACTGGAGTTAAACCAGCAGACACTGCAGCCCTCCAGGACTGGAGTTAAACCTGCAGACACTGCGGCCCTCCAGGACTGGAGTTAAACCTGCAGACACTACGGCCCTCCAGGACTGGCGTTAAACCTGCAGACACTGCAGCCCTCCAGGACTGGAGTTAAACCTGCAGACACTGCGGCCCTCTAGGACTGGAGTTAAACCTGCAGACGCTGCGGCCCTCCAGGACTGGAGTTAAACCAGCAACCCTTCAGGACTGGAGTTAAACCTGCAGGCACTGCGGCCCTCCAGGACTGGAGACTGAGATCCCTGATCCGAATCAAAGTCTGTTGCTTGCATTTGAAAGACTGTAATAAATACATTTTTCATTTTCATTTAATAAATTTAAAAAACCATACAAAACAATAATTTATAATAAACTTTATTAGGTAGTTACCGACATTATCTACAGCACTGGATACAAAGAAAATGATACTGTGCAGGCCTGAAAGGAAGGAAGAGCAGCACTCCGCATCCATGCATAACAGAAATGAACGCCAGATGACTACAATCGCACAAATCTAAAAACAAATTTGTTAAGAGAAAGTCTACGAAGAAAAAAAAAAAAACACCACATCTCGGCAAGTCTCAGCCTCTCTGTGTTAAGTCAAAAAGGGCTGCACATCATTTTCCTTGCATTGTCACCATTACCCAGCATCGTCTCCCAACGAGAAATTACAATGGATGATTCATGAACAAGGCACCACACAGCAGCATCACCACATATACAGTTTAAAATTTTAGCGCCATGAACCCAGTTTCCAACTCCCTCTCAGCCTCCGTTAAAATAATCTTCATAGATCATGTACAAACACAAACCCGCCCCGCCCCCGCCCCCCCACACACACACACACACACACACATTTTTGGACAATCTGATCAGATCAATGTACAGACATTTTTTTTCAAATTTAAAATAAAAAGGAGTTTAAAGAAAATAAGCTGTAAGACTTCCTGATGGGTAAAACGGTACAGAGCCCATCACAGTGACGTGATCATTTAAAGAATACACTTTAAAACATGAAACTTTTCTCCCCATAAAAACTCAGTTTTAACCAGTACTCTGTGAAACAGGCACTTGAGATATTGCAGTAAGAAACCTGATGTGTTGGTGCGGTGTGCGCATAGAGCACCCCACGCTTTGAAAGTAAAAACACGAGCGTCGACGCTTTTTGAAGTGAAGAGGGGGACCAGCTCCTCAACAGCATTGAAGCCACAGCAATCTGCGTGTGAATGTGTGCATAGGTTAGAGTGTGTGTGTGTGTGTGTATGTGGGTTTGGTGTGTGTGTATGTATGTATGTGGGTGTGGGTTTGGGGGGTGTGTGTGTGTATGTATGTGGGTGTGGGTTTGGTGTGTGTGTGTGTGTATGTATGTGGGTGTGGGTTTGGGGTGTGTGTGTGAGTATGTGGGTGTGGGTTTGGTGTGTGTGTGTGTATGTATGTATGTGGGTTTGGGGTGTGTGTGTGTGTGTATGTATGTGGGTGTGGGTTTGGGGGGGTGTGTGTGTGTATGTATGTGGGTGTGGGTTTGGGGTGTGTGTGTGTATGTATGTGGGTGTGGGTTTGGGGTGTGTGTGTGTATGTATGTGGGTGTGGGTTTGGGGTGTGTGTGTGAGTATGTGGGTGTGGGTTTGGTGTGTGTGTGTGTGTGTGTGTGTGTGTATGTATGTGGGTGTGGGTTTGGGGTGCGTGTGTGTGTGGGTCTCCTGGCTGCACATGGCTCCCATGCAAAAACCTTGGAGCAGCGCTTTAAAAAAAAAAAAAAAAAAGAATTAAATACAGGAAGTCTCTCTGTTCTCTGCCAGAGTGACTGCAAGGAACAGAGGGTCGTTTTTTTTTTTTTTCAACAGCCTATTTACCGATGCCTTGTTCTTCTTTCTTTCCAATTCATAAAGACGCACAGCCTGGGATTTACTAGTTTATGGAGTTCATACTGAATCATAACGGCATGACAGTGTAGGTGTTTCTGCACCCAGGACACACAACAGCATTCATAAAACGGAATATTTCAATGGTCATGTACCAACGTGAACATTAAAATATCGAATCATCAGGTCTGGAATCATCATCCGTCATAGAATGACAGCACCAAAGTCGTCAATGGCAGTCATCACAAAGGGGGGTCGTAGAGATCGATATAAACCAGATCTGATGACGGTGATGTGAGGAAGGCCGGGATAGCTGGGTGATGAGGGCACCCCGTCCCGCCGCGGTCTACGCGCGCACGCTCCTCCCATCGTCATTGGTACAGCAGGTAGTTCTTGAGGGAGGCGGGCAGGGGGAGTCCGTGAATCTCGCTCAGTCGCTCCCTTCCCAGCGCCATTCTGACTGAGCGCCGGCACAGGTCCATCAGGGGGAGGGGTTCAGCTGCGTGGGGGGGGGGGGGGCACACAACAGACAGCGCTTAAGATCAGAGATCAACAAGGAGCACAACATCAGCTGAGCAAGCACTTGCCAAGTCGCGAGTCAACTGACAAAAGGAGAAAGTTCTCAAGCTTGGGACTCGTCGTAATGCTGGTCTCTCTTTCATAATAACCACAATTGCAACCTCTCCTCAGTTGCTAACGAGTTGTTAATTGGGGGCTTAATTTCAAATGCCAACCAGGACTCACTCTCTTAAAGCCACGCTGTCAGAAATGGCCATGCATGTCAAGAGTAGCTACATATTCCCACATCAGAAGGTGCAGAAATGAATGTTTTTAAGGGCTGAGAGTCTGTGGTCAGTGTGGTTATTTCTGAAATAAAGCCCTGAAAAGGGGCAAACTCTCGGTGCTGTACAGGTATGGGGCACGCCGCCCCCCTCAAGCCATTACTCAGCGGGATGGCATACCGTACTTGCCGTCCCACTATCCACATCTGAGGGGCAGTCACATCAACCAAATCTTTCACTTTGTGTCCTGTTGCATATCAGCAAAGGATTCCGTAGTACAGCATTTAACATTTTTATCTGACTGAATTATAGTCTGCAGTGAAGCAAGCAGTAGGCTAAGTGCTGAAAAATATGGACACCTGGGTCACTGAAATCTACAGACAATGAAGTTCAAACAAAGTACACGGTAATAAGCCAAATTCTGAATTGCCAAAATGCGTTTAAAATCATCAAGAATGGCAGAATGTGAGCAGATGTTTGAACACAGGAATCAGCGAGGCACAGTTATAAGGTTCATTTCAACTCAAAAACACAGCCAAGTTTTTTCTTTCAGTGACAGAGAGAGTCATCCATGCATTTGACTCCCCTAGACTACTGTTATGCTCTGTGTGCAGTTATAAATCATCACGTTTTATTGAGGTTAAGTTGTCAAGTTTCAGCAGCTAGGTTTTCAACAATCTGAAAAGATGTATACCAGTACATGGGTTTGTCCAACCAGTACCCCATGGACTCTATAGGCTTCCATTAGTACTTATAACTGATTGCAATGATCACTCTTAGTAAAGTAGTACTTGGATTTGCCCTCAACTAAAACCCTGTAGTAAAATTGTAGTAGCCAATATGCCAGAGAAACAGCTCAGATCAGCTGAGAAAAAGAAATGTTTTAATGTTTCATCAACAACGATAAAAAAGGAGACCAAAACCTTCACTGTAGTTTTCTAAACCATCTAAGCCCATACTCAATAGCCAAAATGCAGAAACACTTGGATGTTTATAATCTTTTAAAAACAATTTAAAGATTCCTTTTCATTTTACTTAAAAACAAAATCATTTAAAATTAAAAAAAAATTCATATCACTTCACTATCTTTCACTTCACTCACTGCCTTTTTAATTGCACCTTTGTGGAAAAGCTCTGTATGCATAAACAAATATTATTTCTGCAACCACTCACTGCTTTCTGCAAGTTTTATTAATCGAGAAATTGGCCGTAGCAAATAACAAATACAAAAAAAACAATGAGTTCCCAAGACAACGACTGACTGTCGGCTGGAAAAAGAGAACGCTCCATTCATTCATGTCCTGATGCAAACCTTTAGTGTCTGGATGGAATCTTCCTAAGCAGGTGTTTTTTTTTTGGAGGGGGGGGGGGGGGGGGGGGGGGGGAATGTCACTTCAATAAACGCAATAAGAATCTGAGCGGTAAGACTCCCTCTCAGAAACCCAGGGATGAATATGCAAGTTGACAGGGAGGGGGAAGAGCACTTCCATAACATCTTTTAAAGTCAGGTTCAGAAAAAAACTGCTTTCGCCCCTTCGTTTACAAAGTATAAATTTTCCATTATAAACGTCTGCTTTTTTGTTTATTTGAAGATGGACATCTTGTGAAGCAAACTGTCAACAGTAAAATGTGAAAACGGGGATAAACTGAATGCAGCCTGCTGTCTCCTGTCTACCCAGTTCTAAGAAGAGGTAGGCTAATGGATGAGATAATGGATGAGGTAATGGATGAGGTAAAGCATGGTCATGCAAACCTTCTACACCAGCACAACCTTATACACAAGAACGGTGTGAAATTCCCCAGAATTTCCTTACATCCTGGGTGTGTGTTTCACAACTGTCAAAATTACCAACCCACCGTCCTCCATCATCCCACACCTGTTCCTCACTGAGAAAAAGAGTCTGCATTTCCCTGATCTGGATGAGAACGACTAGCAGAACATCAGTTATCCAAAAGTTTGTCATATGACTGAACATCCATTCTCCCCGTACAGAAACAGACCAACAGGTCCCTGAAGAGTCTGATATAAGCAATCCGGTTTTCCCTTTGCAATACAATAAGTAAAGCAACTTTTATACACACCACTGCTGAATATCTACACTAGGCAGTGCCACTGTACACAGTAGTATAAATGGAGGGACTCTGTGTTTCCAGCACAGGTTTTAACCTATAGAGGAAGCACATGAAACCAAGTGGTATCCTATACATACACAGCACAGAATTACACCTTTTCCCCTCTCATTTGCCAGTATGAAAAAAACAGGCTACACACAAGAAATACGTTGTTTTTTTTTAAGTTTCAAAATGTCACTTATTTATACAGAACACATCAGTCATGCGAAGAGTTTAAGACAACGGCAAGTAAATTAAGACTCTGGTCTTCCATCTTGCTATTCTAAAGTGCGCTGTCAATGAATTCCGAGAGGTGGCGGGTGATTTATCAAGACGGAACGCTTGTCCTTGTGTAAGCGAATAGCAGCCCGCGTTGCCACGGCAGCAGAGTGTCCCGTGTACCCATAAGTCCCCAGGGCACACGCTCTGGCCGTCCAACAGGTACAGGAAATGCAAATGTGATTGATAGTGGAGGGACCGGATGGTGAAGGTGAGGAGTGAGATGATCGAAGCGGAGGCGTCGGAAATGTACGCTTGCTGCTTCAGACTTCCATCCGAACCTGCAAATAATTATTTTGCAGATCTAAACCTGAATTATTAGTCGAGTGTCATATTTGTATAAACTGCTTTCCATCCTTTTAATTTTTGATAAATTATTATATATTTTTTGTCTGTGGTGAAGTTACAGTAATACAAAAATATATTGCATAACCAAAGTATTTTAAGATTCTAGACTTTGCGGAGGAGTGACTTGCTTTTCCTAAAGCCAAATACTCCCTGCAGCGGGAATTAAAAACAGCATGCAAATGGCCTCCCAGGTGAAGTGCAAAGGTACACAATGACATCAGAGGCCCTTATCAGCGCTAGTGCATTACACTCTCGCTCGCACAGGACCTCTGTACCGGTAGCTCGGAGGACGAAAGAGCAGCACAGTGTGTGTGTGTGCGTGTGTGTGTGTGTGTGTCTGTCTGTGTGTGTGTGTGTGTGTGTGTGTCTGTGTGTGTCTGTCTGTGTGTGTGTGCGTGCGTGCGTGCGTGCGTGCGTGCGTGCGTGCGTGTCTGTGTGTGTGTGTGCGTGTGTGTGTGTGTGTGTGTGTGTGTGTGTCTGTGTGTCTGTGTGTGTGTGTGTGTGTGTGTCGTGTGTGTGTGTGTGTGTGTGTGTGTGTGTGTGTCTGTGTGTGTGTGTGTGTGTGTGTGTGTGTGTGTGACTGTGTGTGTGTGTCTGTGTGTGTGTCTGTGTGTGTGTCTGTGTGTGTGTCTGTGTGTGTGTGTGTGTCTGTGTGTGTCACAGCCAGCCAAAGTCACTCATTTAAAATCCTGCAGCTGACTGCAGCCCATTCAGCACCGCGAGTGAAGATCTACAGCCCAAATGTGCTGCGCTACCTCTGAGGTGTGGACAGAAAGCTTTCGCTTTAATAGAAACGGCATGAGGGGGAGCAGTGCTGTACTGGACCACGAGTCTATGAATTCTGCACTGCACTGCAGAGAAAACATTTTTAAAGACCGCTTTTAATTAGCATATTCATTCTGTCATGAATTTTACAAAAGGTTTTTTTGAAATTTATTTAGTAATTAATTTTACGCACATTTTTACGTTCCTCTCATTGTGTGCTGCCTTTTAATTTCATTTCTGGGGTTTTTTTTTTTACGTTTCGCTTTATTTAGGTCGTATCGTTTTCAATAATTTTACACGACGCACAAAAAAGTCGCACGAAGGGCGTTATATAAACAGAGTGATTATTTATTTACCACACGCAGGGCCGCGGCGTGCCTGCAGCCCCGGTCCGCGCCCGCACATCCAGTCACACGCCTGGCGCATGACCGCACGCGGTCCCCCACGACACATGACACCGCCGTGGGGGGGGTTCTCTCAGCGTGTGCGGCGCTGGCAGGGCACCTACACGCAAAGGTTTTAGGGCAGGGGCGCACAACTCCGGATCCCGGAGGGCCGATCCGCGCGCTGGTTTTTGTTCCAGCCGATCACCGTTTCTCACAGCTCTACAAACTCTATGCTGCTTCACTCCTGTGCTTGAGCACAGTGAAATCTCTAGGATAAAACTGGCAGACTGTGACTCTAGCTGGCGCTTATACACACAGATCAAGATGTCAGATCAAGATATGATTGGGCCAATTCAATAAACGTTGGGAAATGCTGGCACAAAATCCTGAAATTGCTGTGCACCCTTGCTTTAGGGCCTTTGAATGAATCAACGCACGACAGTAACGATACTTTAAAAAAAAAAAAGATACTTACGGTCAAGTCCGTTAATGTAGCGGATCCTGATCTCACAGTGTCCCCACACCGCGCTGACTACGGGGTACAGTTTCTTGCCCTTAAGTCCCCTGAAGGCGACCCCCAAATACTGTCCGTCCACAATGAAACTCAGGGTGCCCTCGTCCATGTCCAAAACCACCAGGAAAGAGTCGGGCACGATGAAGGTCTCGTCGGGCTCTAGGAAGGCGGGGTAGGTTTTGCCGGGCTGGTTCTTGCCGTCGTGGTAGAGCTTGTTCCTGCCCAGGTCCCAGCCCCAGGACTCGTGGTTGTTGCCCACCAGCGCCGTGTAGCCCACGGAGTGGAGCGGGGCGTCGCCCGTGGCCACGCCCACCACGGCGTGGGTGCCCCGCTGGCGCATGGCCCAGCTGATCTCCCACACGTGCAGCCCGCGGGTGTAGCCCACGCGGCCCCGGATGGCGTCCGTGCTCTGCGCCACGGGGTGCCGGTGGAAGACCAGCTTGTTGTCCTCCTTGACGAAGATGTTGAGCGAGCGGTCGTCGTTGTTCCACGAGTGCTGCACCTGGACCTCGGGGGCGGCGGGGGGCATGTCCAGCAGCATGTCCAGCCGGGCCGGCTTGGTGCAGTCCAGGGCCTGCAGCTCCAGCTTCAGCGGCCGAAACGCAGGGTCCCGCATGTCCACAGTCTTGATTCCTCCGGGAACCTTCTGCCCCATGCTCCGGGTGGATTTCAGCGCAACCTTTCCCCCCGCCTCAAAAAAAAAAAAAAAGGAAAAAAAAAATCCTACGCTGTGGACCCTCCCCCCACAGCAGCCTCTCTCTGGCCAATCAGGTGACTGCCCCCGTCCTCACGGCGCCGCTGTTGCTAGGCGACTAGGTCAACACGTGTTGGTCAAGCCCACCTGCGGAGAACAGAGGGAAGAGAGAAAAGCAAAGGGAAGCTCCAGTTAATCATTAACAATGAGAAAAAAGAAAAAAAAAACGCTTCGCTGACCTTTCCCCCAAAGTCTGGCTACAGAGAGCGGCAACCGGTTTTCTGCATGATTAAAAACATGCAATTCCCCACACGCTTGTTCCTCCTGCATTCTTGACCACTGTCATTACGTTCAGAGGCAAGTCACGTGACTTCCACCTTGGCAAGAGACGACGCTAAATGCTTCATAAATATGTTGATGGAACACCTGGGATGGCTCTCTTTACTGGTTCAAACTGCACGGTAGGAGGAATAAACGCGCATATACAAGGAGGCCGGTCAGCAACAGGCAGAAGAAACACCGTTAAAAGCAGCACCCAAGAAACATTTTACTGGCCACAGAGGACAGAAAGGGATGATTGCATTTTAACACAAAAGCATTTTGGTGTAACTGCCCACCATGACTATGCTGCCGTCCTCCAAATTCTCTCACATTTTGAGGACACTACTGTAATTTCATTAATATGGACCACTGTCATACTTTTGAGAAGAACTCAAGTATCCCCACCAACCAAGAGGCAACTTGACCTAGAAACTTCAGGGAGGTGGTGTTAACATTTCAGGAATATGCTGCTGCCCTCCAAATTCTCTCACACATTTTTGAGGTGATGATGTCACTTCCGGCAAAGCAAAGACAAGACTTCAAGATGTTTAAACTGAAGATCCTGGATTTCTGTGCTGGTCACAAACGCGGTTTCCGCAAGTCATGGGACATGCTCTACAGTGGCGTAAGTGCCTGGGCCAATGGCAGTGGAAGGATCTTGACTTAGCATAGGTTAGGTCAGAGTAATGCTTACTGTGTGAACTGGACTTAATGTGTTCATAACTATGAATAACTGTTACAAAATGAGTACTGTACCTTATCAGACCTGTGTTCAGTAGTTGTTCTAATGACCTTCGGTATGCACTTATTGTACGTTGCTTTGGATAAAAGCATATGCCAAATAAATAATGTGACGGATCTACACGTTTTTGTGGTGGCATTTTATGAAGGAACATACACGCACAAAAAAATGAAACAAAAATCCAAGTATGTATATAACATACCTACAAAAACAAAATGACAGGAAGTAAGCAGTTACTACTTATCTACTGTAGGCATCACTGTCCCTGGGAAATGACCTCAATCTACATCTAGTCCGGTAATGACAGCTTGCTGGTCAAGTCGGACCATAGTTAAGTTTTATTTATATACATTTACTTAGACAGTCTGTCCCAAACAGGCCAAATATACATTATAGCCGCAGCGTTACGGAAACATCCCACAGTAGGCTATCTTCTGAGAAAACCTGCCGTAAACCGAAACCTTCACAAGTTCGGAGATTTGCATAGGAGTGCATTTGATTAAAAATGACTTCCTCCAATAATTCCCTCAAGTAAATGTTTTTTATGCTTTGTCCCTCATCTTCTATCATACTAAACTTTTCCTGCCGGTGCACACACAGTCAGAAAACGTGACTTGGTTGAAAAATCCAGGTTCAGAAAGTAAAAGCTCTATTTTTCTATTTTGCTCCAAACACCAGGATTTGCTAATCAGCAACAATTCTTCAGCCAGTAGACAGTCACAGAACTAATCAATGAAATCAGCTCAGGCTGATTTCATGGGTGAAAGAAACATACGGCAGGACTTCTACTTTCAGACCTCTGGACTTTCCACCTCTGCAAAGTGTGAACAGCATTGCATGAGATTACCTGCACACACAATTACTTCATTCTCAATTTACTTCAGGTAATCTCACAATGCAGCAACCTGGGGCTGGAGGGGTCACCTACATAAAGTGCAATGACTATCATAATAAAGTCAACCACCTTCCTGCATGGCTGCCAAATACCACTAACGAATACTACTGCTTAATCACTACTGTAATTTCATTAATGGACCACAGTCATACATTGAGAAGAACTCCAGTATCTCTACCAACTAAGAGCCAACTTCATCTAGAGACTCAGTGGCGGTGGTGTTAACATATCAGTTGCAACATTTTAACTCCTGAGGCTGGGGACCTGTCCTCTTTTACAAAAAAAAAAAAAGCATACAGTCAGTCAGTGTTATGCCCCCCGTAAATTTAAATTAAACAAATAATTCTACAAGTCACGCTGCTTATTCCAAGAAGGCACTGAGCAAGGGGGGGGGGAAAAACTGCAGGCTAAGGCATGTAAAATGTAAACAAACATATTTCACAATCAGCATATGCCTCAGATATGTTTTTAAACAACAGTCGCCGAACACACTCTCACCAGGGCAAAGTTCAGCACGCATGAGCAGCGAAAGCGTAAAGCTCATAAAACTGCCGGCAATTTATTTCTGTGGCGGATTCCCCGCTGTACTAATCAACTGACCCTTTACAGTTAATTGCATAATGGAGTGGAACCAACACCCGGGGAATTCAAAATTACCTTGGGAGAGGATATACTTATGTGGTTAACTCAGATAATGTGCACAGACAGTGTGCTGAATAAACTCGGGCTGAATAAACTGTGATTGATAGTGGATATTGCACTCAATATTTCAGATGCAGGCCTACAAACAGCGAATCTGCATTGGCGTCTGCCATTCTAACCATCCTGATGATTTTGTCATTTCTGATAACTCTGCTTTCGACTTCTCATAATGAGTTTGCTAGATCACTTGCTATTAAGTTACTTGGGTTTAGGCTCCAGCAAATTATTTTGGAGAAATAGCACAGGTTGAAACAGGTAGTCAATAACTATACCAATTCCTCTTTAGGAACACCTGTGGCAGATCTGAGGCAGGATTTTCATAGAGAGGACTACAGTGTGGGTTCAGGGCCTGCACACTGGCTGCTCGGTGAGACTCCGCAAATAGCAACCTGCGCTCGCACTGCAACCTGCGCTTGCACTACAACCTGCGCTCGTACCGCACCCTGCGTTTGCACTACAGCCTGCGCTTGTACCGCACCCTGCGCTTGCACTACAGCCTGCGCTTGTACCGCACCCTGCGCTTGCACTACAACCTGCGCTCGTACTGCACCCTGCGCTTGCACTACAACCTGCGCTCGTACCGCACCCTGCGCTTGCACTACAACCTGCGCTCGTACTGCACCCTGCGCTTGCACTACAACCTGCGCTTGCACTACAACCTGTGCTCGTACTGCAACCTGCGCTTGTATATGTAATGGAGTCCTTTATGTCTTCAGGATGGGTAGCTTTTTTGTGTCACAGTCACAAGAATTACGGATGTTTGTCTTTGCCCTCTCACTGTTTGCCCAACTGGGTTGAGGTTATTACGGAGGTGGCTTAGCCTAGTGTTTGTCAATTACCACACACCCGGTTATTGTGAGACAGGTGGATTGTGGGATGCAGCACTGTGCTTGATAAATGGCTAACCAGCACAAACCCACTTATTACGCTCTGGTTATTGGTGGAATACTGATCTAATCAATGAACATGCTCCACATTGCAACATTTGGAGTGGAACATTAACGGAACCTACTCAGTAAAAAAATAAATAAAAGCTTCATGAATATAAATGTCACAGTCAATAAGTACTCATACGAATTCCACTATTCCTCCAGCTAGTAATTAATACAGGTAGCCAACTCTTAAATAATATCTACCTTCTTTAAAACAAGACCAAGTTAAAACCTAGTATATGGCTGGACCGAACCGGCCGACGTCACAGACATTTATCAGTCAGTCAGTCAGTCACAGACATTTGCATTTGTAGGGCTGGCCCCGCTGTTGCAGTCCAGCCAAAAAGTAGTCTGCTTTCCTGATCCCAGACCTTAGAATAACAGGGTTCTGTCTGCAGATTGTATAGTTCTGACAATGTCAAGCTTTGGAACATTTAAGTCCAATATCAAATACAGTATACTATGATATAGCCTAATATAGGGGAATTGTATTACCTAGTTTTAACATTAGTTTTAACATCTGAGAGAAGCAATTTCAGGTGTTTAAACTGTTGTGCAGGAAAAAAAAAACACAAAACCAAGAGCGTTCCTGGGTTAACAACAGATTTTTTTGACAAAAAATGTCAGGTAGTGCCAAGGCACTTGTTCACACAGCAGTGAGCTCTATAGCACAGAGCGCTGACTGAACAGGAGTCTCATAAATATAGGCCATCAGGGCCACGTTAGCATCTGATGGAGAACATGCATAATTCAGGAGGGTGTTCTCGCTGCTCAACAGCAAAGACAGGTCGTTCAGGTGCCTGCGATCTACCTGGGTCGACTCTGCGGCTTCCTGCAGTACAACAAGCAGTCGGGGCAGAGCTGCTGTGAGAGTGTAACCGGGGAAACAAGAGGCTGACTGAATTTACACATTATGGAGATCATGCAAATCTAGTCTGAGCCCTTCGAACGTGACTGCGAATACCACAGCAGTGGAACAGGCCAACCAAGATGACTGGGAAGTGAGGAGGAGTTGGGTAAAAATGTTCAGAACTTAACGTTATGTTAAACTACGATTCATACCAGCACACCTTTGTCAAGAGTGAGCAGGAGCCCTTCAAATGTGACTGCGAATACCACAGCAATGGAACAGGCCCACTGAAATGATTGGGAAGTGAGGAGGAGGGGGTAAAAAATGTTCAGAACTTAACGTTATGTTAAACTACGATTCATACCAGCACACCTTTGTCAAGAGTCAGCAGTTACTACTGTAAATTAGCTTCAGTAGCTTTTCACAAAGAATCATGATAACACATTTTATATGTAACTTTTTTTTTTTTTTTTTTAAATATCACTTAACTTTTGCAAATAATGAAAACCTGTAGAAATTTTGCAGGAAGTTGACATTTACAGAGAACTGAAAAGTTACCGTCTACTTTGCAAAAAAGCAATTAAAAGCAGCTCCACTCACTCACGAGTCTAGAACTCATCACTTGCCTGTCCCTCATTCTTTCAAAACTCCTCGATACCTCACAGGGAAGGCACAAACAAAGCCTCTAAACTCGGAGCTGAACTTGTACATTAAGTCTAACCCTCTGCATATCAAGTTGCTTTGCGTTGTACGGTGTGGAATGTGCATGAACAGCTGTTTATCACTGCGCTAAGACGTATTCACGCAGGAATGCGAGAGGGAGCTTTCCGACAGGGCATTCCGAGAACTGGAAGAATTAAATGGCTTAAATGGCCAGGACTGCATTATATACATTTATGCCTCACATGAAGCTTGAGGAAGTAAGAATAAGGATTCTGAATTGGTGTCCATTTATCTATTAATCACCGACATCACAGCCTGACATTCTGGTGGAACATTACTAGAGAATTCTCCACTGAACTGCAAGATAAAGAACCGTATATTCAAATGCAGTATTTTTCATGGAGATTAGCATTTTAGTTGTGGGGGATATCCTCTTGCTCCTCTTTCATAAATTTTATGCATGCAATGACTAAGTTCCTCCAGCTTCACAATTCCATTTCAGGTAATAACCAACCGCCATACCATTTAAACACAAACAACCTCCAAGCAACAGTAGGAAATAAGAAAGAAAAAGGAAGAAAAAAAAATAGAATGTTCAGCCATTTCCTTTTATGAGCTCGTCTAGCCAGAAGATAACAGGAAAGCCAATATTAAAACGTCTGGCTTTAAAAATACAAAACTATGCATCAGAGTCTCTCCGACGGAAACCACAACTGGCAAAGCTCGGCCAGCAGACGCATTGGCAGGAAGACGGCCGCTGGGACAGAACGCTTCGCGCTCGGCGCGCTGTTTTCGCAGACAACAACGCGACACTGTTGCCAGGGATACCGAGACCATGACGCGTGGCTCCTCAGCCAATACCTCCCAACAGGTTGCGTTGGACGAACCAGCGCTTTACAGTACCTTGGATCACTAACACACTTCACACTGAGACCAACCTATCAGAACGACCGTATTATTACCACTTACACATACGCAACAGGAGAACTACAACGACACCCAAAATCAGACTCGGGTTCAGCCGATTTTTGCAACCACTGCCCTGGCAACATACGCAACTCAACATACATAATTCACAAAATTATACACTGCACTCCCCCTCTCTCACTGCGAAAAGTATGTTTTGAGCGGAAAGCCCTTGGCAGAAAAGGAAAACGTTGGTTTCGGTCACCCCTATCTGCAACACCCGCCCCCCTGCCCCCCACCAGCCCCCACCCCACCATAAATCTATATGCAGCAAAGGTACACTGCTTCAGCCATACGAAATCCGTGACAAGAATCTTAGATTTCCTCGCTTCAAAAATCTTAAGCACTCGGTTAATTCTTTTTATTTTTTTTATTTTTTAAAAGCTGCAATATCTAAAAGCAGAAGAGAGTCCAACGTCATAAATGTATGAAGGTGCGATCTGTACGGCGTCCCCCCCGATTTGCACGTACGGCCCGGTCAAACGGAGAACTCGTACGGCGGTACCGCGGTACGGCCCAGGCATAATGGGCCTCTTTTCAGGGCCGCCCTAATTGAATTGTAGCCCGGCCCGTTAACAGAGGAACCGTTTCTGGCCCCCTTTCTCTAATGCGGCTAAAGAGCCGTCTAAATGGGTCATGTCTCCCCGCTGATGGCCAAACACAGGGGAAGGAACAGCAAGCAGTGGGAGGCCAGTTTGTGAATGTAAACAATATCCTTTTTTTTCTCTTTTTTTTTTTTTTTTTTTCTTTCAATGGCTGTCCGGCCTCGAGGGAAAACGAGACATGTTAATTTGCACACTCCCTGTGCTGGATTAACCATTTCCCCTCTCGTAATTTGCACACTCCCTGTGCTGGATTAACCATTTCCCCTCTCCTACAGCACATGGTAATTTGCACACTCCCTGTGCTGGATTAACCATTTCCCCTCTCGTAATTTGCACACTCCCTGTGCTGGATTAACCATTTCCCCTCTCGTAATTTGCACACTCCCTGTGCTGGATTAACCATTTCCCCTCTCCTACAGCACATGGTAATTTGCACACTCCCTGTGCTGGATTAACCATTTCCCCTCTCGTAATTTGCACACTCCCTGTGCTGGATTAACCATTTCCCCTCTCGTAATTTGCACACTCCCTGTGCTGGATTAACCATTTCCCCTCTCGTAATTTGCACAATCTCTGTGCTGGATTAACCATTTCCCCTCTCCTACAGCACATGTTAATTTGCACACTCCCTGTGCTGGATTAACCATTTCCCCTCTCCTACAGCACATGGTAATTTGCACACTCTCTGTGCTAGATTAACCATTTCCCCTCTCCTACAGCACTAAAGCACTGCTCACTAGTGAAAACATAATTTTTCATTTGGCATTTATACACGAGACGCCTCGTTTCGAAAGGAACTCTACGCGCGTAAGGAGAGATCGACGGCGGCGGTGAGGTCAGCCTGTGGGAGTGTGCGGCCGTCTGCGGCTGCTGAACACTTGCAGATTAATAACGGCAGGACTGAGAGGGCACTCCTGGGAGGCGGGAAGGAAACCCACGCTGGCACTGCCCGTACCCGTGCCCGAGTCTGTGCACAACCAGCACCGTGCCACCACCCACCCGTCTCTCAGTGCCACACTGTTCACCCATCAATGCAAATCAGCGAAATGTGCCATCAACTGGCATCCAATTGCTAGAGTTACTGTACACATTTTATTTATTTATCTTTTTTTTAGATGCGATACTGGCATCCCTCTATCTTTCCCTTCCATCAGAAAGCGAGCTGCTTGTCTCGGGGGCACTTTGTATCTTTAACAGGATTTCATTCAGGCGGCTGCGGCCCGCGATGCTGCAGCTGGTGGACAGAGAGAGAGTGAGTGGCGGGGCCACCGTTCGAGGAGCCAATTGAAATGCAGGACGGGTTCTGCGGGCGTGTGGAACCCGGGGGGTGGGGGGGGGGTGGGGGGTGGGGGGGAAACACTGGTTCCTTTTGTGCGGAGCGGCAAGTCCGCACTTAGTCCCCGTGCAGAAGAGTGCCCTGCACGGAGGGCTCTGCAGATTTACCGAGCGCACGCTCTCCCGCTCCGCACTGCAGTCAGCCACTCCCAATACAGTGCAGCGTGCTCATCAAATACTACTGCTGGGTCAGGAGAAGGGCTGAGGAGCCAGAGAGACAGAGAGAGAAACAGAGAGAGAGAAAGGGAGAGAGAGAGAGAGAGAGAGGGAGGGAGGGAGAGACAGAGAGAGAGAGAGAGAGCGAGGGAGAGAGAGAGGGGGGGGAGAGAGACAGAGGGAGAGAGAGAGAGGGAGCGAGGAAGAGAGAGGGAGAGAGAGACAGACAGAGAGAGGGAGACAGAGAATTTCCAAATTTCCGCACGTATGCTTTAGCAACATTTACAAACATATTTCATGCCAATAAAGCATTTCGAGTTTGAATGAGACAGAGAACTTCACTGTACATCACACAATCTGCATTGCCACTCACAACAGTCAAAATCAACACTGCAAGAGTGTTTTTTTTTAAAAACATTACTAATACAAGCATTTGAATTCCACATCTGAACTTAGTAGAATTAGAATTAGTCTACATTTTGGCTTCAACGCACGTCCATGTTCCACAGTGACTGCGAGAGAGAGCACCCTCGCTGGCCGTGAGCTCGATATGAAAAGATGGCAGATTATTTTTCATCTCACCCCCCCCCCCGGTATGCAGAAGAGACCCAATAAAACGACAGGACAACAAATCAGCTGCCCGACAGCCTGGTCTAAGCTGGACAGGTTTCCGCCCCCCCCCCCCCCCCCTCCCTCGTGAGCCTGGAACATCTGTGGAGCAGCTGCAGGCCCAGAGTGGTGTTAAGCGGGTAAAAATGGCCACAAATCACCGTTTAAAATCGCAAAAAAAAAAAACCTGTCAGAAAAGACACCGTCCTCGTACTCCGGAGACGAGAGCGCACCACCGCAGACACTAAAAAAACGAACGCGCGGGAATGTTCCGCACCCCCCTTTCCCCCTTAATCCCGCCATCGCGATTTAATAGACTTCTCCACAGGCCCCGCGAAGCAGAGGGCCTGTGTACCGGTTCCAACCAACACATTCTGATCCGGGCTTGAATTTCCACACATAAAATACTCATTATTAGCTTAAGGGAAAAGCAGTAAAAGGGAGCACACACTCCAGAGCGGAGGACCAGGGCTTGAAGAGCTTGTGTTTTAAAGGCCGGCAGGCTGGAGGTGGGTTTGGTCAGGGGCAGCTGCAGCCCTGTCCCACCCCAGCTTCATGTCCATGCCCTGACGCAGCCTGGAGCTCCAGATGCATCACCCTGACCCTCTAAACTCCACCACTATACTGGACACAATGCAGTTTTGGACTTCTACTACTGAAGCTAGTCCATTAACTCGACTGTAACCTGCTCAACCCCCATTTCATTTGCTGTGATAGATCCCTTATTAGATTTCTGTTCCCATCCATTCTACAGCTAATTTACACCAGGCCGGCCAGCGGAGGATGGGCATCCCCCTCTATAGCCCTTTATTGGTTGGACAGCAATAGCGGGGCCAGCCCTACAAACGCGAATGTCTGTGACTGACTGACTGACTGAGTGATGAAGTCACACCATTGGTCGGCTGGATCACGTGTGTTAAGTCCAGCCATATACTAGGTTTTGACCTGGTCTTGTTTTACCTCATGTCCTTGCTATTTGGGGGTTCAGGCCTGGCTTTTGCCCTTTTCCGCCACTCTGTAAAGCGACCACTGTGGCAGTTTTCTGTAAAAAAGCGCTCTAGAAATAAAACAGATTATATTTGATTGGATTAACCCTGGGTTGCAGGGGTGGGACTGAGTGGTAAACGAGACAGACTCCATCGCTCCGTCTGCTACGAAAATAATCTGCTGCCCTGCTGAATAGACAGCTTAAACTAGCCCGCGGTTCTCAGGTGGACTGCCATGGAGAGACAGGTACCACTGTGGCTGGGATATGCCACTGTTTTTTTTATCTTCCTTTTAAAATGTATGACAGCAATATGTACACAAACCAAACGCAGACCTGCAACTCAAACTATTAAGTCATTAAGACAGATTTAAACTTCCATCTTATCTTCAAAAGCTCAAGGTATAAGGTATATTTAGGTATATTAGGTATATTTACATAAAAGAAAACCTCTCTGTAAACTTTCCAACCAGTTGTCTATGATGAAAGCATGACTGAAATGGCCTACAATACACAAGACAGTACGAGCTATACGAAAACTAACATAAAATTTTGAAATTTAGCTTTCTGGTGAAAACAATCTTTATGTGGCCCATCATATCAAACACCATCAAAATGAGTTCCATGAAGCCGGTGGTTTTAAAAAAAAAGAAAGAAAAGAAGAAGCCAGCTGGCACCAGTGAACACGGAGGATCATTTCAGAAGAAATGAAAGCGCGGCGCACACACACACACACACACACACACACACACGAGACGTCTGAAGCTTTTACGTCACGCAAGAAACAGCCGTCTTAAGTCTTTCCCCACATCTTCAGGAATGTCTGCTATTTTCTGGTGGCTTCAGGTGCAGTGGTTTCACTTAACCAGTTAACTGCAGACAGTACACACGCGCATCCATAATCTCAGGCGGGTGCCGAACTCATAAACAGCCTGATTTTTTAAACAGGACCAGGTTAAAACCTAGTATATGGCTGGACCTAACACACGTGATCCGGCCGACCAATGGTGTAACTTCATAACGCGGTCGACCAATGGTGTAACTTCATCACTCACTCAGTCAGTCAGTGAGAGACATTCGCGTTTGTCGGGCTGGTCCCTGCTGTTGCGGTCCAGCCGAAAAGCAGAGTCCTCACGCCATATTCTTACTAACGCCAGAAAGTGACGTTTAAGGCCTTACAGCTCTTCATCACACTACCATCGCTCTGATGAAGAGCCATTGGGCTCGAAACAACACATACAAATGTTGCCAAAATAACTTTCATGTATACTGTACACAACACTAGTGCTTTATTGCTGTACACAACACTAGTGCCACTGCACTGAAGAAGCGAGAACAGAAGAGTAACCCTGAACTTGAAAAACAGGTACTTTGCCCGCAGGAAGGGCAAACCTTTGTTTTAAATGTCAGTGCGAGGACTTTATTTTTTTTGGGAGAACTCATCCACGCACAGACGCACAGATCTACCCCCTTTTGTGTCAGCAGGCAGGCAGACAGCCAGCCTGGCCCATATAGCCGGAGAACAGCAGTGCAGCCTGCACCCCCCCCCCCCCCAACCCCCCAACCCCCCAACCAGGATGTTACACTACATTACAGACCACTCGCAACAGAGATTTTTGAAGAAATAAAACATAGAGGACAGCGTTCGCCGGGTCACGCAAAAGGAATGCCTGTCGATTTCTGTCTGAAAGGAGCTTAAAAAAAATTTTTTTTTTTTTAAGTCCTGTACAATATCCTTGGCTGGGTCACGCAGGCTATTTCTTGGCAGCGGAACATATAAAATGTACTTGGATGTAACTTTAAACCAACCAGGTGCATTCGAAAGGGTGAGGGCAGGGAGGGGAGGGTGGGGGGTGGTGGTGGTGGGGAGGGGGGGATGTGGGAAAGCTTCTCAATGAGATATCAGACGTGCTTTGGGTTCATGTTTGCACACAGGACGACGGGGCAGGTTGCCCCCCGTCACCCCCCGGGCCAGGTTTCGAATGAAAACACTGAGCCATCTGCTAAAGGCAAAGCGCAAACGCTGGGCTGGGCTGGGCTGGGATGCTAATCTGCGCGTGGGCACCGGCCACACAGATATCACAGGCCGGGCTCAACCATTCCCTGAAAGAAAACACTGATCTGCGAAGGAAAAAAATAAAAATAAATACATTTAAACAAACAGCATGTGCAGCTGCAGCGGGGGGGGGGGGGGGAGAAAGCAGTGAAGGGGTAGAGACGCACTCACGCGCACACACACACCGACGCACAGGGTTTTCTAACACCTTAATCTCTTTCCCCTAGATAAAAGAAGGCCGGTGTGAAATTCCTTTGACACCTCCAGAAGGTATCAGATAATGAACATGCAGGCTGTGAAGGAGGCATGAAATGAGGTGTGTGGGGGGAGGGGGGGGGGGGAAATTTCATCAACTCATCCTGTCTTCACAGCTGGGAGGGACAAATACAAACTGAAGGATAATTAAAAACCTATGGAAAGGGCCATATAAAAAAAGTCATGCTTTCATACATACAATACCAGCTGTTTCACAATTCCACTGATGCACAGATCCACAGACTCTTAACCCTTTAAAGTGTGAGATCACAAACATGTGATTAGAATGTTCTCAACTGAACGTTCTAATGATGATGTAACAATCACTGTTGGTAACTGAAAGCAAGGGAGTTCTAGAACAATGGCTTAGCATTGTGTAGGTCATAACTGTAAAAAAAAAACCTGCTTTTCAAAGGGTTAATGCTGCTTGGGTGACTTCACAACCAACTCAGTTAACCTGCCCAGGTGCACAAATACAGCATGGGAATCAAGGGCGGGGCACTCTGCAGCGACAACCCAAAATAGAACACAAGTCAACAAGGAGTGGCAGTTTGAAGCGTATGACATACAAGCACATGCCAAAGATGAGGAAACCTCCTCTTACAAGACGCACATGAAAGAGAGAATACAGGCCTATTCAGTTTCTCCATCACAGATTGTGCCCTGTAGTCGAGCACTGTGCACACAGACTTTGCTGGAGCTGGCACACGTACCAATGCTGACGCAGACATGCGATAGCTGACGTCACATAAGAGTCTCCAATCGCGTCATCTATACAAATATACCTGCGTAGTCATAGCTACAATAGCTGCCCTAAAAGAAGCAAACTCAAGAGGTCCATGTAAATTCTAGAACCTGCATTTTGCTGATGAAACCAATGTGCACTTGTAACAACAAGTATTCTACATGAGAACAGTGGCCTATTAATAACCTTGGAAGAACGTACATGTCTAAGGCTTGCCAGTCAAGGCATTGTTAACGTAAAAAAAAACAATAATAAAAATAACTATTTTGTGAAAGCAAAAATGACATTTACGATGTATGAAAACTGGAAGGAAACACGATCACGCACATTACTCAGCTGTGAGACTCGGCAGAACTGCTGAGGGAGCAGACTGAATAATGGCTTTCCTGGCACAGGCTGGTTCCCACGCACTGCACCGCTGCAGGTGCAACGCTGCAATGCATCCCCCCCACCCATCCCTGCACTGGCGCAGAGGGTGAAGAATGAACCAGTCGGTGGCGTTCATCCGTTTCCATTGTTGGTACGTGAACTCCTGCCCACGTGGTTTTTGTTCCAACTCAGCCACGGAAAAACGGTTCCTTTTCGACAAGTGCTTCGGGCGCTAAGATACTCCACGCCTTTCCAACCACGTTTTCAGTCTGGAGGGTGGTACGGTAGCAAAAAAAAAAAAAAGCCATTGTCAGCAACATTATCCCGATACCAAATATCACTGTGAACCTGTTCCAGCCATGAATGCAATTCACAGGACCACCCTATAAGCGATCAGCCAATAGATTCAAAAACATGAGCAAGATGATTCAAGCCATGCTGCCCAGTTTCCAAACGGGTCGAATGAATCACGGCATTATTTACCAATACTGTGTGAGCGAGCCCAGCTAAACACTCACTGTTCCTTAGCAAAACAATTTAAAAAACAGGCAAAAAAATCTACCAGGCGAGGGCCACAGCCGAGTTCACAAACTGCACGTCAATTGTTTCCGAATTGGAGTCACCAGATTTTATGAACAAATGGGGGGGGGGGGGCAATAGAATCACAAACTAAACAAACCAGTATAGACTCCTCACAGCAAGAGGTCACAGAGTTTTCCCGGAACAAGGAAAGCACAAGGAAAGCACTAAGAAGTGAGGCCTGGTTCACAGCCTACTTCATAAAAACAAATAAAAACCAGCAAGAGGGGAAACGCACGATGCAAACAACTTGCTCAGGGCCGATATCCAGTTTAGGTAAACAATAAACATGAATATCGACAGGGAGAATATCTTGGAAGTTCCTTTTAGTAAACCCAAAAAAAAAAAAAAAAACCTGGCAGTCCACATTAACCTACTTTTCTGCTGAATTTCATTGGGTAGCACCATTCCATCTTTGATCTTTCAGCTTCAAGGTGATCCATGACATCTACATATCATCATCCTCTTGCTTGGAACTCACCACCCCACGAATAAAGCAGGAAACGGATTCATCCATAAATTTACTCCATTAAAATGCTGCAACACACCCCATTGCAGCCCCTCAGCCTGTTGTATATGAAACAAAGTCAAACACTCCCGATACCCTCTAAAACAGTTAACAGCAGTTGTAGATGCATGCCTCCAAACCGTTCAAACGCATGATAAAGTTTACAGATTACGTTCTGGCTTTACAGGGTTTGGGTTTGTGTAAGGGCTGAAGAGGCGCAAGCTTGCCAGCCAGGTACTACTTCGAAGCAAATATTTGGACATGGAGATATTTCCAAACACCAGTGGCACTCCCTCACCAGCATCCACAACTCCTGGACCCAAAAGCCCTAGGAGCCCCCAGGCCCATGTCCTTGCACCCACTTCAGGAAGAAAAAAAAAACAAACCAAAATAACCCCCCCCCCTGTGGTTAAACCATCGACTCATCTGTAGTTAGAGGCCCAGATGCAGCGCAAAACAAAAAAAAAAAAAAAAACCCAGACAGTGGTCACAGCCCAATCAAACCACTGACACTGAGGGGGAGGTGATTAAACACCGTCCCAACCTCTCACCTCAATCTAGGCTATCGTCCTCCGCTCAACTAGCTAGTCAATTCCCATCACAAGCAAGTGTCAAACGAGAAATCACGCCACGGAAACTGGAAAAAAAAAAAAAAAAAAAAAAGCAACAAGCTTGAAAGCAGAAAGCAGGCTGAAAACAAAGTGAACAATAAAGATTTGTGTGAGAGAAGTTTAATGTTAAGTCACGGCAAAGTCATTCAACCCTGGTCTTGGAGGATCACAGCTCAGCAGGTTCTTCAGCAGTTCCCTCTGTATTGGGAAACACCCTGAGAAATGAGGAGGGAGGCCAGACTGGTTCAATAAAAAAACATTCTTCCGTTGAATCAGGTGATTAACTGGGGTCAGGGTGAAAGCCTGTAGACCCTGAAGACCTCTGGAATAAGGTGGAGTACACCTGAATTTTATAATTGAATGTTTTTTTTAAAAAGCATCTAATCAAGCACCATTTTGTATTTCTGCCTGGTCTCTGTCAGTGTAGCAACTCGGCAATCTTGGGTTATTCTATGAAGAGAAACTCTGGGAAAGTGGTATACACACAACGTTATTAATAGGCCTACTTATTAATATCATGAAATAATTTATAAAAACCATTAGGTTTGTCCGTACTTGGTGTACTTGCACATGGATTCAATTTCAGTAAATTTGACCAGCTTAATTTCAAATTCAGATCAATAGAGCACTAATTTTAGGCCAAATTTAATGAAAATTGTCACAAATTGTTGTCAGTGAAAGCAATAAACCACAGGGAGTGCCCCCACCCCCCCTTTAAACAATTCACACAGAAGACAAGTAGCATCAACATGATCTAGTGAACTGCTCGAGGAACACCGCGTTGCCATGGAAACCCTTTCCAAACTGATCTCGGCACGGCGGATTCTTTCGGGGAAGACCGCAGCGTCCGTCGCGCTGACACTGAGGCTTAGGGTGTCCACATTCAGCGTCACTCGAGACCCAACGTCTAGCGTTGTTGTTTTCCGAGAAATCAACATTAGGCCACATTTCATCACCTTCATAGCTCTGGGTAGAAGTGGAGGTGAGGGGGGGGGGGGGGGGGAGGGGGGCTTGTTTTCAAAAACCAATACCACCACAGGAAACAAGCTCGCAGGGAAAACGGCATTAACGTAAGCGTGAACCCTCCAGCGGAAATCGTTTCTAGGAAATCGCTTGCAGACCCAAGTCTGACAGCTGCTGCATGTCAGACTTGGGTCTGCAAGCTCCACTGGTAGCAGTGGGTGGTTTTCGAAAAACCAATTCTGCCACAGAAAACAAGCTCGCAGGGCTAGCGGCGCTAACATTAGCATGAACCTTCTGACTGAAATCGTTTCTAGACCTAATGGGCAAACGGTGTTAATATTAGCATGAACCTTTCGACTGAAATCGTTTCTAGACCTAATGGGCAAACGGTGTTAATATTAGCATGAACCTTTCGACTGAAATCGTTTCTAGACCTAATGGGCAAACGGTGTTAATATTAACATGAAATAGTTTCTAGACCTAACGGGCAAATGGTGTTAACATTAGCATGAACCTTTCGACTGAAACCGTTTCTAGACCTAACGGGCAAACGGCGTTAACGTTAGCCTGAACCTTCCCGGCTAAAATGGTTTCTAGACCCTAGCAGGCTGTCGCGAGTCAGACTCGGGCCTGCGAGCTCCAGGAGCGCGCCGAGGGAAGGGAGGGGCAGCGGAGCTCCCTCCACCACACCCCCCCGCCACCCAGGGGCGAACGAGGAGGCGAGTCCCCTTCCACCACGGCATAATTCATCCGCCTCAGGGGCGTCTACAATCCCCATCCAAATCAGAGGGCGTTTCGTAAAGCAAAAAATAAAAAATAAAAAATAAATAAATAAAACTCTGCAATGCTTGAACAAAAAAAGGTTGATTAATTTAAATAAAAACAGACAGGACAGGTTCTGAAGTTCTGGCCCCTTGAATTAAGCATGCCTCTGCCTTAGTTCTGCTGACTGGGCACCCAACGTCAGGGACTGCATTGGGATCTGCATCGTCTGTGCAACCGAACAGATGGTCAAAGCTGTTCTACCAGGGAACTAATCCATCACGGGGAGCACGAGCAAGCTTGGAAAATACCCCCACAAGAAAAAGAACCCACCCCCCCCCCACCCCCACCCCCACAATCCCTTCAAATTAAGTGAACTTTAATCAGTGCAGCCCTTCGTTTTGTACTAAACTTTTCTGAAACCAAGCAACATTTTTGAATTTATCTCTTCCAACATATCAAAAATTTCAGTAATCACCAAACCCACAAACCCCCCCCCCCCCCCCCCCCCATGAAACACGTGCAAGACTTAATAGATTCCAGTTTCTGCAATCAGCAAACACCGACAAGCAGGCAATGTTTTCCCAGCTGTGGAAGGGGCTTCCAGACAAAAGGCGGTCTTACCCTTCAGGCGTCGCACGCAAGCACGCGCGTCCGAGTAGCAGACAGACAGACAGGCAGACAGAACACCCTTCCTCTCACGGCACAATCACGGGAAGAACAACCGGAGGAAGAGAGAAAACCGGAGGAAGAGAGGTGAGCTGGCCTGTCTGCCCAGACCAGACGCCACAAAAAGGAGACAAAAGCAGTTCTGAGCCAGGAGACGGGAGGCTCATCCAGACAACCCATTCTGTCTACGCTGACTCCCCCCCCACCCCCCCACTTTTGTATGATAAACACTGCAAGTTACAACATTGGGTAATCAGGCAAGGTGAACAGGTGATTGCAGCTTGAATTTCAGAACGCTGCATACTCCCCTGCCCACACCCAAAAACAAGATGCTTCACTCCTTTGGATTCAACCTACGGACATGTTCAAAACAACTGCTTTTAAGCTCATGGTGGGGGTGAAGGGGGGGGGCAGGGGGGTACCGCTCCCAAATAAAGACTAAAGGCAGTGAAATGCTACAGGATGAAGCATCCAGGCAGAACTATACTGATAGGAAATAGAATGTAGTCCCAAGATACCACGCAGTAATCTATCCATCCATCCATCCATTTTCTTAAACCGCTAATTCCTGGTCAGGTAAATGGGGGGGGGGGCTATCCCAGCATGCAGAGGGTGAAAGACAGGGATATACATGGGAAAAGATCGCAAATCCATCACACCATTCACTCAATCACTCACACATTCACACCAACGGCCAATTTAGAGTTTGGAAATTAGCCTGACCTTCTAATGTCTTTGGACTGCGAGGAACCAAGAGTAGCCTACCCCACACGAACACGAAAACCAAATTCAAACTCAGTAACTTCGTGCTGCGAGGCGACAGTGCCATTCACTGCACCACTGTGCTGCCCCACACAGTAATCCACAGCTCTCTGCAAAACAGGGACTGCAATGGAGCAGGGAAACAGGAAACAACGCACTATGAAGTAAGCAACATTTTTAAGTATTGAAATAGTCACAGGCGTGCAATTCTGGTTTTGTTTTTATCTTTGTTTGCTTTTAAAATTTGTCAAACACAGATCTAAAGCACAAGGATAAAACCATTACACGACATGATTTACAATAATCCGTTCAGTTAGTCACCAAAGATTCTTGATGAAGTTCCCTTACCCATGCCCAACAGAGAGTTTCCCAATGGAGGGGGAATTCACACAGAATCCACAGCAAAAACATTTCTGCCATTCTACAGAGGACAGAAACTGTGTCCTGGACCAAGCAGGTGAGCGTTGACAAAGCTGTAGCCCAAGAAAATATATATTTTTCCCCCGGAAACTTAAGACAACTTAATTTCCTGTTTATGCAAATCCTTGAAAGGTACAGGAGAGAACAAACACAAACGGCAGGCAAGACTCACAAAGAGCAAACAAAACAGATGGTTCACAAATCCACATGAAACGCTATGGAAAACCTCTTCTCAGAAGCCAGCCGTTGTGTGATCTTCACTGAATTCTTTAAAGTTGTTGAGACACTCGGTGTTCTGCTGGGTAGGAGCTCAACATCCACCAGGTTATTTGGAATTTTTAACACAATGTATTGAATCCTGCTCCTCCACACTCCAGAGAGAACAGCCCCCTTTACACATTGTTTGGGGCAAGAGAGGTTTGAACTGCAACCCCCCCCCCCCCCCCCCCCCCCCCCCCCCCCCCCCCCCCCCCCAACCCTCCACCCAAAAAATAAATAATAAAAAAGCTTAACAGAATCTACACACGATAGGCTAACTCCAAGCCTTTGATTTTCTGACAGCAAACCGTTAAAATGTAGCATGCACTCTATATCCCAGCGTACTATGCTCCCCTAGCTTAGCCTCACCCTTAAAACGTTACGGTGCCGTGTCAGCTAACGCGAGGCGCCACTGCATTAGGACGGCCCGTCCGCACTCGGGTGCTGGCCAGGTACGTTACCACGGTGATGACGTGGCACTTCCATGGCATACTCGGTCAAGGGTCTACTGTAACGGCCTCTCTGTTCACACAAACGCAAACTCAAGATTCTGCGGTAGCTTAGCAGGGGCAAACAGAGGTCTGAACAAACAAACTGAACGGTGAAGGCGCGCCAATCGTCACTTGCCTAGCGCGACTGAGCATCCTTGCTTGTCCAACGTGTTTCCCCACAGAAGTACACTGGGTCCTCCTGCACCTTCATGCCAAAATGTTGTTTCAAACCCGATTAAGTGGAGGACTGGCTCAATTTGTTCCCATCAGGCTGATTAATATAATTTAGTGGATGCAGACTAAAGCGATTCAGGTCATGTCATACCGTGTTCTCTCCGAACCCGATCCACTATGGAACACTTTAATTGTGATTGTGAGCACTTGGGTCAACGAATAAGATGCAATCTGAACTGCACACTCATTAATGAACTTTGCGGGTTGCGAGACCAGCACAAGTTAATACAACAATTTTGGTATTTTTGGCAAAATTTCAAACATAAAATGTTTCAGTGCGAAGAGGTCCTAACCATAAGGGTAGCATAGTGACAACTCCAACTGCAGGAACTCCATACTACAGCTGGATCTGCAGTCAAATTCACCCCGTGATCTAGTGCGCAATACACACCCTCAGTCAAAGCACACTGGAAATCTCCCACTGTGTGAAGTTCTTTAAAAGGTTAAAACAAAAGCAATATGCACTCAAAAAACACGATAATGGCCATAAGGGCGCAGCAGAACAAGCGGATACGCAGGAGCAGTAGAATTACCTGCTTATCAAAGCTTACAATAAATACACAACATCGATCACATTTCATGTTCTGTCCATTACACAGCCGTTATTGGATCAAAAGCAGGAGTAATCGTGTAATACTCAAACCTCGGGGGGAAAAAAACTGGTCCTCAAAAGGAAAATAAACTGCTCTGTGTTATTTGTACATTCTGGGCTGGGTATTTTTCGATATCCAGCAAGGAATTTGTAATCATTTTCAACATCAATATTTGATGGCTCCGCGAAAAATGGCAGTTCCCAAATAGGTCCTTCGTCCGATAATTTTCAACATGCAGTCACAAATTTATTTTAAAAACCATACCGAACAGGGCCAACACGCAGTTCGTTTCTGGATTTGACTATAATTTCCCTTACATCCGGGAGCAGATGATGCTGCATGCGAAGTAGGAACTTTCCTAATGCAGATTTTTCCAAGTCAAGCATGAACAGTGGTCACCGCGCCTTGCTAGGACTGGTGCAAAAGACAGTCAATTCTGTGTGCAGCAACCTGAACCGAGGCTTATCAAGCTACCAAAACCATCATCCCCGGCACTACACTTAATTACCCAAAATTACAATGAACACAAAGTGAGAAATTTTAAATGTTACATGTAATATGATCTTGAAAATGTTAGAAAAGTGAAGACTAGGAACAATATAAATGAAGTCAACGGGTCAATATACGCTATTCGTCCAAGCAACCTGCATGTTTTTCTCAAAATACCACCAAGCAGGCTAACAAATTCGACACTGGCTTAATGAGCTTATTAGGAAATGTACACTTGTGTGTGTGCATCATCCACAGAACCGACGCAAAACCATGAGCTCATTCAGTTCTGCAGTCTAGACTTTTGAGTGTCACAGTTCCTCATTTCCAGGTATTATAGGAGTCATATCCCAGTTACCCCCACAAAACACCACAAGTCAGCTGTGTAAGTCAGGGAACGTGAGGGGGGGGGGGGGGTCTCAAAAACTTCCCCTTTGCTTTCCCGTGCCAACAGCAGCTGCCCTCCATCCAGCCAAAGCACCAGACTCACACATTCCAGTCTTCAGTTTAACTAGGGGCTGAGTACCAAGGCTTGATTTACCTCCATGGAAAAAAAAAAAAAAGAAAAGAAAAAAAAAGACTACGTACAGCACAGAAGGCCAGCTGATATTAAGCAGCCATGAGACATCACAGAAACGTCCCCAATTATAAACACTTGCAGTAGACCCGAGCACACCGTTATGGTTTACAGACTCCGGTGTTCGTTAAAGGTCGAATTTTACGAGCCAAAAAGGTTGGTACTTACCACGGGTTGTAAAACAGCCGATTGTTGATGAAAACATCAAACGCAATTAGTCACAGCAAACCTAAACCAAGGCCCTTGATCTATAGATTGACCAGAGTTAATGGGTTACTTTACAACACAAGTGCACAAGACACCTTCATATAAGGTTTAAAACAAATCCAAAGAAACAGTAGCCAGCAGTTATTAACATCAGCATATTCTATATGTGGGACAGGCAGAACACAGGTGAACTGCTAACACAAAAGTGACAGAAAGATCGGCTCAGCCTCCAGAAATTACGCCTTTGATTAAATGTTTTGGGGGAAGAGGATGAACATCTCATTTTAAGTTGTCTGACATTTGAATAATACGGTTTGGCAACAACTCTAGTTCCGAAAAGACATTTGTAAATTATGACCTTACCGAACAATGAGGACACGTTTGTCACAACTTGATACGTTTTTTTAAACGTATTAAGGGTAAACTATAGGCTATGGCTTTAATTTTTTAAGAGGCTGTTTCTTGAGCAGGTCAAGACGAGATGTAGGCTACAATGAACCCTTGGATTCCATTCTGAATTGGTTTACAAGCTGATCTACATAACATCAATCTATATAAATGACACGTCTAAATGTCTGATATTTCAGTCTTGGCAGATGACTCTTGCACACTAAATTGTGCTAATATAATCAGCTGCTGGTATAGGCTAATCTATACATATACACCGATCAGCCACAACATTAAAACCACCTGCATTTTTCTGCTTTTTTATTATTTAATATTTTATTTTCTCTGTTTCTCCTGAATATTTTTTCCATTGAGTTCAACAGGAAAAACAATCAGGAGAAACAATGCTTGTAGTATCTACTGCATATCTGGCAGCAGCATGGTGGTTTGAGGCTCATTTGATACCTTGGACCCTTGATGAATTAAAGCCAGTTAGCCAACAAATGTGTACCATATTGTATCAGCATAATTTACAGCTGAATCTAGACCCACCCCCCAAATCCCATAGAGATCCATTCAAATGCAAAGAGTTTTTGTATCGCTTGTAGGACAACCTGACAATAAGACATCTAGACTCCGATGATATTGATCGGTCACAGACATCAGGAAGTCATGGCATACAAAGGATATGCAACCAAATACAAAATATGACTCTTTTATTTGACATTATATTCATTTGTCTAAAACGTGCTGTAATTACTACATGGTGAAACCAAAATGTATAAAAATACCCCGAGTCTGCACTTTGACCACGTGTGAATCAAAATTTTAAAAAAAATTTTTAATTAAATCAGAAAAATGGTGGTTTTAATGTTGCTGATCGGTATAATTTTTTTTAAATAAGTCAAGGAGTCCAAGATTTTGGGAACAATGTAGTTCTCGCTATGCCAAGCATAAAGCCTTGATACTATAATGTCAACTCCTCATCCACCTAAGACAAGTCCAATCTACACCAAAAAAAATAAAAAGTGGTCGATGTTTTGAACTGTAGTAAGCATCGGTAATGGGACATTCAGTCGCTGCGACACAACCGATTCTGTCAAAAATTAGCGGTCAATAAACGTGTTTATCGTTTACCATAAAGAGCCTTGTGTGTTCACCACCGTGAAATACTTGACATCGAGACTCGTGGCCACAATACCCTGCCATTGTAAAGAGTTCGAAAATAAACCACATAATGTGAATGATTTTCTTACCAAATAACACCAGATTGTGCAGAATTGAATCCTGCTAATTCAACAGAGCTGTGTTCGACGAGAAACTCGCTTACAAGATCATTACACACTTAAGAACACAAATCAGCCATTTAAGGCTAGCCAACAAACCGGCTATACAAGGTACCCATTCTTTAAATACAAAACAAGACGAAAGCGTTAAAACGAAAGCGTTACTTTTTGAAACGTATACCCAGCATGAAAAGCAACATGTACAAAGCATTGACGAGTGCTTTTCAAAAATGCAATCTGATACATCTGCTTTGCCGAACCGAAAGTAAGTTGGCTGAATGCGCTCTTCACTGAATCAGGCGTTTAAAACAGAAGAAAATGAAGTTCACACAAATCGTCAATAAGTTTTTGGTTGGAGGAGAATTCTAGTCGATAATGTTTACTGTCCCAAGATGCGATGAGACTACCCACCGTGCATTCAAGGGAACATGTAACCTTACCTCTTAACCTCGTCTTATTTTACTTTTGCCGAACCTAAACATATTCTACTGAGCGTAGACTTGGGAGATTGTAAAATCCCATCCACTGCAATTCAGTGGGTTTAAACTATTGTAGCCGTGCACATGACAATTATATCCGTGTTCAAATCATTACAATAAACACAGAATATCGTCCTTAAAACGATTGTAAACGCATTTAGCTAAATACCTAGCGCTATATATATTTAGGCTACATGAGTGCGGAAACAGAATGCATTAACAAATTACAAAGTTGAAAACTGCAACCCTTTCCTTCCTTTCCCCTCATCAGATTTTAACATTTAAATGCATGTTTTCCTTAAAGGGGCTATCTTAAAGTAATCCGTTTCGTTGAATAAAACATATCAGTCTGAAACAGCTACAAACCCATCTAGCTGAACGGGTATATACATAAATAAAAATGCAATTACCTGTAAAAATTTAAAAGATGGTAAATAAAATCAAAGAGGCAAAGGGTGTAGAAGGAAACCACTCCAAGATAATTCCTCTGCTAGTCCATGACTTTTCGTTTTTATCTCCGCGCTTCTTTCTTTATTTAGGGTGGATTTGTGTTGAGTAAAATGATGGCTGCTACCGCGAGAGAAACATCTCTCTTGTCACGTGGTACAAATAGCTCTCAGCTGCCTGCTACGCTAAACCTAACTGAAGAAGTCAGACGGTTACCACATTTCGCCGGGAGTTGCGGTCCTTAAAGATGCAGTTAATCAGGTTCACTCGACTATTGATCTCTGCTTAAACAAGATATTGCACAATTTTATACTTTAACAACAGTATGGCTTACAATATGACGCTCGGGCTTATGTTTATATAAATTTAAGATTTTCTTGGAGTTAAACACTCGTGCATATTCATTATTTTAAACTTGCATTTTAAATAAAGCGCGTGTGACTGAAATAGCATGAAAGAAATGAGTAGGCCTACTCCAGGTCAAGTTATTTGACTAAAATTCAGTTTTTCGAGGAGCAAGTAAATTTTTAGATCATGGTAATTGATTCTTAATGTGCTACAGAAAATGCCCTCTAGGCGGCGCCTACGAGATTTGAGCATGCATCGAAAACCCGTTGAGTTGGGCCAGTGCCAAGTGAACCGTAATCGAATTCGGATCATTCCCCACTTCTGGAAAGAAGGATCTCTCTACTCTTTTGATTTACATTCTGATCAGTGTTTCTAAAATGTATTTTAAAGTTAACCGTGCATCACACGTTTGACCACATTTTAACATTTGTAACACAGTTGCGTCATATTTTAACATTAACCATTCCAATGACCTGAGATGATATATACTCTTAGTAGACTACACGAAACGAGTACGTGTTTTAGTGCTGTTTGCATAGCAACAAAATTAGTGGTCAGCTATGTTTTTCTCAGAACTACAGAATTCTCAGACTGTGAATTTCTCAAAACATCACTGTGGGACACAAAATGGTAGGCCATAGAGATGGTGCTATAAGTGGTTGAGGTGCGTGTTCCACACATAAATGGCCAAACACAGGAAGAAAGCAGAGGGTTCTGCATTGTTTGGCGAAAGAATGTGTGCTTTGTCCACAATACAAAACCAAAACCGGCACAACTGTGATAAACATAAGGTCAGTCTGGACTGCAGTGAGTCCAGTCAGCTCATTTCTGGTATATTTGTGTGTCTGTAGTAAGCATATATACATTACAACAGCTTTATCCGAATATCAATAATCTGCAAACAATAAAATGGCATAACTTTTAAGACTAAGATCAGAAAATGTAGTACCTTTAAACATTAATATACTTGAGGAAAAGTAATGTTTAAATGTACTACATTTTCTTATCTTAGTCTTAAAGTTATGCTGTTTTCTTAATGTTATGCTGTTTTATCAATATGACCCCTAACAATGAGTTAGGTCAATGTCTATGTAATAATATGCCCCATTTTGTAATGAAGGATAAGTAATGTCAATAGGAACTGTATTCAGAGATAAAGTATGCTCAATTGCTGCAAACTTTAAAAAAAGTTTATTAAGATAAATCAGTATGATAAGGATTTAAAGAAAAATATAGCCACTGCTTGTATTCTACTAAGTAGACATAAATATTGCACACTATCAGTCATTGAACATTCTGCACAAAGGCTTTCAGATTACACAATGACCTCAGTGTAAAACTGCACTAAACAACAATGATAAGATGTTCTTTTTCCTAATATTAGAACATCTTGCTGAAAAATATTTGCATATCCGGGTTAGCATGGAGATAGTGTGTAAAGATGGTAGGTACATGTTGTGAGAAGATGATGATCACAATTCCAAGGCACACAATTTGGTTAGCATGTAGATCATGTGTTTAAAAAAAAAAACATACATGTCGATGATTATCATAATTCCAAGGTCTTCGGTAAAACAAGTAGGGGGGGAGCATCATTTTTTCAACCAGAGCAAAAATACAAAGTAGCAGTACTTACAGCTACGCTGTCTCTGCGTGGTCTGAGTCTGCATTTGAGGGTAGCGTCGCCCTCCCAGCGAACATTTCTGTGGTGAAAATTGAATGGAGCACTGTCCAGGCTTTCGGGTGAAAACCCGGCTACATTCAGAGTGAAAGTTTTCTGGCCGACTTGGACATAGCCAGGCTATATCCCGGGTAAAACCTGAGCTATATCGGGGGTAGCCGAGTCCATTTACATCAAAACGTCTCTTAACCTCGATTCCCGCCCCTCTAGATGTCTAGATTCCGGCTTTTGCTCAGTGGGCTACTGCTAATGGACTGCAGGACCTATCTGACCCAGGCGTAGACATCCCCACACAGTAAAATGGAAAGTGTCAAATCAACTCTCACGGAGTACATATGGTCCCTATTGGACTCAATTAGCAGTGGACATTTGCTGTGTATTCTCAATTTTATCCTTCGATGACACAGATTTCTGCAATGTACCAAAAAAAAAAAAGTTGATAGACTAATGTTAATGATTTCCAGTTCTGTTCATTTAATGAATCACAGGAGTCTTTCAGGGTCAGGGATGGTCTACTCTCATGGCTGTGGGCCTCAGTACAGGTACACCTTTAAAAAATGTGTGTTTTAACAAGTGTTTCAGTCTTGTAATGAGACTTGAATTAATCTTATTCTGTTTTGTTTAAGTAGAAAATATTACCCTGTTTTAAATGACTGTTTGGCTTGACAAGTGAAATTTTCTTACCCCATAGGCAAATCTGCAAATGACTCAAATTGTGGTCACCTCACAGCAAGAAGGTCCTCGGTTTGAATCTGGCTGGGCCAGTCTATGTGGAGTTTTCATGTTCTCCCCATGTCCGCATGAATTTCCTCTGGGTACTCTGGTTTCCTCCCACAGTCCAAAGACATGCAGTCGGCTGATTAGAGGGTGTATTTCCGCCTCTTGTCCAATGCACGCTGGGATAGGCTCCATTACCCCTGCCCCTGCCCAGAATAAGCAGGTACAGATAATGGATGGATGGATAATAGAAATACGATTATAAATCTTGTTATAAGGCTAAAATCTGTTGTAGTCTGTATTTCCCGGTCACTTGTCTCCCCAGTACTGTCTCTGTGTCTGTGTTCCCTGAGCTGCTTCACTCCCATGTACTTGTGTGATTTCACTATTCGGGTGGTTCCGGGTTTTCGTGGTTTCCCCCCTTCTTTCCAGTCTCGCTTTACTTTCTTCCTGCTGATTTCTAGTTTTACTAATTTCTACTAATCCCTACTAACTTATAGATTGTAAAGTACTAACCTCACTAATATACTAACATGTGAATATTACTAATGGACTAACACACACTAGTTTTGGGTTTTTGATAGTTTAGATCACTATACTAATACATTAACCAGTCTCCCCTTTTCCATGCTGCGCTGTAGCTCCGCCCCTTTTCTTTCTAGCCTGCTCTACGCTGAGTTCTGCAATTGCCTGCACCTGTCTCTTGCTCTAACTGCACCTCTCTCTCTCTGCACGTGTTTACCTGCTTCACCCAGGCCGTCTATTATCATTGTTGTCTATGTGATTCCAGTCCGCGTTTTGTCAGTCCCCTGTCATTGAATTAGTTTTCCTAATGTTCTTCACCTGGATGTTGTTTGTTACTCCTCCCTCACTCACTTAACCCCTCCTTGATTGTTATCTTCCCCAGTGTATAAATGTCAGTCTTTTCCACTTGTTTCGTGTCAGAACGTTGATCATATTCATTGTGCCGATTATTTGTAAGCCTTTGTTTATTGAGATTCTTGCGACACCCCTTTGCCCGACTTCGAGTTTGCCTTCCCCTTTTGGTTTTGTTTGATCTGGTTCGACCTTCGCTTTTCTTTGACTTCTCTTTTGCCTGCCCCTTTGTACCTTCGCTATTTCTGATCTCCTGGTTTTTGACTTTTTTGCCTGTCTTTTTACTTTTCTTTTGGAAACTCGATTCTGTACCGCACTCTCTCTGATCACCTGGCTTCGAACTTCGCACTGATTAAAGACAACGTTTTTTGGATTTCCCTGGTCTGCGTGTGGGTCCTTACACAGAACATCACAGTACGTTCTGACCAGGATGGACCCAGCGGACCCTGCCCAGGTACAATTTGTACTTGGGCAGCAGGGAGCCATGTTGGGACGCCACCAGTCCCACTTGGAGTCGGTCTCTCACCAGCTGCAGACCCTAACCTCCTGTGTGGCGGAGCTGATATCTGCACTCCGGGCTTCCTCGCCTGGCTTCGCTCCCCAGCAACCTGCGGCTCCCGCTACGCCTGACATCCCACCTGTACGTGCTCGTGAGCCCGACCTTCCTCCTCCGGAGAAGTACGACGGAGAACCTGGTGGCTGCCGCCCATTCCTTACCCAGTGCCGGCTGATCTTCCAGCTACAGCCAGCTACCTTCCCCACTGAGCAGGCCCGAGTTGCCTACATCATCACGCAGCTCACCGGGCGAGCTAGGAAGTGGGGAACGGCTGCCTGGGAGGAGGGGCTTCCCTGCGTGCAGACCTCCACGCTGCTCGCAGAAGAGATGAAACGGGTCTTCGACCGCTCCAAGCACGGCCATGATGCGGCGCAAGAACTCCTGCGCATGCGCCAAGGGGGAATGACGGTGTCGGACTTCGCCATCGACTTTCGTACTCTGGCTACCGCCAGTGGCTGGGAGGAGAAATCTCAGTACGACACCTTCCTCAATGGCCTGTCTGAGAGCGTGAAGGACGAGCTGCTGACCCGGGACCTGCCCGAGGACCTAAACGATCTCATTGCCCTGGCTATCCGCGTGGATTCACGCATCCGAGAGCGCCAACGGGCTCGCAGTCAAGGGGTCTACAACCGAGCAGTCACTGAGAGGTCCAGAACCACTGCTGCACCTTCTACCAATCTCAAACCTCCTCCAGTCATGATGTCGGACCCGGAGCCGATGCAAGTCAACCGTGCTCGCCTGACCAAGGAGGAGAGGGATAGAAGAATGCACACCAGGTTATGCCTCTACTGTGGGAAACCAGGCCACTATGTCGCAGCCTGCCCGCTAAAAAGACAACGCCCGCTAGTGTGTCGAGAAGCACTAGTGGGTATGATTCCAACCGAATCCTCCTCCAAACACCGGACTTGCCTGCCTGTCAACATTGAGTGGGATGGACGAACCAAAGGGACCACCGCTCTCATCGACTCCGGGGCCGAGGAGAACTTCTTGGACGCTGGGGCCGCCGAGAGATGGGGGATCCCCTTGGAGAAGATGTCATGCCCCCTAGTGGCCAACTCGCTCAATGGTCAAAGGTTGGCGAATATTACTCACACCAGCGTTCCTCTCAAGGTTCGGCTCTCCGGCAACCATCAAGAGGAGCTTCGGCTCCACATCATTGAATCTCCCCACTCACCCATCATTCTCGGGCATCCCTGGCTTGAGAAGCACAACCCCACCTTGGAGTGGAACTCGCACAAGATTTTGGGCTGGAGCCCATTCTGTTTAGCATCTTGTCTGCGAGAGGCCCATTCTTCTGTTCCTGAGTCACCTCCTCCCGAGAAGCCGACGGACCTGTCGGCGGTTCCTCCCGAGTACCTGGACCTTGAAGAGGTCTTCAGCAAGTCCCGAGCCACCTCTCTGCCTCCTCACCGCCCTTACGACTGCACCATTGACCTGAAGCCCGGCACCACTCCCACCAGAGGTCGATTGTTCTCTCTGTCTCGGCCGGAGACGGAAGCTATGAATAAATACCTCCAGGAGTCCTTGACTGCCGGCATCATCCGTCCTTCATCCTCACCAGCAGGGGCCGGATTCTTCTTTGTGGGGAAGAAGGATGGCTCACTCCGGCCTTGCGTCGACTACCGAGCCCTCAATGACATTACGATCAAGAACCGTTACCCACTCCCCCTCATGGCTTCCGCCTTTGAACTCCTGCAAGGAGCCACCATATTCACCAAGCTGGACCTGCGCAACGCCTATCACCTGGTGCGCATTCGAGAGGGCGATGAATGGAAGACAGCCTTCAACACTCCTACCGGACACTGGGAGTATTTGGTGATGCCCTTCGGGCTCACAAACGCACCAGCTATTTTCCAGACACTGGTGAATGATGTTCTGAGGGACTGGATAAATAAGTTTGTTTTTGTATACCTGGATGACATCCTGATCTTTTCCAAAACTAAGGAGGAACATATCATCCAGGTCCGCAAGGTGCTCCAGAGACTGTTGGAGAACCGCTTATTTGTCAAGGCGGAGAAATGTGAGTTTAGTTGCAACACCACTTCTTTCCTGGGATACATCATCTCCGCCGGCAGCATTCAGATGGACCCCCAGAAGATCCGGGCGGTTGTGGAATGGCCTCAGCCAGACTGTCGTCGGGAACTGCAACGTTTCCTGGGCTTCGCCAACTTTTACCGCCGTTTCATCCGTAATTACAGTTCTCTGGCAGCCCCACTCACCGCCCTCACATCCATTAAGACCCGATTCCAGTGGAACGCCCAGGCTGAAACAGCCTTCCGAGCCCTCAAAAACCACTTCACCTCTGCACCCATCCTTGTTCATCCTGACTCTGCGGCTCAGTTCATCGTAGAGGTTGATGCCTCCAACATTGGGGTGGGAGCCGTTCTCTCTCAGCGTTCCTCCAGGGACAATAAGATCCATCCCTGTGCCTACTTCTCTCACCGCCTGACACCCACAGAACAGAACTATGACATTGGGAACCGTGAGCTGTTGGCGGTGAGGATGGCTTTGGGAGAATGGCGCCATTGGCTTGAGGGCTCTCAAACACCTTTCCTGGTGTGGACTGATCATAAGAACCTGGAGTACCTTCACACAGCCAAACGCCTCAACTCTCGCCAGGCCCGATGGGCACTATTCTTCTCCAGATTTGACTTTACCCTTGCTTACCGCCCCGGGTCAAAGAATACCAAGCCTGACGCCCTCTCCCGCCGGTTTGAACCACCCACCAAAGATCCTTCACCTGACACCATCCTCCCGCGGAGCTGTTTCATCAATGCCATTCACTTGGACATCGAGGAGATGGTTCGTAAGGCCCAGGAGGATGAGGCTGGTCCAAGTAATTGCCCAGCGGATCGTCTCTACGTTCCTGCCCAAGTCCGCTCTCAAGTTCTCCTTTGGGGCCACGCTTCGCAACTCTCATGCCACCCGGGGGCCACCAGAACCAGGACATTTATTCAGAGACGTTTTTGGTGGCCCTCCATGAAACAAGAGATCTTGGACTTTGTGGCTGCCTGCTTAGTCTGTGCCCAGAACAAACCCTCTCACCACCCACCCTCAGGTCTGTTACAGCCCCTCCCCATCCCACACCGCCCCTGGTCTCACATAGCATTAGATTTCATCACAGGCTTACCCCCATCCAACACTTTCACCACTATCCTCACCATAGTTGATAGGTTCTCTAAAGCTGTTCACTTCGTTCCCCTCACCAAGCTTCCCTCTGCCAAAGAAACCGCCAACTTACTCATTCATCACGTTATTAGATTACACGGCATCCCCACTAATATAGTTTCCGATAGAGGCCCCCAGTTCACTGCACGTTTCTGGAAAGCTTTCTGCTCACTGTTGGGTTCCTCCATTAGCCTATCCTCAGGATTTCACCCCCAGACCAATGGCCAGACCGAGCGGGCCAATCAAGTGATCGAAACTGTCCTTAGATGCCTCTGCTCCAAGAACCCCACCTCATGGTCTTATCAACTACCCTGGGCAGAGTATGCCATTAACTCACACACCTCCGCTTCCAAACTTTCTCCGTTCGAGTGCTGCCTAGGGTACCAGCCGCCTCTATTCCCTAGTCAGGAGGAGGAGGTGGGGGTCCCCTCAGCTGAAGCCTTCATCCGGCGCTGCAGGAGAACATGGAAGACCGCTCGCCTCAACTTGCTTCGCGCCAGCGCCAGGATGAAGGTGACGGCCGATCGCCGCCGCTCTAAAGCCCCCTCCTACAGAGTTGGACAGCGTGTTTGGCTCACCACCAGAGACATTCCCCTACGTGTTGAGTCCCAGAAGTTAGCTCCTCGTTTTATTGGCCCCTTCCCTATTGTTAAAATCCTCAGCCCCACTGCTGTTATATTAAAGTTACCCTCCACCATGCGCAGAATTCACCCCACTTTTCATGTTTCCCGCTTAAAACCCGTTGTTACCCATCCCCTCTGCCCTGCCCCTGAGCCCCCCCCCCCCCCCCGACTCATTGATGGTGGTGATGCCTACACCGTGAACAAACTGTTGGATGTTCGTCGTCGGGGTCGCGGCCTTCAGTACCTGGTGGACTGGGAAGGCTACGGCCCCGAGGAAAGAAGCTGGATCCCCTCTCGCTTCATTTTGGATAAGCAGATGGTTAAGGACTTTCATGTCAAACACCCTGTACCACCGGTGAAAACGCCAAGAGGCGTTTCCTAGGGGGGGGGGTACTGTTGTAGTCTGTATTTCCCGGTCACTTGTCTCCCCAGTACTGTCTCTGTGTCTGTGTTCCCTGAGCTGCTTCACTCCCATGTACTTGTGTGATTTCACTATTCGGGTGGTTCCGGGTTTTCGTGGTTTCCCCCCTTCTTTCCAGTCTCGCTTTACTTTCTTCCTGCTGATTTCTAGTTTTACTAATTTCTACTAATCCCTACTAACTTATAGATTGTAAAGTACTAACCTCACTAATATACTAACATGTGAATATTACTAATGGACTAACACACACTAGTTTTGGGTTTTTGATAGTTTAGATCACTATACTAATACATTAACCAGTCTCCCCTTTTCCATGCTGCGCTGTAGCTCCGCCCCTTTTCTTTCTAGCCTGCTCTACGCTGAGTTCTGCAATTGCCTGCACCTGTCTCTTGCTCTAACTGCACCTCTCTCTCTCTGCACGTGTTTACCTGCTTCACCCAGGCCGTCTATTATCATTGTTGTCTATGTGATTCCAGTCCGCGTTTTGTCAGTCCCCTGTCATTGAATTAGTTTTCCTAATGTTCTTCACCTGGATGTTGTTTGTTACTCCTCCCTCACTCACTTAACCCCTCCTTGATTGTTATCTTCCCCAGTGTATAAATGTCAGTCTTTTCCACTTGTTTCGTGTCAGAACGTTGATCATATTCATTGTGCCGATTATTTGTAAGCCTTTGTTTATTGAGATTCTTGCGACACCCCTTTGCCCGACTTCGAGTTTGCCTTCCCCTTTTGGTTTTGTTTGATCTGGTTCGACCTTCGCTTTTCTTTGACTTCTCTTTTGCCTGCCCCTTTGTACCTTCGCTATTTCTGATCTCCTGGTTTTTGACTTTTTTGCCTGTCTTTTTACTTTTCTTTTGGAAACTCGATTCTGTACCGCACTCTCTCTGATCACCTGGCTTCGAACTTCGCACTGATTAAAGACAACGTTTTTTGGATTTCCCTGGTCTGCGTGTGGGTCCTTACACAGAACATCACAAAAATCCTTGTTGACATTTACTTATTTTTTGGTTTTTGCAGTGAAAACACAAAAGATCTATGCATTGTGGGATAGCCTTAGGATACAGATGGCTCTGTGTAGTTCAGTGCCAGCATGGCCATACAGAAGAAAGAATATACTGCAGCTCATTACAGTATCAGCCCCATGGAATCTTGTCTGCTGTTGGGATACCATGCAGATCCAGTTTATCAGTGTGTTTGTGTGTGTGCCTGCGTGTCTGAGCCCTCTTGTGTTTTATTAGCTCTTGGGCCTGACCTCCTGCGGGAGAATAACACTCGCGACTTGTGTGTTTGTTCAGCGCATTTCCTAATCTTGGGGTAACTCGCATAGCTCGCGTCTCGCGTATGATCCATTATACAGGTGGCCGCTTAATAGTGATGCGCGCTCGCGCACATGCGGCTCTGTTTGAATAGCCTCTCTTAACGGACGCCTACCTCCCTCTCGTGTCGCTTCAGATACAAGCGTCTACCAAATAAATGTAACGTAAATGTCGTTTAAAAATGTTTTTAAAAAACGGTAAATGTCGTGCGTGCCTGCCGTAATAACACCTGTTCCATTCCAAATAGCTTGCTCACCCAGGACATTTCGTTACCGTGAGTCAACAAGCCAGCTGAGCGGTCGGGCTACTGTAACCGTCTGGAGACGCGCAGTGAGCTCATCCTCCCCGCGGTGCGCCCGCTGACCTCACCCCCCCCCCCCCCCCCCCCCCCCCCCCCCCCAAGTGCTCTCTGACTCCGAGCCCCCACCCCCCTCTGACTCAGCCCCTCCCAAGTCTAGAGATAACAGATTAACCACGCCGCCCTGTCGTGGAACCGCTGTTTCTCAATCAGACTTACAGGGATGGGGGGGGGAGGGGGGGCAGAAAAGAACTGGCTCCATGTTTTGCACTGTAAACGCTTAATGGTGCTGAGCTTTACAGCTGTCAGGGGGGAAAGACACATTTTTCACTCTCCCCCACCCACCCAGCTCCCCAAGCAACTGGGCCCACTCTGAATCACCCACTTCACTGGTCATCACAAGTTCACACGAAAAAAAAATCCAGAAAATAAAAATAATTTAAAAAACATTAAAACGAAACAAGAAAAACCATATTTTAAAAAAAGAATAAAAACTATTGTTTGAGTCTGTTTACCAACCTTCAGTACCTGAACGTTTCAAAATGGACAGAATTTGGGGTGCTGAGATGGTATCACCTAAGCCTGGGAGACAGGCTGTGTGCTAGCTGAGTTTAAGCTGGATGCCTTCTGGGTCCGGTATCGCTCTTCTGTGCTGTCATCGCAACACATTGTAAACAGCAGCACTTTGCCCAAAAAGTGGTTGCGCATACCAATTAGTCAACACATGAAAGTGTTATCAGTGACAAGGTCTTGCAAGAACAATGAATTTGGTTGTACAACAATCAAAACAGCTGCAATCCAATCAAGATAGCGCTAAATCACAGGCTAGTATGTTCGTAGTGCTTTGCTGAACTAAAAAAATGAAATGGTGCCGTGCGGTGCCCAACATTAATCCATCACTCGTGTTATATTGAACAAACACTGACTTCCTAAGTTGTGTAGGAAAATAAACTGCTCAGAATAACGGCACAGTCCTTTCTCAAGGCCTTTGCCCTGACCGAATCGCAGGCTAACTTAACTCAGGGACAGAATTTCTGTGCTTCTTTGTTACCACCAAGAGGGCATGGCACATGTGTTGACAAGGACTGTTCTGTGCCGGGAGAGAATGATCCACTTTGTCGAAGGCCAAGAACCCCGGAGCAGTCAGTAATATCTTACTCAATAACGTCTTCACTCAACACACCATTCATTGTGTGCTGGGAACCAGCAGGACCACTGATCCCTTATCTCACCAGGGCAGACGCACACACTGTGTGAACCTGGTCTCGTGACCAGGCCGGGCGTGATGACCCACAGTTGTAGGCCCTCCGTTTGACACGGTGTACTGGTGATGGCCTCATGTTCATCCGTGTCACATAGCTATTTACATCGCATCCATTTACATGGACATATACTGAAGCAATGCAGGTTAAGTACCTTGCTCTAGGGTTACAATGGCAGTGTCCATCCCGGAAATCAAACCTGTGGCCTTTAGGTTACAGGACCAGCTCCTTAGTTATTATACTACACTGCCAGCACATGTCTGTCAGAAGCTGCTCTGACACCCCCCCCCCCCCCCCCCCCCCCCCCCCCCCCCCCCCCCCGGCTGCCTGGAAGAGGCTTCCTCTTCTTCTCCTACACCGAGGCCGACCCCCCAGAGCTGGGTGGCGTGGCCGTGCAGTGGTCAGCACTGTTGCCCCACAGGAAGGAGGTTTCCGATTGGCTGGACTTCTCTCTCTGAGTAGAGTTGGCATGTTCTCCCTCTGTGTGCTTGCATGGGGTTGTGCTCTGGGCACTCTGGGTCTTCCTCCCACGGTCCAAAGACACGTAGGCTCCAGGGCGCGACAATCTCAATGTGACTACCTTGGTTAAATAAAGGTATCGTTTAAAAAGAAATTCATCACCCTGCAGCTCACCAGTGCTCACCACCGCCCTCCTCAGGTCCCGCGAGGCCATGACCGCTTCTGGCGGCTGCAGCAGGGCATGTCTGACTCGTCCCAACTGATTACACGCACAGGATGCTACACCCCATCCCCCCCCCCCACCCTCACCCCCATTCACCCCCCTCTGGGAGTGCACAGGATGTAGACAAGGGGCACAGCACGTGGCTTCGGATGTGGTTACACGGCAGGATCTGGCTGAAACATCTGATGACTCCTGATGTTACATCATCTTACTTCCATCTTACTCCGTTAGCAGAGTCAGCTTGCTCAGGCTTTCTAACGCTACACTGTGACAGGACGCCGTATTCTGCGGGGCCCGTTGAAAAGCACGATCTGACCGGGGCCTGCGTTGGGAACTTAGTATCTGGTAAACTAAAACATAACTTGGTTTTTATGAGGGGCATGCATGAGTTGCATAAACCCAGGATTTTTTAAAAAAGGGGCACACTGGGGAAAAACAGGAATTGAAGGAAAATTCCAAATACACTAATTTGTCTGGCATGGTGCTAAAATCAGGATCATGTGGGAGAAAATGCACTGTTTTGACCAACCTTACATAAAAAATATACATAATTCATAGGCTTTCAAGCCGAAACCAGTGAAATAATGATAAGTTGAATCATATAAAAAAATAGTGAATCACATCCGTTTCCAAGCGAGCTCGAGGCTTTTCCTAAAACAACATCAAAGCGCACGGTTCTCACTGCCCTCGTGATGAACCATAAAGATGTCTCTTTTGATTAGGAGGTCGGACTTTGCAGCAAACCAGTTCCTCTACAGAGGTTTTCCAGAGGAAGCTATTTAAAGCCAGGAGTAATTAATGACAAATAGAGTAGAGGGCGGGAAAGAAAGTTATCTAGAAAGTCCAGAACAGACCGTTCCCCTTTTATCAATAAATAAAAACGCAAAAAAAAAAAATAATAATAATCATTTTTTAAACACCAGTAGTCGGCTAACGCTAAAAGCAGCCTTTGTTGCGGGTACGCTTGGCAGCACCCGGCTCGTCGTATCCGTACCGCACTACAGCAGTCGCACAGAAAACACAACTTCCGAAAAAGACACGGCGAGAACAAGGTCACATGACCGCCTTCGTTTTGTCTCGCTGCGACTGGACTGGTTGTCGTTCTGGTTCTGGTTCCAAATTGTCTTTGGAAGCCGTTGCCGTTTGGGGTTCCTCCTGACCCGGCTTGCTGGGTCAGACACGGGCTGGTCTGGCACCGCTGTGGGAAGAATCACCGCCGGCTGCCAGGCAGCAGCCATCGGCGTGACTCACTCTGACTTGGAGTCTCAAAACACCGTTTCTGCAAAACCCTTTAAAACCACAAAAAGAACCTGGAAATCATCTAGTCTTCTTTAAGAATAATATGTATGCAGTCGACAGACTTGATTCACAGGCTTCATAAATTGCAACAAAAGAGATTTTTCAGGAGGAAAGTGTCTTTTCATCAAATAAAGTATGTAAATACAGTATATGTGTATTTTTGACAGTGTTCCCCATTCTCAGTAAAACAGCTGAAAACGGTGAAAATTAATTAATTACTTAATCAAACTGTTGGTACACTCTGGTGGTAAAGCACTGCGGTTAGTCCTAATAAAACAATTTTATGAAGGCGTGCATTAAACCCAGAGTCTGGAACACGATGTCCAGTGTTAATTCAACACTAGCAGAGTTTATATATGAGTGCACCCTGGCCATAGTGGACTCATATAAAACTCTGTAAGAGTTGATTTAACACTGAACAGTTTACTGCAAAGTATTTCCCCTTTGTGTTATTTCAGGACAGATTCACACAGTGCCATGGGTAGAGCTACATGTTACTTTCATCGTTAATGACGGGTCCCTTAGCCGACCATTTAACAAGCTTTCATAAAAGAATGATATTTGCCAGTGGAATTCTCCAGTCGTATTCTTTGTTTTTGATCCTACCGAAGTTTCTGTCAGCAATCGCTGCTTGCCCGCTATGAAATACGTCTAATCAAAGCCAGGACCGGAGTTATAGGTTATTTCACAACCGTTGCGTAGACATAATAAAAGAGAAAATAGAACTGCTGTGCGGCAGATCTGGGTTCCTCTCGGAATTGTGAACACATGTGAAAACATTCACACTTACTGGAGAGCAGGAAATATAACTTGAGGTGTACGAAATGTTAAAAAAAAAGCATTAAATCAAATACTCACCTTTGGCTCCTCATTTTAAGAACTCCTCATTTCTTTCTTTTTTGTTCTATTCCTGAGACAAGGTTTGAACTGAGACCTTTTTAGTAATTAGGGGTCAAATGGTTTGTACTTACTGACCTTCATTACTTCAGTGCAATAGCATGCCATATAACCTAACGAGGTGAGTCTTCAACAAACGGAAGACTCACCTCTTCAGATTGCACCATGGCTCCCCTGACCCCCTTTACATATTCTTCCTTTCTTTCTCTCCCTTTCTTTTTCCCTTTCTTTGAATTTCCTTTAGGACATTATTGCAGGTATAGCTGTGCAAAGATAGGATAGATCTGTCTAGGGGTACTTAATTTTTTAACAAATTGTTGTTTACTAGGTGAACGTTACATTTATTGATCATAAATGAGCCTCTGTGCTCACCTAGGTGTACGTTTATTACGTATTGATTATAAATGGACCTTTGTGCCTTCTTGGTAAAATCACATTTTTGTAAAGCTGAGGGTGACAGTGATGCTCTCCTCTACTGTATGCTGCTTCAAAATGTCAGATGATTAACTGTAATGCTGTAAGGTAAGCAACAGAGTTAAGGAAAGGTCAAGGCTTTACATGTCAATGACATACAACATATTACATTTTTCACGTAGCTTGTGGTGTAACATTTTGGAAGAAATATAAGATTTCTTTCTCGTGCTTTCTCAGAGTCATTCCAATTTAAGCACCATAATTTATTTTATTTTATTTTTTATTTTTTTTGGGGGGGGATATCATGTAAAGTATATATGCAAGGATGTACCAATTGAATGGATTTGCTGTGAATATTTTCAACCTCTTGAATACTATTTCACCTTTTTGAACATTTGTGGACGCTGACCGATGAAGCACCTTACTAAGCAAAATATGTCCATGCATTGGAACTCCCAAGTAAGCAGCGTTCAGACAGAAATAGACAGGTATTATACTGCCATCTAGTGGCTGCTGATGGGACGGTAAAAATTGATGGCTCAGGACAAATTCTCAGTAACTTGATTCTGCTGTTGAACCCAGTTTAACTCTTCATAACGAATATGTTTTATTTCTTAAAGGAGCTAGGTTGCAGTCCATAGGACCTTGTTGTTCTCGACAGCATGTTAAGGTATTTTATTAGATTGTGGGAAGTTTTCCGAACACTTGGAGGAAAGTCACTGCACATATGTTGTGCAAGTTATTACAGTTGTTCCAAAAAGGATCTTAAGGAGTGCTTCAATGATTCACTCAAAAGGCTTCAGTTTACAAAAAAAAAATTATCTCATTAACAGAAATAAAAAGTAAAATCCTGAGATTCAGTTGATATTGTGCCCTGAAATAGGCTGCCTTTTCCTGAAGGAAAGTGTATATAAAGTGACAATTTTAATTTCTGTTTGACTGGTATGCTTTGGTCCAATTACACATCATCTGAAGAGGCCTCATGGTGCTTTTTTTTGTCATTGACAAATCCACTTTAGCTGAATTGTTCGTTCTGCAAAGGCGAAGACGGGGACGCAAGGTCGAACGGGTTTTGAAGGTCATTCGGCTCACTTTATACCACTCAGAGGCAGAGCCGCCTGTGAATTAAATTACCCTCTGCTCAGCTGTCTCTCAGCGAAATGGCCGTTTTCCCGCATGGCCTTAGACAATGTGCTGAGAGCAGAGTTATCGCACCGAGCGCTTTCGGACACTCTCCGCGCCTTAAAGGGAGCGCGGGTACGTTCGCTCGTCCGTCTTCTCGCCCCTTCCCACTAAACAAAAAAAAAAAAAAAGCAGGTAATTAATACCATCTGTCTCCTCTCCAGCAGCGGCCCGATGCCCAGCCCTCACCTGACCGATGCCAGCTGGACAGCTCTGAATAAACTTCCCCTAAACCTGGAGAATGACAGCACATTGCGCCAGTCAGAGCGAGGTCCCCGCAGAGAAAACACAGCACAGGTGCACGCCGGAATCCCCAGGAAGGGGCACATGTTCCTTTAGAAGATATTGTTATTATTTTAAGAGGTATTCTAGGAAGGAACATGCGTTAACAGAGGCACGTGCGTTATTATCCTAATGCCGACAGGGACAGTGGTCGTATTATTTCGAGCAGAATTGCCACCGCATTTTCCCCTTTAAAGATCACAAATTTGTGATTAGAATGTTCTGAACTGGCCATTCTGATTCTGATGTCACAAACACTGCTGGTAACTGAAAGCAACACAGTTCTAGAACACTGAATTAAAAAAAAAAAAAAAAAAAACATTATAGAAAACCTCTAGGGAAGCAGCATTATTGTCTGGATTTACTCTGTTGCCAAGAGTGTACTTTTTGGTCTGTCTCTGCCTACAGGTACAGTTTGTGAGTCTGAGAGCTCATATTCATTTTCACCTCATTAGCCTTCCCTGGCCGCCTCTCCACATGCCACTCCTGTGTGCATGATAGAGGATGACTAATAGCAATCATAGGTGCATGAGGACTTCCTTCATAAAATGCAGCAATTTAAGAGAAGTGGTGATTGTGCTTAGATTAATACCTTTTGCAAAATATTGCTTCACCCCCATCCCTCACCCCACCTCCCTCAGCCAAACCATTCTAAAGACTCCATACCCGTCTTCTTTACTGCATTGCACCAAAGAGTGTGAATGTATGGGAGCAGAAGCCTGGTTGATGGACTTGCACTACACACCAAAGAAACTGGGATAAGCTCCAGCTGCCTGATCCATCCATACAAAGTTAATGACAGTGCAATGCAGCCGCGGAACAGGGGGGTGGGGGGGGGGTGTTCAGGGGTGGGGGGTGGGTGGCAGGGGGTGAGTGTCTTACAGAGAGGTTAGTAGATGAGCGCTACATCTGTTCCGGGGGGGGGGATGGGGGTGGGGGGTGGGGGGTTTAGGTCTTACGCAGAGCGCTGCATGCAGCCGTGGAGGGGGGGTAGGAAGGGGGGGATGTGTGTGAGATGAAGGCCACGATAACGCCGGCTCCCGCTCCTGAAGCCCTTCCTCTGTGGGACAGGTAGCGCGCGCTGCACAGCCACCCCCGCCCCCCCCCCCCACGCCCCCGCCCCCGCCCCCGCCCCCGCCCCCGCCACCGGTGCTGATCGCAGCTCATTCGTCAGAGCTCCCTGCAGAAGCCGAGTGGCGCATTGCTGCTGGGAGAGAGGCAGCGGGAGCACCGCCGCCGAACGGAGGGATCGCCCCGCGTCCACGCACCCGTGGGCCGCCCCCGCTCCCCTCCCGCGTTCCGCTGCGGCACGCCCTCTGCTAAATCCAAAACGGTCCCTCCTGTCCTCCGTAAGCGTCCATACTTCGCTACTAAGGTTTAACATTACCACCATATTATTCTATATCAACCTTTTTATAAATAAAAAAAATCTCAGTTTGGACTGCCCTCTCGTAGTCATCAGTCAGCCTAATTGATTGCTTAATTGCCCTCCCCTGAAACTCCGTTGCATCTGTTCATCGCCGCTTCCTCTCTCTCTCTGCAGAGACCTCTGCTGCAGCTGAACTTGCACGATCGTTATACCAGAGGAGCATTTTTCATGCGCTGCTTGTACACGTGGACAGCAGGAGGAGATTTTTTCAGCAGAGGAGATCAGTAATAGGTGATGGGACACAGTCTCTCCACGCTGGTCCCGCTGCTGGATTCGATACCAGACCATGGGGCCCGTCCGCAACCTGGAACAATGTCATAACAGGCTGAACTGGTATTTATGAAAATGTTGCGTAAATATGACCTTTGAATGAGCACAGGGACAATCAACACACACGCACACATACACACACATGCACAAACACGTGCATGTGCGCGCACACACGCACACAAAAAATGCATGCACGCGCATGTTCACACACACACACACACTGAACGCACGTACATGCTCACATGCACACATGCACAGACACATGCATGCCCTCACGCACACATGAACACACGCATGCATGCACGCACGCACACATGCATGCATACTTTTCGCAAAAAAATTCACTTTCAATTAATTTTTAAAAAATCATACTTTATTAGAGCTGGGTTCTGCATACATATAATGCTGCCTGAATTCACAGACAGAAAGAAACCCAAAGCTTGTACCAATTAAACACCTAATTCCATTTAACTTGCTCTGAGTGACTCATATATGCCGTATATATGCTGGGGTTATTTAAATGCAAAGGGAATCCTTTGGCTTCGCCGGGCTCCCAGTTCTATAGTTTGATAGCAAGCGTTTCCCCCCCCCCTCAGTGTGAAGGACACGTAGCGTCCGCGATGCGATTGGCTCACAATGAGAGGCAATCAAAAGGTGTTTACAGGAAATTGCTTGCGTCGCCTGTCAGCAATCTGCACAGAGAGCGCCACGCTCAGGATCGCATTGCTTCTGCTGCGAATCATTGCACCAGCACTGTGAAACGTAATATGATGACATGACCAGCTGTGTCTAATGCATGGTCAATATCACCTCATTAGAAGAGCCTCTGCAGGAAAAAAATATTATATATATATATATATATATATATATATATATATATATATATCAACTGGATTGATTGATTGAGTTTCATCCAAAAAAATAAACTCAATCAATTTTTGTATAGCCCTGAGAGTAACACATTAAAGTGTGCAACACTTGTTTCCAACATGGTCCTCGATGGAATAATAATATATAAATATACAAATAAGTATTACAAATAATAGTTATAATATGTAGTAGTATCGATTTTATCATTTAAAGGAGTACCATGGTGATTTTCACACTTTCTCGGTTTTATGTGCTATTTGCACAAGAGGCATTGAAGAAACACAATGAGCAAAGTATTAAATATGTCCGTTCTGTATTTTTGGAGAAATATGCGTTTTAAATTCATCGTCCTATTTTCAACCGGTTGAGAAAGTTGTCATTTTGCTACGTCACGAATACAGTAACCACTCCCATTTCCACGCCCCGTAAAGAAATCTGACAGGACACACCGTCCTGCTGTTCAGACAAATATTTGACTAACGTTAGGTTCACTTAAATTAGAGTGCCTTTAGATTATTTCTGGTTATATTCATTTAGCTAGCTAGCTAACGTTAGCTAGCTAGGAGGTTTGCTTTCATAAGGCAATGTTATCGATAACGTTAGCTTGCTTGTTTGCTTTTATGAGGACGTTATAGTTGTTCTTTTATCTTAACTTGGCTAGCTAGATAGCAACAATTATAATTGGATATAAGTCAACGTCCTTACCTTAGCTATCTATCGATACTTGATATAACCTACTACTGAGCTAGCTAGCTTGTGAAAATTCAGTCTCCCAAAGAGAGCGCGTATCATGGGGGTAGCTATGGTAACGGGGCACGGTCTGTCAATCATAGCTAACTGACAGTTCTCATTACCACGCCCAGACGGTTCGGGTGAATTTTTATCGTGGGAAATTTAGGCTTAGAAAAATACGTTTTAAAGTACATTGAAATGACTGAAGAATAAAAAAATTATGCACATTTGTTTTGTTGTTGCCTGAAGACAACTGGGAAGTGTCACGTTCAACCACCATGGTACTCCTTTAATATCTTTGACGAATTAATAGTTTACTAGGTTATCAGCATGAACACGGGTGGGGAAATGGCAACACAGGGACAGCAGTGGAAAGTCCAGCGGTTAGATAGTAAAAGTCCTGCCAGCTGATTTCACTAATAAGTTTTACCTCCTGGTGGAAGAATTCTGCTGATTAGCAAATCCAGGTGACTGGAACAGAACGCCGGGGAGGACTTTCACTTCCTGGACCTGGATTTTCCTCCTCTGCAGAGGGTCCAACCAAAGGGAAAGCACTTCACACCTGGCCTTTCTTCTTACCCCTTACAAGTAACGTGAAGCATTAATTGCACAACTTAATGGACCATTGCCCAATGACAGCACTGTTGCCCTAGGCTTACTCTTTGGAGGCCGCTTCTCTGTAAAGCTGCTTTGTGACAAAGCTCCTTTGTTAAAAGCGCTATACAAATAAAAATTGATTGACTGATTGATTGACAACAAATGTAATGAAAACCCATGAGGCTTATTGTTGACAGCACACACAAAAAATAATTCTGAATGATATTTGTGCACTTCCAGTGCAGAGAGGGTTCACCTGAATTTCTCAATCCCTAAAAGGCTGGGATACAAGGGCTGTTCTAGATTTCAGTTTCAATGCATTGGCTGAACATCTGCGCCCGCCACATTGGGTGATGTGCCCAGCTCGGATATCAGCAATCTTTTTAATGAGGCCAAAGTATGAACTTGGGATACCTTCGAGAGATAAGGATGGCGTTTCAATAGCATTTCGTGTGACACATTTTGTATGAAATATTACATCTAAGACCATCCAGCTGACATAAACATGACAAGTCGTTTAACTTTTTTCTGATAAATGTTTTATGGTAATGACCTGTGGTCAATTCAGCCATTGAAATATCCACACTTATTTTAATGAAAAACTCATTTAGCACTGTATTTGTTTTTGGCACAACTTACAATTTTTTTTTTTTTTTTACACAGGCTAAATTATTCTTCGTATAATTTCTGAAACTTAATTCTTGACTTTGACCCTACTATCAGTACTCCTGATAAACACTACTTACCTGTACATTCGTTTAATTAGAGATAATTCATTAAGTACCTCTCCAAGCAGACACCTTTTTCCTGAAATAAAAATCATCCTCTGTCTGTTTATACAACATGTTTGTTTTTACAGAACAACACCAGCCATGTTCCTGGATATGCACTGTACCGTCCTCTAGGTTTTCATTTCAACCTTAATTTAGCACACCGGATTCTACAAAGTAGCAGCTCAACAAGATCTCAGGCTGTTGAATGAAGTGTGCTTCGTTAGGGATGGAGTGAAAACCTACGGGACAGGAGATCTCCGGGAACAGGGCTGGGCGGCCCTGCTGAAGAACAAGGTCTGAAAAGTGTTGCTTTTTCTCCATGCAAGCCCTTTTTTCATTAGAAAGCAGCGGTATTGTATAAAACACACCCACAGAGGCCTAAGAGACGCAGAGACCCAACACCGATGGAAGAAAAAGGATCTACAGCGTGGAATAATATCTCGGGAACTTACAAATAAAATATTTATGACATTCATAAACATTCTGTTTTATAAGATTCTCCTTCTGACAGACAGCATATTTCTTTTTTTAAAAATGACAGTGAAAGCGGTGGGGGTGCAGAGAGTCCCCCCCCCCCCGGTGTCTTTTTCGGGTTCTTATTCGAGTTGTTTTTAAAGGCAAATCGGCAGTTGGTTGCAGATGCGAACCGTGCTTTAGTTTGCCGGCAGGTGTGTGGAAAGTGAATTGGTGGCTGAGACAATTAATAAAAGAACTAAAGCTGATTGCAGCAGACTGAAACTGAGCACTTGGCTCTCGTGGATTTGTCTAAAGTGTTTCCCATTGCTTACATTAAATGATTTATTTATTTAGTCTATACACTGCTTTCAGTGCTGTAATTTATCACGAAGTTTTGTGATTATTGGTTGGATCTGAAATATTTATTTTCTTGTTTTAATGAGTTAGGAATCTTGTCTAATACTGTTATGGAAGGTAGTGCCAGAATATTGTATATTTTATTTTTAATCATCCTCTCTCCCACTCTGCAAAAGACTACCATCTGAAAATTATTTCCAAATCAAAATTTAGCCAGTTTTGTTCACATCAACACACAGAAACTTGTACTAAAAACATTCACATAATTGTATTCATGCAGCATTACACTACACATTTTAAAAATATACTCAAAGGTGCACACTTCCTTAGAATATCAGAAGAATTTGGATAATGCACTCTTGGTCGTGATTTTATTCATTTTTGTTAATAAGATTTCTTATTCCTTCAACAAAATGCTCAAAAAGCTAGAATCCTCTCATCAGTGTATTTAATGGGTAATTTAACAACTATACTTCTAGGGCAGTGGTAACCTACCCTTTTCCTGGAGATCTGCTATCCTGTAGGTTTTAATTTCAACCCTAATTTGGCACACCTGACTAGATCTCTAGGAACAGGGTTGGTTACCACTTTTCTAGGGCCTTTCAGATGCAGTGGCACTTTGTGCTGGTGAGGGTCTGTGAGGTTGTTGGGGGGGCAATCATGGATCGGGGGCTCAGGTCTTTTTTGGGGGGGCTCTGGTGTCAGGTGTCAGGGGGGGCTGAGCTCCCCTTGGCTCCCCCAAAATTCGAACCCTGCAGTGCGTTCTTTCTTTGCAATTAATCTGCTCGTGTGATGCGTAGATCAAGCTCAATCTCAGCAGTTAAGAACTGGCATAACTCAACATAGGGGTGTTCAAAATGTAGTGTAAGTTTACTTCAGACAGGGCTGAGGAAACACATTTGAATATTTACTATTAGACTTACTTAATTTATGTTAAGATTTTAGAATCCCCTAACCTTTTATTTTTACTTCCCTCAGGGGGGTGGGGTTCAAGTATCAAATTGGAGAGTCAGACCCCCCCCCCCTTCCAAAACCCCCTCAGAATTTGCACCTCTGTTGTAAATTCAGTCCTCTCTGTTTCCTGGGTGTGCTACTCCACCTCCTTACAGTAGAGAGTGTGAGGAGATTGTCTTAGCACATCTATCTCCACTTTTTAAAAAAAACAACAACACTTCTCCCGAATTCTTTTGTGAATTCTACTTGATTGCTGGTTTGAGTCTTTTAAACTTCACCTGCTCCCTGGCTTTTGATGTCACGAGCATTAAAGAGGTTATGAAGAGATGCCTGCCTTATACTAATGTGTCTATGGACAATGACATAATCAAGATAAATGCGTTCAAGATTTAAAGAAAAACATCTGTGGGTAAACCTGACCTAAGGCCCATTTCAGCAATGCCAGAATTCAGGTTCTCCTACCTGTGCCTCTACATCTAGCAATTAATTGAGCTTTAAAATGTAAAAGTTTTAAATTTAGAAACTAACCGACTAAGCTCTCGTTCACCTACATCAGGGGTGTCAGTGTCTGCAGGCACCTGCAATTTCCTTTCAATTAGCAGCCAATTAAAGCATTGAGAACAGGTTGTGTGGATTCAGTACCCAATCAGTGGCTTAAATGAATCACTCATGCTGAAACACGGCAAAAACCAGCAGACACTGCGACCCTCCAGGACTGGAGTTTGAGGACCACGAATAAGAGGACGGACAAAACAAGCGACTGGAATGAATCCATTGACTCTCAAGCCCTATAGGCCCTTAAGGAGAGAACTGGGACCAATGGGAGGGGAGATATATTGCTCTCTGACAGCAAACAGTAGTCTGTGGGCACCTCGCGTGAAATTGGAAGAAACCACAGCGGCAATGGGCTGGGAAGACGAGGTCGACTTTGTCCTCCGACTGCAGACCACCTGAGCACCCGGGGCTCGAACCTGCAGACCACGCGGCAAAGCCCGTGCTTGCGTTTGAGCGTCTTTACAGAATAAGCCGCTCGTGAAGCCTTTCTGTAAAGATAACGCTCACAGCTTTTCACAGTTAAAAGACGTTGTGGTGTGGGGATGGCTGGTTTAAGCAGCCACACCTGCCCTGGGTCAAGCTAATTAGACCTGGCTAGTTAGATAATTGGTTATGAATTAGATAATTGGCCAGGCTAATTGGGCCCAGGAACAGGGGTGGCTGCACCTGTGCGTAGTGAGGTAATCGGTGCGCACAGGTTAAATCTGCCATCCCCACCCACACAGGGGAGCTTCTCTGCCATGACAGTGTTTAAGATCTGCTCACTTGGCTGTAACATCTTGCCAAACCCTCGTAAATAAATGTGGACTGTTGGAACATCATCTCCCTGTGTCTCTGTGCTGGAGGGCCCCTTGGAAAACCACTTCGGTGGCTTGTGGCAGGCGTGTTTGCCACAGACGTCTCCCGTATTTATTCATCCAAAAACATTTGCAAACACCAAACACCAAAATTAACTGTTCCACAACATCAAAATGAATGCATCTTGGGTAATTCTTACTGTACTGAACTGAAAAGTAAGGCTGGACATTCTACTCTCTAATCCCCGGCGAGTTGCAGTACGCCTAAATAAATAAAATAAATAAATGTGACCAAACCGTCCCCAGCGTCACTCAATATGAGCATTGGCTTCACCAGAGCACTGCTTCTCCCTCCCGTGGTACGGATGATGAATGATGCTGAAAGTGGATCGCGTTTGGAATTTTAAAAAAACGGCAAATTCCCTGAGAAAAATGGGCTGAGTTGGCTAATGGAACTTCATATGTGCTGGCTTCAAGATATGTGGCCCATGCCATGGTCATGATTTTTATAAGCTAAGCTCTTCCGGACTCCATAGTCAACTGACATGCTGCGAAATCTTTGCCAGTTCTATTCCTCTTTAGGAAAACATTATGCAACAAAAAATATCCAATAATGCGAAAGTGTTGTAATGTGAAGTCGGTGCTGAAACCCAAAGAGATGCTATTTTTGCCTCCCTGTGTGAATTGTGGCTCATGTTGCCAAGTCAAATAGCAGAATTTATGGGAATTAATGACCCAAGTTCACGCTTTGGAAACTCTGACAGGGTCAGAACTTATTCTGTGGTCGGGAAACAGACCCGCATATCAATGCACCCCCCCCCCCCCCCCCCCCCCCCCCCCCCCCCCCCTGACAGGACGTCAATCCATCGTGGCGGCAGTTACTCCAATCCCTCTAATGTTGAGAGAGCGGGACAATGGCCCCCTCATTTTTCAAACCACACTACAGCAGTGCCAGATGGAGCTTTCTAACTTTAAGCACACCGCGAGCTACTTTAATTAGGGTGATTGTTGCTCTAATCACCGATCTTGCTCAGTGCCAGCACTCTCTGTTATTGCAGTTTTTTTTTTACTGTGGAATAGGTGCCCTCCCTGGGAATTCTGAGGAAGGTGACTTCGAATTTTCAAGGTCCTCAAAGCGACAGATATTTTAATCCAGGAGAACACTTCCCTACCGATAGCTTATAGAACCACACGGCAGCCACAGCGAAAGCTACTGTTGTATGCTGACGCCGCCGGTGAGTCATGTGATCTTGATCCAGGTGAGCCGTTCTCACAAACCTGAAGAGAACGCCGCCGCTGTGGAATTCCCAGCGGGAGACGGTTTTGGGGACAGCGAGGAAAAGGAGCTTCGTCACGCCTAGGACACTCTGCTTTATTTTGGTTATGCATCTTTTATTCATCGCAATCAGGAAGCAATTTTTTTTTTTTTTTTACAGATTTGCAAGTCTAAACTGGTGTAAAGGAATACTTCATCATCATCATCATCATTAGTTATGTTTCATTCTATGAGCAACAAAATTACAGAAAGTGCTTCGCCTCTAAAGAAATGTTGTCAGTCGTGACTGTGGGAAAGGCTGGACTGAAATCCATTTTTCAGTCGTTCTTTAGAGAGAAATCTGGTCTCTGTGTGTTTTTCTTTCACTGTTCTCTCTAGGAAATTACATCAGGCCCCTTGTTATGCACACATTTATTTAATACCCCCCAGGCCACATTGATCTGGACAACCATAAAAATATTTTGATGAATACATTATGTCATCTTAGCGGGTGCCGTGCCGATACAATATATTTTATTAGGGATAAGATTGTACATCGTAACCTCAGGCAAGGGCTTGATGGCGACAGCAAGTACCAATATTTACAAATTGTCAGTTGACATAGTTTTCAGGGTCCCCTACAGGTTTTTTTTTAATTTGCGTATACGTATTTGACATTTACGATTTTAACACGGAAAAAAAGCTGATGCAACATTACGATAAAAATGTACGCTTTTAAAGAGAGTACTATTGGCGGCTGAGATGCATATATAAACACTTTTCCGACAGATTGCTAGCAGCTAATCTGCGACACCGAAATATTAAGTCTTAATGCACCGAACCAGCCTATCACTTTAATGAGATAAATAAATGTTGCATTAAAGAAAATAGTCAACGTATGCTGCCCACAGGGGAACGACAACGACATTATCAAGCGTTTCTGTCTATTCTAGCTTTTGAGTATCTTTTGTGAGTTTTCATATTATGCTTCACTGACTAAAAAAAAAAAAAAAAAAAACAATCTCTTAAATTATGCGATCAGGCAAGCTGGGTGAGCAATTAAATAAGTTACTAAGCATTTTGGTTGTTATTGACATTCACTGAACAGCTATCCTCTGGCCCTGAATTAAAATTGCAAAAAAAAAAGAAAAAAAAGACAGGCAGATAACGCTGGGGAACATTGCTGTTTACATACACAAATACTGTGTGGACTCTACTGGCTTTGACTAATTCAGCCTATGTGCAGAGGAGGTACGAATATGCACATCCACTATATGTACGAATAACTATGCACAGCGAATACACTGCCTAGCAAAGAGAACTGTCAATCTCAACCATGAATATTTCACTTGATGAAATAGCCACACGGCAGAATTAGAGATGGGTGAGATTTGAATGTGATATACTGAACCTCAGTGGGAAGATGAAGGGAAGGGGTGATATGGGGAGAAGTAGAGGGACCAAAATATTCAGCCATTCACCCAACTTATTGAATAGCGCTTTGAATTAGCTGAGGGCGATAATTAAACCGGGCAATCCGCCGATGGGGTGGGGGGGTGGGGGGGTGGGGGGGGGATCGATGAGTCTATTATCTTTGCTCAAAAGATCAATAGAGGAGAGGAACAGGCCCCAGAGAGCAGGAGACGCCATGCCATGCCACCCCCTACCCCCCACCCACCCCCCACCCTGCCATTGCAGACGTCTGCCAACACTAGCTCACAGAAACATGCAGTACCACACAATCGGAATTCTCTGTCATCCGTCACATCCGATTGGATGTCACATCCAGGCACTCCATTCACAACCTGCTCCTGTAATGCTCAAATGGCTGTTTTACAGCCATGTTTTGCATCTGGGAATAAAGCTAGGTGATTGGTTGGTTGAAGCATGCAGCTTAGTCATCACCAGTTATATTGGCAAACACCTCATTTGTGTGTGTGTGTGTGGTGCATGTACTGTATGCGTATGTGTGCACACATGTGCCTGTGTGTGTGTGTGCGTGCGTGCGTGTGTTTGTGTGTGTGTGTGTGTGTGTGTGTTGCGGGGAGTGTGTGGGGGTTGAATCTAAGCCACTGTGCGATTCTGTATATGAAAAATTATTAAAATATATTCTCCTTTTAACTGGATTGATTTTATCATGGGACTGTAAATAGGCTGCTCAATGGTTAGGGTTGTTTCAAAATTATCTTGAACTCATGATAGTATCTCACTTTATCTCAATCCTGAGGGAACACTGGCAAGTTCTGCTTTAAATACATTTACATAATGTACTTTTACCCCTTTCTCAATTTTATGTAATGCAACCCTCAGTGAAGCATTGGCACATTCACACTGTTCATTTAAATTATTCTTTATGTATATATATATATATATATATATATATATATATATTCTCAGATGCATTCTTAAGAGCTGGCATAAGATGTTGAAATGCATTTTGAGGTGAGTTAATTTACAAACACACTCTGAGTACATTTTTTTCAACATTATTTTTTTTTTCTTCTGCTTTTTCAACATGTGTAGCAGGATTCGCCAATATGCATTACACCCATCTCAGGTGATGAGTGGGCGTGGTCCGCAGGCACACTGCAGAGCTCAGCAATGCGAAGAGTGGTGGACCGGTGCGCTCGTCAACAGAAGGGAGGCCTGCGATTGGTCAGTTACTCAGAGCTCAGCTGTTGGTTGGGGGTAATACGATAAGCTGTGCAAAAAGAATGCCCCGCCCCCATATTTTATTTATCAGGGAGGATTCTGTTACCAAAACCGGGGCCTGTGCTTGAAAGAGATGCTGGGCTGGACATTTATTTATTTATTTATTTAATTTTTTTATGCCCACTGAAGTCAGGAGAAGGACATACCTGATGTACACGGTGGATTCCAGTGCAGTGATGTATGTGGAATTTCTGACACCGGTGAAATGTGGTGCATTATTTACAGAGTCCCTGCAGAAAGAAAGAAGATTTATTAACGTTCATAATTAAAATGATATTGTATATTGATTGATTTTCAAATGAAATCGATTATCCATGTGGCCCCAGGATTTTATTTCTTCTCCTGTTGTTATTTATTAATCTTTCTTTGTCCTTTCGGCCTTTTAGGTAACCTAGGTATTGAACAGAGATTAGAAAAATTAAATAACCTTGTATAATAAATACAAGGTAGACAATTGTGAAAGTGAGCACAATGTTAAATCCCATCTAATCTTCCTTTCCATGTAGGTCTAATCAAATATATTAAGCTTTAAATATTTGAATACAAAAGCAAACCACGTCAATAACATGCATTTACATAATATACCATATAGGCTCACAACTACTGCATGAATACAATTGTGAAAATAAAAGATACTGTAAATGCATTGAGCCATATTCCAGAGGGAGCATGCCAGTGTGTGGATTTTCTATTTCAGCCAACAATAGTCAATTAATTACTGCATTAATTCATATACTGTACTAATTAATTTGCTCGTTGCAGAGCGCATCTTGTATGTGGTGAATATTTTAGGAAGGGCCTCCTTCATGCAACCTAAGTTTGACCTTGCATGCAGTCCTCTGCAGTCCATCTCAAGTGACCCTTTTGCCAGTGAAAAATAACCAATCAATTGAAGCTCTTCAGGATGTGGGAGGAGCCAAAGCTCCTGCACTCAGCACTACGGATGTCTGAGCTGTGAATGGAACCCTACACCACCGCTAATAACCGTCAAACCAACAGTCACACCACTGGCGGCTCAGATCAGCGCTAATATATCCCTGAGCAAACATTAACCCGTGAGTGAATTTATAGCAGAGGTGGGCAGCGAGAGCTCTATCTGTTTCTGGTTTTCGTGCCAACTTCTGGCCTTAATTACTTAATTAACCATCACATTTACGACATCTGACATTGTAGCTACATTTCTTCGTAAGTCTATGAATGACAGCCGAAGATAGTTTTGCGTCCCTATATGAAGCGTTTTACTGTGATCGAATCTACGAGTGAACCAGTGTTGGCGTATACAGTTAATTAGCTTATTTAGCCAGGGTAACGGGTGAAAACAAAAACCTGCATACACACCGGCACTCCAGGACCAAAACCTGCTCATCCCTGATCTATAGAAGCTGGCGGTTAACAGCGCCGTCTCCATCGAGGATTAGCCGCAGACGCCAGAGTGCCAGGAGCAGCCTACCGCAACTTCACCTTGAAACGCTACCGTTTTGCCCGTGCGCGCAACGCATCCCCTCTTGCTTACTTGACCTGAGGTTAATGTGAGATGAGCGTAGGAACCCGTCCCCCGCTCACCCCCTCCCCGTGCGAGCGAGCGAACAGCTCGGAGCTTTTTAATGAATGACTCCTGAGCGCTCTGTCATTTCAGCAGGAGCTGCATATAGCGCACGACAGCAGCAGCCAGAGTAGGCGGCTCGTCGCTGCTGCTGAAATGCCCAATAAACCAGGGCCGATCCGGTTCACGATTTTGTGCCAACCTTCTGCTCTTAATTAATTGATTAGCTCATAATCATATCTTGACCTGGCATTTGTTTTAGCACCATTTAGCACAGCCTGCGGCTGTATTCTAAAGATTTTACTATGCTCAAGTACAGAAGTGAATGAATGAATGAGTCATTGCCTTTATACAGCACTTTTCCGAACGCTCAGAGCACTTTGCAGTGATGAGTGGGAACTCACCTCACCCACCACCAATGTGTAGCACCCTCCTGGGTGAAGTGAGCCAGAGTAGTTTATAGAACTGTCAGAAAACTACAAATAAGGTAACTGGCGCACAGACCGGCCCAGTTGTGCACCCCTGGACTAAGCCGTATTTAGCCTTTATGTGTGAGCACAGGTTCCATGCCACAATTCCTTTTCTCCTCATCGGCAAGCCGGAAGCTTTCCTCTTTTTTTTAGCTTTAAAAGGTACCTCTAAATAATATCTAAACAAATTGCCAAGCGTTTACCTTAAAACGAACACCTAAATTAATCAGTTACTTGGTTAAAATGAACAGCCAAATTAGACCGTTAATCGCTTAAAATTTACACCCAAATTAATCAGTTAATCTGTTAAAATGAACACCTAAATCAGTTAATCGGTTAAAATGAGCACCTAAATGAACCAGGTATTCGGTTTAAAGGAACAGCTAAATTAATCAGTGAATCAGTTGAACAGACCACCCAAGTTAAAATGTACACCTAAATCAAGCTTGAAATTAATTAGACTTTTGCTAGTAAAAGGCGGTGCTGAAAAACGAACTGAGGGCGAAGTCCCTTGTGGGGTGTCCTAATCCAACCTTACATCCGGTTAAATCACACCGAGGCTCTCGCCAGGCCGCTCCCTAAAGCCTGCGCAAGGCCAGCTAAACCGAACACTTACCCCAAGGCGCCTTTTAAATAAAATGGCCTCTCTTTTTTTTTTTGTTTGCCTCGGGGCACTGGAATCCGCTCGTCTTCCAGAGGCTGAATTTTCTCCACGGGACACGGCTCCACTGACAGATAAAGCCATGGGCAGAGTAAATATTGCATGAGATTCTTATTTATTTATTTATTATCTGGACTTTTTTTGGGGGGGAGTTCCTGCAGGGCATTAGATCTTTCTGATACCGGCACCTTACAGCCCTTACAGCTCTGCATCGCACACATTGATACACACGAGTGAACAGACCCTGATGATCTCAGGTCAGGTTTCTCGAGCCGCGAGGCAGCCCTCAGGTTTTTTCCTGTAAATGCATTTTAAGAACATCCTTCTATGCGCGGCGCGCGAACGAGGAGCTCTGAGACGGCGGCTGTCTCCGCGGGGACTGGAATATCTGATGAAGCGGCAGGGAGAAGAACGGAGAATCCGCACGGCCGTTTCACGGCGAAAACTTTCGCCCCCGTGACATCATTTGGGACGGCGCTCGGCGTGATGATGGATGTTACCTGCACAGGCGCGCACACACACACGCACACAAGCACGCTGCTGCAGTTTTAAAGGGTTCATTTCTGTCCCCTGAATACTGTACTCGGGATGGGGGGAGGTGGGGGTGGTGGAGGAGGTGGTGGAGGGGTTTGGGGGGGAGGACACAGCTGCTGTATTTTGCGTGGTGGGCCGCTGTGTGGAGTGGGGGAGTGGGGTGGGGGGGGGGGGGGGGGGCATGGAGTTGGGGGGGGGGGGCACATGTGGGGCGGTGGGGGGATGGGGGGGGTTGCAGGAGAGGAGCGTGCTGCTGACCCTGGAGGTTGCTGCGTTCCCCTTTAAAAGTCACGGCGGCGCACACTCCCATACGCAGAGCCCCGCTCGCAGGGTCTGCTGCTGCTGCTGCTGCTGCTGCTGCTGCTGCTGCGGCAGTCAGGGAACACTGCTGAGCGGTGCAGTTTGAGCTGCCAGAGAGACCGAACAGAGGAGGAGGAGGAGGAGGAGGAGGGGGAGGGGGTGGGTGAGGGAGGGTAGGGGGGGGAGGGGGGGAGAGGGGGTGGGAGAGAGAGAGAGAGAGAGAGAGGGAGCTAACAATGTCATTCTGTTCGGGAAGGCGATGCTGCAGTTACTTTCCTGGCTGCGAGCGTGCTGCAGGCTCCTGTCCTCCCTTCTCTTCCCTTCTCTTCCCTTCCCTTCGCGGGACCGGCAGCTCCGGGTGAGTACGCACAAGTTTTCGGCTTCTCAGCTTTTATTTACTGTCGCACACGGGGGGAGAGAGGGCAACTGTGGGCCGTCCCACACAGGGCTGTCCCTCACAGGGCTGCTGCTGCTGCTGATGATAATGAACACCTCAACGCGTGCTACATTATCACCAGCACCACCGTCCTGCACTTTTAGGAGCAAATGTGTGCGTTCTCGTAGCCGTTGGAGAGACTCGCCGGTTGGGGTCCCGTGGGCGCGCGGGGGGACAGACCCCCCCCCCCCCCCCCGCCTCCACAACCCCCCACAAAGAGAACCACAATGTCATAAGCTCTGTGCCAGCCAGTTACTGCACTCTCCCTCGCGGCACGTTAAAGTGCGATTTCTAAAATTGTGTGAGCTTTTCAGAAGATACCAGCCAGCACTAAGAATGCAGTTATGGGACGTGGGGGTTGGGTGTTGGGGGGTAAGGGGGGTGGCGGGGGGGGGGGGCGGTAAATGTACCACGAGCGAGCCAAGACTCAGGGTGCAGTATGTGGTGGTGTACGCGAGCGCGATTACGAAAAAAGATGAGGCTCCGCTGAGGAATTTAAACAGCCTCTTAAGAGGACGAGTGGGGCACTGGTCCCAACTCTCTCTCTCTCTCTCTCTCTCCCTCTCACTCTCTCCATTTGTGGTCCTCGTCCTGGTTAAGTTCTCCGAATCCACGACTCAGTTTTGCGTGACACGGATGTTTCTGTGCGGGCAGTTCTCAGAAAGGAGCTAAGGAGCTTGCGGTAGCCTGAGCGCGGGACGAGTTTCGGGTGGGTGGCCTGGACGGGACGTTGGAGCAGGGGCAGGAGGAACGGGCTGCACTCCTCCTGCTGTGCATGCCATTCAGGACTGCCTCAGCCTCTTTAAACTCCAACCCCCAGGGGCACATGCCCCAGACTGCAGCACTCAGACCGGAGGCCCAGGTGAGGCGTTTGAAGCGCTCACCTGTCTGAAGCACTTGGCGCTGTCAGACATGCTGTGAGTGAATCTGTTCACAGTTGCCACAGGAACCCGGAGTCTTCCTGTTCCCCTCAGGGTCTCTTCACTCTCAGGACGCAAGGTCCTTTCACCCAGCTGGAGCCACAGGCCCCAAAACCCACTGTCCTGGTTGGAGTGGGGGGGGGGGGGAGCGGTGAGGGAGGGGGTGCGTGGTGCTCTCTCAGTGCTGTAGGGGTCAATTCAGGTCTTCAAAAAGAAACCTTCTTTCTTTTCTGATAGCTGCATCCTCATCTGCAGCTAGATGAGCCATCATTATTATATACGCGCTAATGTAAGCCTAAGATAAATGTAACTAATTTTATTACGGCGGCAGCACAGCGAAAAGCTCTGTTTTAGAAAAAGAAAGAAATCGGAACAGAGCAGAACTTGGTTGAAATCTAGTTTCTGAACGCGCCGACGCACACGAGATTACTTGACGTTTTGTCAGGAGTGCAGGACATAATGACTCTGTACCAAATCTGGGTTCATCTGAGGCCGTACCGCGCTAACCTCGCGCAGACCTTGAAGAAATCTCCCCGGTGCTCCAGTTTCACACTTTTTTTTTCGTCTTCAAACTCTGGTCTGATTCTGTGGATCTGTATTGTCTGCTCTGCACTGTTTGTGAAGGATGCAGTTTTCACAGGCTCCTTAAGGACAAGATGCTTCACAGCATAAAAGAGAGAGAGAACTGCTGCAGCTTGAGAGCTCACCTGATATCCTCTGCAGCTTCCTCTCTCTCTCTCTCTCTCTCTCTCACTCTCCCTCTTTCTATTTCTCTCTCTCTCACTCTCCCTCTTTCTCTCTCACTTCTTTTCTTTCCATCTCTCTCTCTGCCCTCTCTCTCACACTCTCTCACTCTCTTTTTCTCCATCTCTCTTTCTTTCTCTCTGCCCTCTCTCTCTCACTCTCCCTCTCAATCTCTTTCTCTCTGCACTCTCTCTCTCTGCCCTCTCCCTCTCTTTCACTCTTTCTCCCTCTCTTTCTCTTTATCTCACTCTCTCTGCCCTCTCCCTCATTCTGTCTCTCTCCCTCTTCTCTCACTCTTTCTCTCTATCTCTCTTTCTTTCTCTCTGCCCTCTCTCTCTATTTCTCTCTCTCTCACACACACACACACACATTCCCAATCTCTGTGTGTGTCTCAGAACCCCTATACATTGTCTTTTTTTTTCTTAACTAAAAAAAACATGCAGCACTCTCTCGGAAGTCCCCCGTGGGCTATTTTGCATGAGCGAGGAGCACCGTGAGTCTGCAAAGTTTCTGCAGCATTCAGTGCGGAGCGCCACATTTCACAGCGGTGACGGCGTCACCCGCCCGCGGAGCCGTAGCGCGAGGATAATGCGCGATCGGTCACCGGGAGTTTTCTAAGCCGTGCACACCGAAGTGTCCTCGCTCACGCTCAGCACGAGGGAACGGGCTCCGGAGAGATCCAGCGGGCAGATTAGCTCCCTGCACTCCTAATGGTGCATTGTCCCATTATAGTCTTACAGTTCTGATGATGTAATCAATGCAGCAGGCTTTGAACTTGCTAGGCTAAGGAGTCTTTGCATTCTCCGACTGACTCTCGTTCGAGTGAACTTCTGCGTGTGCACTGTGCTGTCAGTTTCTGGAGGTTTGTCACCAGGTCTAAGTGGCGGGGGGGAGTAATGAAGTTTCATGGGGGTGGGGGATGCGGGAAGGGGGGGGGTGTTTGGAGAATGCTCGGCAGAGGACAAAACATGCTTTGTGTAACTCCTGCACCAGTCAGTCTTGGGATACTGTATGACCTTCTAAAGTAAGTAGTTCAGAAATTTTGGTTTGCCTTCTTAATTTGGTTATTTCAAAACAGTGGTCTATCAGTCAGTTGGTTTTTAAACAATTTCACTGTTTATACAATTTACACGGTTATAACTGTTATACTGATGTCTAGCAAGTTTTTGGTAGAATGAATATTAAATGCAGAGGCAGAGTATTTTCGCGTTTTTAAGGTATGCTGTTTAAAGCGAATAGCCTACAGTAGGTCCCGTTTGGGAACGAGCAGGATCCGGAATGAGCAGGATCATCTGCGTGCTGCAGAAAAGGACATATGCCAGCCCCTTTCATTGATATTGCAGTGGAGCAGGTGTGAAGCACAGCAACGTGGTCAACCTACGACGTGGACACCTGGTTTCCGCATCCTTCCTCGACCATCTTCATTATTTCATTCACGTAATCGGCACACCTGCGCTGCCACGGACTGTCACGCGCTCCCAAGCGCGCGTAGCCTTTTTGCGTCTGTGGCGAGTCACAGTGTGTTGACTTTGTTATTTCGTTGATAAGGTCATCGCTCCCCGTAGGCTACTACAGGGGCACAATGCAGTTTTAGTACAGTACAGTACAGTAGCCTACAGTACAGTACAGTCGCCGACTGAAGCCCCCACGCGAGGAACTCCGGTGGCGAGCGCGGAGCATCGCCGTAAATCTTACCTCGTGACGAACCTCTGCTTCAGCAGAAACGTGCTAGCCTTACACCGCCGCGAGGCTCCGGGCCCCCCTTTTGTTATAATTCACCGGAGGATTTATGGCTAATAAAATAAGACTGGAGGTCTGACGGCTGTAATAAAACAGCAGATTCATGTTCTGCAGATGGGGTATGGAGGGCTTCCCCTAAATATCGTGATGTCCCGAATGCGGATTCTGCTTGTACGAGCGCCTGCGTGTGCGTTGTGTCCCAGAAAAGAGTGTTATGTGCATAAATTTTCACTTCCCTTCGTCCGATGTGAGAATTTTTTTTAATTTTTACTCTTTATCCATATTGAATTAATTTAATAGTCTTTCACAGATTTTCATTTTATTTTTATGACGGAGTGTAGTCAATCTTATCAATTTTAACAACGGTATCTTCTGCTATTCTACAGAATTGCACAGTAACAGGCCTTCTGGCACATTGTCCTATTGAGAACAATTTTATTTTGCATGCATTTTTGTAATTTAGGCACAAATAGTTATGTGGGCATCTAATGGCTCCCTTTTACCCATTTTTGAATAGTTACACCTACTGATGTAATGCGTGTGCACACACACACACATTCACACTCACACGCATGCACATGCGTGCACACATACACACACGCGCACACAGATATGTATCCATGTTTGGTAACTTGGAATGGAGAATAAAGGGTGGTTTTTAATTACTATTACATTTTTTGTATCAGTTCTGAAATGCAGTGCATTTGCATGTTGTCCCATGCTGTTCCATGTGCTGGAGTCGAACATATAAATGTGGAGAGAATCATTAGAAATCTCTGTTTCCATGCCTTCCCGTACTATAAATCGGAATGATTGTGGGACTGTAAGGAAAGGTTTCTGGAAGAGACAGGAATAGTTGCCAGATGCATGTTATTGGCATCGCTTGGGACAGTGTGTGGAAAGAAAAAAGGGAGGAAAAAGGTATATATGGACACCATTCCCCGTAAGGAGTTACACGTCTGTGGTATGCCACATATTGCATCCTACTGTGTTTAATATCGTTTGTGTTTAATAAGCTGCTTGGACAGCTTTTTCAAGGGCATTTCCCAGAATGCACACAGAAAAGGAGGCCTGCTCAAGCATGGGCCTCTGTTTTGTTTTTTTGTTTTTTTACATATGTGCTTATGTATATATAGCTGTGCAGCTACGCACTGCAATGCACCAATTATGTCTCACAGCGCATTATAACTCAGTTTTATTTTACTGCTAATCATCATAACTCAGTACCTTCGGCGTCGGCCTACCTAGAAAAGACCATTCGTAGAGCACGATTCAAAATACAATTCCCATCATTCACAGTAAGCTTAAGAACGGAGACACATTGTCACAAAAGGGAAGCTTTTTATCTTGAAAAGGAGAGGGATTACGAGTAGGTACAATCGCATTGTAAGCTGTGTTTGTTACAAGTTTTCTTCTTGAAACATTTAGATGCTAGGTACACAATATAAAATAAATTCCATGTAATAAATACGTATGGAAAATTTGCCGACAATTGTAATCATAATCAATAAACTTAAATGCCACAAAATACAATTACATATGATACTCACATTTACTGCATCACAGTAAAGAATTCTTGCTGGGGGATGCTGCCCTTTTTCCCCCAATCAAAAAATGAGAATTTTGGAATGTGACATTGTTATGCATTAGTAAGCCGTTTCAAAATTTTCCTGCACCCATTTACATTATGAGCATAAACATTTCGGACCTCCATAGTGATTCATGACTTCTCCTCACAAAGTATTGATGCTAAAAGTCTGAGTGGTCAAAGTAAGTGAGTCAACAACGGCATAATCGTTATTCAGTCGGATGAGTGATATTGTCAGAACAATCACCTGTGATTTCTTTTTTTCTGATTCTCCTGCTGTTCATTTTTTATGGATGTTTCACTTGTGTTCGTAAATAGCTTTTTAAAATCGGTTAATAAAAATTGAGCAACATGCTGCTCACCAAGCTAAATGTTTACTATTATCATACTGAGAATAATGTTCCTCTTGATATAGGAATACATATTCCTGTGATATAGGGTCGTTCAGTTTAAATCTCAAAGTAAAAACTCAAAGCATCTATAAAATCGATAACGATTTCTTGCCGCAGTAATGTTTTTTGGGTCACAGCTTACACAGATCCAGCTAATTTCAGAGCAGGTCACCCGGCAATGGGTTTACACAGCAGGCCATTCTAAAAAAAAAAATATCTGGCTGGTCACTGATTGATTAATGCTTCCAATCGTCCATTTTATGATTACATAAAATTATGCGATAATTTGCACTTGTTTCTCATTGTTTCCACTTCAGATTTAATTGAAGGAGAGGGGGGGGGGTTTCAATTAAATAGTGCAGCGCTTGCGATGTCCACGGGACTGTTTAAATGAGACGAACTGCCCTGCAAGACAAGGTTTTTTTTTTTTTAAGGCATTGGAGAAATAGATAGGTGCCTCTCAGCTAGCTGTCGTTTGCTTGACGTGACCATTCATCATCTTGCAATGGCCAGGTGCACTGATGACCAGCCTGGGGATAATGACCGATCAGAAAGCAGTGGAATTCTGGCTCCTGGGTGGCATGTTCACCCTAAAGCAGAGATCCCAGATTCTGGAGGGCTTCGGTGTCTGCAGGCTCAACCGGCAGGTCATTTAGGATTTTGAGAACATGGGTGAGTGGACTCCAGTTAACCCAGTGAGTAAAAGCCCAAATCTAGACATCTAGAGGGGTGTAAATCTAGGTCGAGATATTTTTTGACCTAAAACAGACTATGTTAGCCCAGGTTAGCTCCAGTATAGCTCAGGTTTTTACCAAGATATAGCCTGGCTTGTCCTAGTCAGTTAGAATACTTTCACTTTTCAACCAAATGTAGCCATGTTTTCACCTGAACATCTTGACATCTCTGACGTCAATATTTGGGCTTTTGCTCACTGGGAATCAATTAATTAAATTAAGCCCTCCAGTTTGGCAATCCCAAAGCTAAAGCCTGACTTCAGACAGAAAACTCCAGTGACGTGCTCCACAGTCCATAATTGAATTTAAAAAAACTAGCCCAGTGCTAGCTGCAGCCAGAGTCACACACAATTAGCAATAGCATCAACCAGGGAGGATTTCACTCAGCCAGGTGCAAGGCTTTCACTCAGCAGTTTCTTACCTCCTCATGCAAGAGTTACTCCTCTAGAAACAAGGGTGCCTAGTCTTATCCCAAAATGGCTGGTTCGGATAAAAGTTTTAGTTTTAGTTTTAGCCCAGCACTAAGGCACCTGATTCTACTTATCAAGGTAACTGAAGTTAAACTAATTAACTAATCATGGTCTTAATTGAAGACCATGATTAGTTAATTAGTTTAATCAGGTGTCGTAGTGCCGAGCTAAAAAAAAAAAAAAAAAAAAAAAAAAAAGCTCCCAGTGGCCCTTTTCAGATAAGGTAGTACACCCTTGGAATAGATCAGGGGTGGGCAATCTCAGTCCTGGGGGACTGGTGTGTATGCAGGTTTTTGTTTCTGCTGGCCAAATGAGCTAACTGGCTGTATAGAACAACACTGAACAACCCATAGAATAGATCACAGTAAAACGTTTCATAGTGGGGCACAAGAACGGTCTTTGGCTTTCGTTCATGCGCTTATTAAGTCACGCGGCTAAAATGTCAGACGGCGTAAAAGTTAGGGCCTAATTAAGTCATTAAAGGCCAGGAGTTGGCACGAAACACAGAAACAGATGCGACGCACCTCCGGTCCAGATAGTCCTGCACCTGCAGTCCGTCTCTGCCTGCTGTTCCCAGCATGCAGTTCTGCAGCGCAGTTGGCAGAGACTGTGGCTCTTCGGCTGAGCGGGAGCACTGCAGGGGGGAGACGAACAGCCAGCTGAACGCGAGCGCTACGCTACACAACTGGGATTTCCGAGTCTTTTTCTCACCACCGGGGGTGTGAGTGTTTTTCTTTACCTCACTCGCTCGCTTTCTGGGGTTTCAGGGATATTTATTTATTTATTTATTTGCGTATTTGACCAAATTCTCCTTTTTGTTTCCTGTATCTCTACAAAAAAAGAAAGTGCTACACAAATAAAATTGAATTGAACTGAACTAAATTGATTTGAATTGAATTGAAGAGCTTTATTTGTAGTTTGATATTCAGAATTCCTAAAGGCGTGGAATGTAGATATTTTTTCTTGCCATTTCTGAAACGTCATCCGCTTTATATTTTTCATTTCTTTATTTTTTTCCCCTTATTCTCTTCTGTGATGTTCAATGAAAAGAGATGCACGTGCTTGTATGGGCCAGTTAGGTGCAACAGAGGTTTTTGGCCAGCGCAGCAGACCAGGACACTAATGGTCAGGCACATGGGGAGAGGGGGTGGGTCAACACATTAATTTTCATTCATTCATTCATTCATTCATTCATTCATTTGTTAATGTATATTCTGTACAGTAGTAGTTTTTCCAGGTTGGGCTGCCCTTTTCTCACCTGCCCCCTGTAGAGGGAATGCAGTCAGTGACGTTAGGGCACCACATTGAGTCAGTGATTCATTTTAATGTATTCTCCCTTAAAGCTGAATAATGTTCAAAAATTCTATGATGGTTCTAATTTGAAATTAAGCAAATTAGACCATTAAGATTTTCTTTTCCTGATAAGTCATACCATTCGTTTCCAGTGTCATGTTTCCACATATGTACAGTATGTCATGGTTGAGAAGGTCAGAGTGTCAGTTTGCATTCAACTGACAAACTTGTTTTCCACAAAGCTGATTTTCTGGCATTTCTGACACAAGGACCACATTACTGGCTGCCTAGGAACAAATGCCAGTAACCTAAAAGAAGAACACCAAAACCTGAAGATACTATTTACTCCCACACCCCCCTTTGTGTCTCACTCAGGGCATTGTGGGAAACAAACGTGTAATACAGTAAGGCTGTCAGTCAGAGGTGGTTTGTATGTCTTGTTCTTCAGAGTGGTGTGGACACTCCCCAGTTTACTGAAGAAAATCTACCTCAGCCAGAGTGATGGTCCGGCTCAACCTGTTCACTTCCTGGGAGGCCAACGCTTGAGAGGCCATCGGAACTGAGAGACAGGAGTGATGCATCGTGGGTAAGAAGTTGTCAGTCCATTTCGCTCTGATTTTGTGTAATGAAACGTGCTGCTTTCATGTAACGGATTTTTTTTAAATGACAAAATAGTATGTTTCTGAAGGAGATCTATATGTTTTGCACTCGACCACGTGCTAGAAAATGTAGTAGGTCTATAAACTGAAAACTGCGAAAAGCCAGACCTTTGGGCGGGACTGCGCAGGTGATTGATTAATCAGTTGTTTGCCCCTTTCTGCCAAATATTGACCTATTGATTTCGAATGAGTTATTGTCTGATTGTATAACAAACAGGTTAACAAACGTGTAAGTACAGCAAAGAGTTTGTCTACATGTCTACATGCATCTTTTAGATTATTTGATTCCTTGATATATTCATTATTTTAACCACATTAAAATATCCACAGTTCAAATTATTTTGATAGTCAAAACAAGTCTTCATCCATTGTGTATTGGTAAAAATCATGGAAATTCATTAAATACTAAAATTCAAGTGATGTTTAAAATCGTATTTGAATAATTTTTTATTAGAACACTGAGAACAGCAAGTGAACACAGCAGACAGAAGTACAGTACAGTACAGTACAGGGACGGGGTGTAGCACAGTGGGTAAGGAACTGGGCTTGTAATCAAAAAAAGGTCACAGGTTCGATTCCCGGGTAGGACACTGCCGTTGTACCCTTGAGCAAGGTGCTTAACCCGGATTCAGTGTAAATCCAGCTGTATAAATAGATGCAATGAATAAATGCAAGGAATATTATTGCATTGACCAGCTTACCAGCTCTCATAGGGAAAATAGACACCTTTGATAGATGCACTGCAAAATGAGAAACCTAGAACGCCTGAATGGCCAGCTCTCATTATCAAACTTTCATACTTTCTTTAGTCCATTGTTTGAGCAGAGGCCTGACCGTTATTTATCAAAGTAACAGCTCTGGCTCTTAAACTCTGCCAACAGAGTGTTCTTATCTTTCTGTTGTCAGTGCTAAAGAGGTTGTCTTTCATTATTCATGCGCCCACTCCCGTAACGAAGACACAAATTGTTCTCTTCCCTCTCCACCTCACCTGATGTGTGGCGAGCGTTCTGGTGCAAAATGGCTGCCGTGCATCACCCAGATGGGTAGCTGAGGTGAGTTTCCCCGTGATCACTGTAAAGCACTTTGAGTGTCTGGAAAAGTGCTATATAAATGCAATTCATTCATTCATTCATTCATTCATCCATATTGATCAAGGGGCTCCAGAGTGAGCCGTTGTTGAGGAGGAGTCCAGTGCTTGCCCTCTGCTCCCTCTGAAAAGCTCACACTGAGCTTTCTTTGGTAAAGGAAGCAGAACTGAAGACCCGTCTACTACATAAGAGTGCAATATGTCAGGGACATACCTGTTGTTAAAGTGAATGGCAGGGCTTGGCACTGGGGAAATGCATGCTTAGCTAGTTAATTAGTTTTATTTGCCAAGTTGATAAAGACAAAGTCTATCATTGCCAAGAATGACAAAAAAAAAGAAAAAATGTATTTTCATTGTGGTCTTTGACGGTAAACTTAAAGTTAAACCTTTTCAGTTAATCTTGTTATCTTTTTCCAAATTTTCCAGTTTTTTCTGGCTGTTTTTCATAATGCGCGTAAACGTGTTCTGTGTCAAGTGCTGAGGGTAAACCACGTAACCTTTAGCAATCACTGCAATCAATCTTAATGGGTTTCTATATTAAGGTCTTTCCCTAAGGTGACCCCCTCTGTCTGCATCCACTTCTGTCATAATAATTTATGTACAGGTTTTTTTTTGCCTGGCCACAACAGCAAAAGAATAACCAGTTAATAAACAAGCCTTTTATTCCCCATAGAAATGGGCTCGTCACCCGAGGGTTGCAGATTCCATGCCTAGGAAGGGCACACACTGGTGTTGTCCCCATGGGCAAGTTATTTAGCCCGGATTGATTCCGTACACATCAAGCCGCATAATTGGATAATGCAGTGAGCCCTGAATAGGGACACCGGCTTTGCTAGAATGCAGGCTGGATGAACTATTATCATGTTATGGCATATCAAACTTTGGCAGACTCCTGCATATGAATTTTACAGTATGAACTAAGTGTGACACTGTGGTAAAACGGTGTATTTTACATATTAGTTTTTTAAAATTCATTCTTGCAGTCTTAAAGGAAATCTTCTCAAAAATACCTCATAAGCTTATACCTTATAATTTTCTTTTTTTGAATTAGCCTGCTAAAGCAGCCATTGGACATTGAGCAAAAATAATTTCCAATATTGTTTTTTTCCCCGCTTTGCTGCTGAAAGTGAGCTGACATTGTGATTATGACACATATTAAATATGACATATTCTATGCTACACATTAGCCAGGCCTCTTTGCTCTGCTGCTTTGTTACATAGCCAGGTTTGTATTTATGAAGTATCTTTTATACAGTATATGTACATAATGTTTCTACGGTTGACAAGATGTCTGAGATATGCCGGGCTTGCTATGTTACACCAGAAGTGATGGCAAAATGACCTTGCACCCCCCCCCCCCCCCCCCCCACCCATGATTGCATCAGAGCTGAGAAGGACAGAAATTCCACTCATCATGTGGCTGCTGCCATTGAGCTCACGAGACACACACACACACACACACACACAAAAGGGAAGCACAGGCAGAATTTACAACTGCCAAACAATGAGCCCTCCTGTGTTATTTTTCAGACGGGCTACTACAAAAGTGTCTCCAGTATGTCCTACTAATTCCTTACTAATGGGAAGTGTTTTTAATGAAAGACAAGCATGCCCTGTGTTGCTTTCCTCTGGGAAAACAATCAACGATCAAGTCCACCGAACCCACACAGACACCTGACACTGTGAACAAGGTGCTCCCTGTTTTCTGAAGGAGATTCTGGCTTTCTTGTTTCTCTTGGCATCTCAGCTGTCAGGTGTGTGCACTGTGACGTGATGTTGGCCTCCTGCAGTGTATTGAAATAGAAGTCAATCGTATTTAATTTACTCAAAGCATATTTCAAAGTATTACATTTATAATTAATTATTGAAGCTAATAATGACATCTACTGTGGCTCCACCTCCATTGCCTTCATAACTGTATTGCACAGTACTCCTATATTTTTTAAATTATTTTATCATTTTTCTGTTATCATTATTATTATTGCTGTTGTTGTTATTTTTTATTATTATAATTATTGTTGTTGTTGTTATTGTTTTTTGCTAATATTATTGTTGCTATTGTTGTTATTAGTGTTATTAGTGTTGTTATTGTTGTTATTATTATTATTATTATTGTTGTTGTTTTTGTTATTGTTGTTGTTGTTATTATCATTGTTGTTGTTATTTTTATTGTTGTTGTTGTTGTTGTTGTTATTAACCATGGAATTTCAGGAATTTGCAGTTCAGGAATCTTGCTAAAGGGTACAAAGGGAATATCTCATTGTCCCCCAAAAACCTCTGACTTACCCGCCCAGTTCAGTACCTGACAGGTCACAGGGCCACCATGTAGCATTGCAACATGCTGAGCAGTGCGACAGCTGCAATATATTAATAATCCACTTATAATAATTATGTTCTTACAATAATTGATCCTTATTGTAGGAACAGGAGGCTAAATGTTTTTTTTTTTTTTTTCATTTTGTGTCAACACAAAAAATTCACACATAAAGAGTACATTGCTGTTCGATGGCAGAAAGGGGTTTATTGCGTTTTCCAGTTATTTCTTAAACTCACGCTCTAAACTCAAGTCTGAGTGCTGTCGTGAGCGCCACTCAGGTACTCACTTAACCCGTTTACAGGGCGAGAGTCTGGACGGAAAGACTGTGAGACTCTGAGATGAGTCAGTTCCTGTAACGACACAAGTTAGCAGATCAGTGGAGATGGTGACTCATGCTTGGCCTGGCATGGCTTCCATTATCCCCATGGAAACAGGACAGCGAAGACCGGATAGGGCGTTGTGTAGACCTCAATGACAGAACTGAGACACTGGTGTCCCAGGGAAACATTTCTGGGTTGGAAAAGTCTGTGTAAAGTCGGTGAAACACCATCTAGGCGTTCAGGTGAAAACCCGACTTTGTTGGGATGAAAAGTGAATGCTTTCTAGTCGACAAGGAAGTAGCCAGGCAACATCCGGATAAAACCCGGGTTATATTGGCGTCAGCCTAGTTCGTTTAAGTCAAAAACGTCACTCAACCTAGATTTCTACCCCTCTAGATGACTAGAGTCTGGCTTTTGCTCGCTGGGGTACTTGCAGTGTAGCCTACCCGGCATAACCAAGATGAAGGGTATATCTCTTTTGTTAATTATATTTATTTGTCAATGTTTTTAAAAATATTTTATATTTAAAACGTATTTCCCTTCCAGTTTCCTCATGAGTCAGCACTAGTGAGACCCAGTAGTGAGCCTGTGACTATATATACGAGTGACCATGAGCAGTGTTTGGAGGAGAAGTAAATATCTCCTTGACAACAGCTGGAAACTCAGCACAAAGTTGGGAGGAAGTGACACGTGTTGGCTGATGAAATGTACCACACCCCCGGCAGGGCAAGGCCCAATTGTGTGACATTGCTGTGGACTCCCCAGTCATAGACGGGTATGTCATTACTGTAGGTCCAATCCGCACTCATGATAAGCACCATTTCATGCTGTGCCACTAAGAAACCTTAACCTTATTAAATGTTTGGCAGTTTTAAAGATAGGAAAGGGAAAAATGTTTTTATTATTTTCACTGAAGCAAGAGAAGCTAGAAGTTATGACTAAAACTGATTGAACTCAATCCAAATCGTTAGGGTTGGAGAACCAGCACATGACACCTCTAGACAAGAAAATAAGAACCAATGGGAAGCCATAACCAATGGGAGCCAATGGGGGATGGAGAGGTTAAAGCGAGCCTCTTACACATACACTCTAAATATTGCAGGTTATGATTATTTGTCACTCATTTTTAGCTAAGACATACGATTAACATTTTTCAGTTGCCACCGGGTTCTATTTTAAAATGACCGAGGAGAAGAATTGGGGTAGTTAAAGTTGAATGAATAGACATTTAATTTCACAAATGGTTCTGTACTCTGTCCACAGTCTCTACAGTGCAAATCTCCAGTGAGAGATTTTTCTCCTTCTCCCTCAGTTTCTGTTCTGGCTGATTTTCCACGATCAGTCCAGAAGCACAGTGCTGTTAAAGGTGCTGTGAAAGTGTGCAATTCTCTTTGGCTTTAATTAGTTTCCATAGTAACTTGTTAGCCTTAATATTATTGTCATTTATACTGCAAAATATGTATATATATATTAAAGGCATGGAAGGGAAAGTCTTCAAGTATGGAGTCTGTATGGAGACAGAAATTATCATTGTGGGTGTGAAAAGAGTCTCAGAGATGAGATATAACTGATGGGGAAACTGGCATCCATAACATCTGAACACTAACTGAATATTTCAGTGAGATTCAGTGAAATCTGCGGATGCGTTATGCTAAACATTAGTCTCAGCACGTGGTGAATTACTGAGTGGAAGCCAAAAAAAACTGCCAGTTTTTCTTCAAGCTGGATTCCAGAACCACCTCGGGCTGAGCTTCAGGTTTGTGTTTTACGAGTTTTACAAGCTAGTCGCGCACTTGTGGAACATCCTGATCTAGTGCATAGCTGTAATGCTGATGTGTGTGTGTGTGTGACCGAGGTTGTGTGTGGGAGTGCAAAAAAACAAAAATAAGAAGAATTTCATTGCCGTTCTTTTTGATTGGAAGAGCAGCTGTTTGTCAAGGGTGTGAGATCAATTGACCACTTACTAAACTGATGTAAAACAAAAAAAAAATTACCATCCTGATGCTTGTGAGCGGTGGCAGTTTCCGGTAGTGTATACACATGTATCCAATCAGCCTACAGGACCCAGTCGTTTGCACCCGCGCAGGAGATTCGCGGCTCTGTTTGCGGCTCCGGACTGCGAGGCTGAACCTCGGGTCACAAAGCCCTCCATTTTGTAAAGCTGGGAGGTCACGTGCTTCCACCGCTCCCGGATGTGAGTCGGTCGCAGCATGCAGCCAGGGCTCTGGTGGAATAAACGAGAGAAAAAAAAACGGCAAGTTCGAGCGACTCCAGGGGTTACTAATCTCTTTCTTTTATCCCTCCCCCATCTCTCTCTCTCTCTCTCTCTTTCTCTTTCTGTCTAGCTTATCTCGGTGTTTCCTCATATCTGAGAGGCTCAGTCAATAGGCGGGTCATCGTAAGAGCGCGAGGGATGGGGCTGCCTTCTTAGAATAGCTTCTGTGGGGGAATACCAGCTGATAGTGCTGGAATCCAGCCTCCATTGCTGTGTCACAAATTTTGCCACGCCCCGCCCCCCCCCCAAAAAAAAGAAAAAACACACACACATACGAACACACACTCCTACTCTGTACGTGTCCCGTGCCTGCTTAACTGATTCCTGAGTTCAGCCGGAGCAGAGGGCACTTCACCCGCGCAGCCGTTCTCAGGCAGAAGGAATCCGTGTGGCGTTCAGCGCTGGTGGTGTTCAGCGCTGGTGGGGTTCAGCGTGTGATGCAACGCAGGAAGGTGTGACTTTTTCCGCGGGGCCGAAAGGCGCGGCAGTCCCTCCCCGGGCTGGCGCGCCGGCGGGATTAAGTTGCGCGTGTCGCGTCCCGTGCTCGGACAGAGGCGCAGGGCAGGAACGCAGAGGTAGGGCGCACGCGAAAACACCCAGAAGTTCCCACCTGAGACGCGGCAACGTGCTGTGGGAAATACCGAGCTGACGCCTCACCCGGAGGGACTGTTGTTTTTTTTTTCTCTGCACTTTTTTTTTTATTTGTCCTCCATCCTGTTTGGTTTCTTTTCTTTTTTTTTCGTTTTGTTTACTGGCGGAATGTTCCGGGCTCTCTTCCTCTTAGTCGCCTTTATTAAGCTTCCTGTGTGAGCCTGACGCAGCAGCGCTGGCGATCTCAGGAGAGCGGCTCGGTGTCTCGCTAACGCTAACGCTAACCGCTAACCGTGCCGAGGCCCCAGACGGTGGGTGATCTGTGTCACGGCTAGCGTTGGATGACACAGCGTTTGTTCTTCCTTCCCCTCTGCCAGGTGACAGGTGACAGGCGACAGGAGCCATGTAGTGGTGAGTTACACTCTTTAACTTACCTGTCAGAGCAACAGCCTGTCTCACTTCTAATAAGTCGCTGTGGGCTGTTGTTATGTTTTTTTTAAACTAGTGATTTGCTGGAAAATTAGAGGATGTATTCGTCATAATAATTTCTGTTTGGTTAGTCATTGGCAGGTGGTGTATATACTGACTGTAATGTCCAGTTACACTGCTGTTACATTATTTCAGGTTTGAGGTGTACAGCAACTTCGCACAACAGTATATTGTAATATAAAAAAATAATTGACAATAGCTTATTCATTTTTTGTTTTTTTAAATGTCAGGTCTTAATTTTCTGTGCTTGTCTTTCTTATACGTACTCCTGACCGGCCTTGGTACAGTACAGTTTGCCTTGTTTTTGCCGTTTACTTTCACACGAATTCTTTCTTTTTTGCAGAAATGCGGACCTCTGATTTCCTCTTTGAGGAAGGCGAGGGCCGGATGGGAGCCGGTCGCACCGCGGCCGATCCCCGGGTGCGTGCCTCACACAGTCCTGAGAGAACAATGGGCATTCCGCTGCGGGTACGCCGAATTCCTCAGCTGGGCCCACGGGCCTCTGAGACGGGGCCTCGCTGTGAGGCCGACGTACGTGGGGGGTGACGAGAGAGACCCCCCCCCCCCAGCCCGGAGACTCGCTGCCGGCAAAAGAGCACACAGAGCAAAACTGAGAACGATGGAGAAGAGGAACCCCGATGCCTGGCTGCTAAGGTTGTGTCTGAGACAGTGTCTTACCTGGGACTTAAAGAACCAAGACCCTGTGAGTGTGTCTGAGACAGTGTCTTAACTGGGAACCTAAAAACCCAAGCCGCTGTGGTTGAGTCTGAGACAGTGTCTTAGCTGGGACTTAAAGATCCAAGCTGCTGTGGTTGTGTCTGGGACATTATCTTAGCTGGGACTTAAAGAACCAAGCCACCGTGTTTGTGTCTGAGGCATTATCTTAGCTGGGACTTAAAGAATCAAGGCACCATGTTTGTGTCTGAGACATTGTCTTAGCTCGGACCTTAAGATCCAAGCCGCTGTGTTTGTGTCTGAGACAGTGTCTTAGCTGGGACTTAAAAAACCAAGTCGCTGTGGTTGTGTCAGAGACAGTGTCTTAGCTGGGACTTTTAGATCCAAGCCCCTGTGGGTGTTTCTGTGTCAGTATTTATGTGGGATTTAAAGAATGAAGACGCTGTGCTTGTGTCTGAGACATTGTCTTAGCTGGGACCTAAAGGACCAAGCTGCCGTGGGTGCGTCTGAGACAGTGTCTTAGTTGGGACTTAAAGAACCAAGCCACTGTGTTTGTGTCTGAGACAGTGTCTTAGCTGGGACCTGAAGATCCAAGCCGCTGTGTTTGTGTCTGAGACATTGTCTTAGCTGGGACCAAAAGATCCAAGCCGCTGTGTTTGTGTCTGAGACAGTGTCTTAGCTGGGACCTGAAGATCCAAGCCGCTGTGGGTGTTTCTGTGGCAGTGTCTTAGCTGGTTGTTGTGAGGAGTGAGAATAAAGCAATCAGCAAGTATACTGCCGCAAAAACTCTTCACGCTATGAGGCCCCTGCATCTGCCGAGCTGCTGGAGGACGGGCAAGGATGGGCAAGGTAGGTTCACCCTTTATCGTGGTCTCTGCGGTGGTGTGGCAGGGAGGGCATTGAGACGTGACCATGGCCATAATGCTGAAATAGTGCTGCAAACAAATAAACACGAATTATTTCACTCTCACAAAAAAGCATTGCTCTCATTTTATCATAAGAACTTCGCCCTAAGGCAAAAACTGTATTCTTTCCATAGAACAGTATTGAATGTGAGCTAGTTTCATTCAACGTGAGCAAATGTACAAATTTTTTGTGTCTCTAATTTCATTCACGTTCTCATGATCCTAAAACAAAGCTTTTGCTCTATGCATTTTCACCTGGATGTATAGTAGATTATATTTATTTATTTATTTATTTATTTATTTATTTATTTATTTATTTATTTGTTCATTGATCAGGAAAGTTGAAAATCTAAAATATGACTTTGCTCTGCAAAAAAAAAAAAGTGCTTGCTCATAATGACACATTGTGGAAGTGCTAATTATAAATATCCACACACTGTGAGTCACTGTGAAGGTCTGCATATTCCCTGGAACTAGAGATGTGAGCTGTGTTCAGCTGCTAACATGTCTACACATGCTCCAGGCTTGAGCTCAACGGTGTTGGACTGCAGCACTGAAGGGAATTCAGTGTCCCACAATTTCAGTATATTTGAATATAGAAACTGTTTTTTGATGTAATTATATCTTACTCGTATTAGATTATTTAACATTATTCATCCATTCAAAGTTACATTCCATTGTCTTCTTTCAGTTTGGGTTTTTCGATGGCCGCTTGCTCACAAGGATCCGCATAATTTGTGCTTGAATAGTGAGTTGGTACTACATTCACAACCTGTAACCAAAATATTTTTTAATGCAAAAACACATATTAACGGGCTCATTTGAAATCATAAAAACAGCATTTTCTTACTTTCTTCTTTACTTTCTTTTCCACCAATAAAATACATAAAATGTAATTCTACTTAGCATTTATTTAGCAAGCCAATGCAATTCAAATTAACGGTTTTATGGAGTTTTTGGAAGTATTACACTCAGCGCAAAATCACAGCTGATTATGATGTGAAATGTTTCCAGTGCACTCTTTGCTGTTTTTTAGACAATCATCGCACTGAGTTTTGTGACTGTTTGAAATCTGGACTGGAAGTGGAAGTGAGTCTGTTATGTGCTGTGACTGTACGTCACTGAGAGGAAGCAGACATGTTTCTGAGGAACTCCTGTTTTTTTTGGGGGGGGAGGGGGGGTTTCATGGATACGTCTCTGATCATTGTTTGTAGACAAACATCGGGCCGTGTAGAAAAATGTTTGTGCGTCAGCAGTACTTTGTTTACAAAATGTTTCTTCCGCCCCAAAAAAAGTGTCCAGATCCTCCTCATTGACTCACAGCAAGCTCAGCGCCATCTTTGATGCAGTTAATTAGCCTTTGGGCAGTTGGAAACACGGTTCGACTCCAAGTCAGTCCTGTTTTGGAAGTAGTTCACTACGTTCACTTCGAGCATGCCGTATTATGCAAAATAATTACTGCAACTAGCGTGAGGGTTTTCCAAACATTAGATGTTCGATTAATAGACTAAAATGTTCCCAATAAATTGTACCCAAAATTACATTTCATTACATTCAGCAGACATACATGGGCAGACTGACGGTCAATGCAGGCTTGAGGTAAAACAAAACGTTCAAGGGCAAAGGTCAAGGACAGGTCAAAGTAAAAAAATAACAAGCGGTAGGTCTCACATACTAATAGTTGAATACAGTCTGGTGGGCAATCTGGTCTCACAGGAGCCTAGTTGATAACAGGACTAGTCAGCAGTCCGTAGTTGAAATCAGGACTAGTTAACAGTCTGTAGGTGATATCAGGACTAGTTAACAGTCTGTAGTTGATATCAGGACTAGTTAACAGTTCATAGGTGACATAAGGATTAGTTAACAGGCTGTAGTTGATATCAGGACTAGTTAACAGTCTGCTGGCATTCTCCTCTTCAGAATGGTTGTGAGGGTCAGTATTTTGCATTGTGCGTCTGAGCAGGTCGATGCTAGGAGAGCTAAAACTCAGTTTAGGGAGCTGGTTATTCAGATGATGAATAGCTGAGTTGTCAGAAAAAATATTGCCTTGCTAAGGCAATATATGGCAGCGCGCATCTGCCTGACCAATGGCGTCGCATTCTAGAGGAGACGCTGTGCTGCACGGACGGGACGTGGGTGAGGACAGAGAGTCTTTCTCTGCACCCCCCTGTGCCCAATTTTTTTTGATGCACCAGCACAGCATTCTGAGTCCCCAGGGATACAGGTGCAGCAGAAGTGTGGGGTTTTTTTACAGGAACATGGTGGGGGCGCTTTGAATTACACACAGGCCCTCCACTGAAAGGTAATCAGGCATGCTACATCACACTACAACACCTGTGCTCATTAGAAGTCCTGTGACCTGTCCCGCAATGATTGTGTGCACTGGGAATTACTCTCAAGAAACGGTGGGGGCGGGGGCTGGGGCGGGGGTGGGGGCGGGTGGGGGGGGGGGGAGCGTGGGGGTTAAAGGAAACAATCTCTGTTTACCATTCATGTGACCAAGAGCCATTAAGTTATTTCAGGACCGAATATTCTAAATAGGTTACATCATGAATAAAACATGTCGCCCCTGCCAGAAAGAAGCTTGAGCTGACGAACGGTGAGACGTTGGTCTCGTTCCGTTTGAGGGAGAGGGGGGAAAAAAAAGGAGAAACGATTGGAAATCCATACTTGAGTCGGTTACGCGGGAATTTACGGACGCTGACGCTGAGCCCTTTGCGGAAATGCTCCAAAAAAAAAACGTCCGGACTTCTCGTGCAGGGGGACGCAGGCCCTGTCCTTGAAGTCCGCGCTCCGTATCACACTCCTGACACGCGATGCAACCCGAGCGTAGCAGCGAGGAGAGGAGCTCAGGTTTCCGCACTCCGGAGCGGACCCGTTCCCTCACACCGCGCATCGCATGACTGTCATATACCGCGTCCTGAAGACTGCCGCTCTTGTCTGGTCCCTCGTGGGCTTCCGCAGAACCCTGCGGGCGTGTGGGAGACATAAGGGTCCATTTCATCCCGGTGTCTGGTTTCACTGCGGCACAGATCCCATCAAACTCATTTGCTGCACACACAGGTCCGCTGAGAGCAGCCAGTGAGAATTACTGCCTTAAATAAAAATGAAACTGCAGAATGGTCTTATTTTTTACACCATTCCACTCAATGCCTATTAACCCTCAGAAGAGTAGGGTTGTGGGAATGTTTTTTTTTTTCTTCAAAATTCTAAGTCAGTGTTCTAGAACTCCGCTGCTTTCAGTCACCAGCAGTGATTGTTACATCAGCATTAGAATGTTCAGTTAAGAACATTCTAGTCACATATTTGTGATCACACACCATAAAAGGGTTAAAACAAGAGGCCTTTTGTTGATTTCACAGGAGCAGCACTGGAAGCCTTTTTGCTGTTTTTTGGGGGACGGGTGGAGAGGTAGGGGGGTGGGGGGGGGTTAGATGCGTGATGCACAAAGCATTTCCCCGATTATATGAATGAACAAAGCGCCGGGACATCAAGGACACGGGACAGAAATTCACAGCCATCCCCATTCTTCAGACCGGTTCTGCACACACTGCACCTCCCGTGCACTTTAATTTGGCTGATACCGTGCCTTGCGGTTAAAGAGGCACCGGCATCCTCCGGCCAACACCGCTGCCGCTGCCGCTGCTGCAGGCTCCGAGACGGAACAGTATAAAGATGAGTAATGCCTCACCGATAAAAAGAGAAAAATACCCTCAGCAATTCAGCGCTGGCCCTGACGTGAAGAGAAGAATGAGCGTTGCACTGCGAGCGGTGGGGGGGGGGGGGGGGTAGATTAAGTGGGTGAGTTGTAGCTCTCGCATTGGCACGGTGAATCAGGCCCAGCAGACACAGTCTGCTGTCCGAGCGCGCAGTAAATAAACTGCGTGCACTGCGGACCGCGCCGAGGAGGAGAAGAGAGAGAGACTCCCGGCCCCCACTTCCTCTCTCTCCCTGCAGCGCGCAGGTACTGCACTGGAGCCGGAGAGAGAGAGAGAGAGAGGGAGAGAGAGAGAGAGGCAGGTCGATGAAGGGTGAGGGAGGTATCGATTTCCTCTGTTCTTTTAGGCTGCAGATGATGCAATTACTGCAGTGCAAGTACATTTTAAAAAAAATCCTGCATCTCTCAAAACAAGAGGTGAGAAGTTACCGTTCACCAGGTACTGTATTAGCCTGTTCACTGTCAAGCATACTACTGAGCTTACTGTTCACTGGGTACTCTGCTAGCCTGTTCACCCTATTGCACATTCCTGAGCTTATTGTTCAATGGGTACCATGCTAGCCTGTTCACCCTCTACCACATTACTGAGTGTACTGTTCAACTGGTACTGTGCTAGCCTGTTCACCCTCTCACACACTTCTGAGCAGCTCCTGCTACTGTGAAAGCTGCAAGGTGAGTGAGTGAGTGATTCAGTCAGTCAGTCGTTCAGTTAGTCAGTTCTGTTCAATCCAGCGTCTGTCCAGACAAACCTCATCATTGCTCTTTTGTGAAAAGCAGATCGATGACATCAGCAAAATAAGAGCTGTGATATGCTGATCTGGCAGAAGCAGCTGAAGAGGAAGTTCATTTATTTTCTCTTGTTTGTGGTAGCAGAGGTGAAGCTGTCTAAAATACCCACGCTACTTAACCACTCATCCACCCTCAGACCAAATACCCATTTTACTGAACTGCACAGCTACACTCTGTCCTTTTACCCACTCTACTTAACCACTCTACTGCATTCTGTCCTAATACCCACTCTACTTAACCATTCTACTGCATTCTGTCCTCTTACCCACTCTACTTAACAGCTCTACTGCATTCTGTCCTAATACCCACTCTACTTAACCACTCTACTGCATTCTGTCCTCTTACCCACTCTACTTAACCACTCTACTGCATTCTGTCCTCTTACCCACTCTACTTAACCACTCTACTGCATTCTGTCCTAATACCCACTCTACTTAACCACTCTGCTCTACTCATTTTACCTGTCCTGTTCACTCTGTACTCATACCCATGGCTAAGTACCCACTCTGTACTGCTCTTACTGAAAAGGCCAGAAAACCAGCCCCACAGCTGCTGACAGGAATTAAAATTAAGCATCCAGCAGGCTGGCTCCCTAACCTCTGTCTGCTCCCACAAATTAACAGTGCAGCGTGCATCCCCTGGATCTGTTCAACTTTTTGTTTAATGAAGTTGGCACTAATCATCCTTGTGCAGCTTGGAGGTTTTCAGGTGTAGGAAATGAGTCCACACTCTTTCCCCTGCATCACTTTTTTATTTTTTTAAAATGATTAATAATGATTCTCCTTTTGTTGTGTCATGAATCATTTTGCCTTACTTAGTCTCTGTCTGATTTTTGCACAACAATTCAACATTTGAGGGTCATCTTTTTTTATTATTAAACTTCCTTTAGCATGCACTGTGAATAAACAGATTATAAGATTTAAATGTAGCTATAATTAATAAATAGCTATAAGAAATAAATTAGATTAAATAAAAGATCATCCATGGGAGGAAGTTCTTTTAAAAACAGATATGAGATACCAAAAGCTTCATCTGTTCCTCTGACAGTTGTTTGTTCAGAAGTTACATTAGGAATCTAAAATAAGCTCCATGAGAGGATCCTACTGCAGTAGAAATAAAGACTCATGTTTCACACAAAAGGCAGGTGTTCAGTTCAACACAATCCATAACTATCTGTTTCCTGCAGCTAATGCCAGTGTGTGCATCAAGCCCTTGAAAGCCATCCAAATTTTACTCAAAATTTTATAATCGTCTTTTTTCAGACCACAGACTACAGCTAAGCTTGTGTAGAGTGGAGCTGGAGGAAGACATTTCATACGCAGCTTTGATATGCAATTCACAGGTGCCTGATCAACCAGCAGGGGTTGCTAGAACGGATGAAAAGCAGACCCCCAACAGTCTGAACTCTGAACCCATCCACACCCTGGGTGATACAATTTCCAACTGCATATCACCCTGTGGAGTTAGTGGCTACAAATGATAATTACATTTCAAACTATTTTTTTCGTATTACATACGAAAAAGATATTTTATTGGCTGAAGACCTGCCAATTTGTTCCATAAACTATGTGGCTTTCATAGCTACCTGGGCAGCAGAAAAAAATAATAGGGTGTCAACCTATAGTGACTTGGCCCTTAATAAATATCCACAGAAAAGCAATGGGGTACTTACTCACCCATGGTACTTGGTCCCTAACAATCCGAAAGATAAGGGGAGAATATGTTCCTTACTTATCAATTCCCGCCATCTAGTGGTATGTTAGTGTGACTACAGATTACAATCCTCAAAATTACAACCATAGACCCAAAATCGACCAGGGTTTGAAATTATAATTTGTGATTTTCATCCCATGCATGGCAGTGCATTGAAATTTACCACATATACATTTACCACCACCACATATAAAAGTTAGATCTGAAAAACAGATGCTTTCATAAATACACACATCAGTTTACAACCGATAACATGGTTCAGCAATTTAATTCAACAGCAATTTACTTTAAAAAGAATATCTGCATTCAATTGTACTTTACTATTCACAATATAGTACATTTTACATAGTTCCATGGAGTCAATTCAACACCAACAGTGTTTATATAAGCTCCCGGGGGATACAAATGAATTCTATCGCAGAAAAATGTACTCTATTAGATTTTATTTGATATTAAACATTTTATCACGTATGCTAGTTCAAGTCAATTAGATGTAGAGGTTTGACAAGGGCTACCGCATTCAAATAACTGATACAACTACAACTGGTTCATTCATTTTCGGGCCCGTTTAATTCTTAATGTGACTTTTAAACATGTATTTCCAGTCACAATGAGCTATTCTGCCAAACATGTGTACTTTAATGTTGACATTAATGGTCCTGTTAGCAATGAGCATTGCAGGGCTGCACAATGCACAACTGCTAGGTTTTTATAGCTGTGTCTGCTCTGAGCAAAGTGGGTAATGAAATAAACGCATCCTCACCTCAGTGAATTCCCCCAGGGCCAGAACTACGCCCAGCCGTTTTATTAAAGGATATCATCTACAGCTGACCTTGCATGCATGAACGGCTCTGGTTCTTTCACTTTTGATTAACCTCACATTGATCAGGCGTCAACTTTTCACAACCATTGACAGAGAGATACAATGTACTTGTGACAAATTTTATTTGACTTGTACCGCAGGATAGCGCAAAAAGAGAGGAGGGGGAATTCATCCGCTCCTAAATCGAGACTGCCACTTTTCGGGCAGTGCTACATCTGGGTGACATCATCAGGAAGTATTAACTGAGCAGACAGGAAGCTCGCCTTCCCTGTCGTCGTCTTCACTGCTCCGCACATGAGCTCTGTGCGATTACTGCTCCTGCTGCAGGGGCACTGCAGTCGGACAGACAGAGCCCTGAGCTGCTCAGTCTGCACACGTGTATGTCACCTGTGGTTAAACACTACCACACGTGCTTGTATCATATTCTACTCAATCAGTCCGTCGATGGTTCCTCTCAGAGTGTGGGAAATGCATTTCAAGGACGGGCAAAATGCGTCTCATTTGTGCTGTTTGCTCAGTTTGCAAGCTCATACTTGGTCACCATCATCTGCTTTTGCTCATAGGCCAATCACAGGGGCTCATTCACACTGTCCCAGAGGATATTCGCTCATCGGCCAATCACAGGGGCTCATTTACACTGTCCTAGAAGACACTCGCTCATCGGCCAATCACAGGGGCCCATGCACACTGTCCCAGGGGACACTCGCTGCTGACAGGCTGAGCGCCCTCTGGTGAGCAGAGGAGTACTGACACAGAACACCAGGCTGCTGTGACATCACGGTCGTCCTCCAGTGAGCGGAGGAGTACTGACACAGAACACCAGGCTGCTGTGACATCACAGTCATCCTTCGGTCGCCTCCTTTCAAGTCACTTCAAGGGCAATGAAAATGGCTTAGTCACAGGTAAAAAAAAATGGGTGCATGTCCAATTAACATATGCAGTTGATAATAAAAGTGCTTTTAGAAGGTGTTTGGGAAACATGATTATTTTTGCTTTTGCTGTTTTCTTTATACTCTTCCTTCCACTGAGTGGTCTTACTTTGTTTACTGGTGGTGCTGATTCAGTTATTTCCTGATGCAGTTATTTTGTATTTATTTATTTTTCTTTTTAAAATGCGCCATGTATGTAATAAAATGTAATTAGACTGGCCCCCTACATCTAAGGCAGAAGATAGAATGTAAGTTGCTCTGGATAAGAGCGTCTGCTAAATTCCTGTAATCTATCTGTCAGTATGCTTGATCCTCAGATCCTGACATTATGTCATCATACACGCAGCAATCACAGCAGTCAGCACATACAGTATGATTCAAAAAGGTTGGACTCCAAAGGAAATGACTTTCAAACGCTAGGCTGCTGCCATGTATTCTCCATCAACAAAGGGCTTCAGATTGCCTTTGGTTCCACAGCCAAGGGGGCTGTATAATGTAAATTTAAACAGAAGTTGTCATCCAGGTTTTATTGCAATTCTATCTTCATCAAAACAGACTTGATTTATAACTGTGGGACAAACAAGAAAGCCAAGTCATTTCCCACTGCTCCAAGCAGTTACAGATAAAAGTAGTCTGCAGTGTTTTTAGTGTTTTTATGTGTTTGTGATTAACTTCTCGAGCTGCATGTCAACTTCCTAATAAAATGACTTGTCTGCGAATCGATGGTCTGTGGTGTCTGTGATGATTGATTCGTTAAAAAAAGGCTGTTGCAGTGCATTAATCCATAACAAAACCTTTTCACGGAACACCGTGAGCTTGAGGGTAAAATGGCTTCCCTGTGGGGGATGAAACACAGCTAAAAAGCCTCCCCTCGCAGTAGAGATGGAGGAACCGAAGGGTCAAAGGTCAAATGCAGGCTCAATATGCTGACAGAGAGGAAGAGGAAGGACAGTGAACGGACACACACACCCTGAGAGTGTCCCACAGGACGACTCTGCCGCATCCACTGCCCATACAAGGAGCTGTTCCTCTGCCTACTTCCTGTCGGTTTGCACATGGGCAGGCCTGAAATTGGCCGTACCTCCCCCCCAAAAAAAAAACAATTACCCATCCTTTTCTCCTCTATCATGGGCACCCCGCCCACTCAATTCATTTGTGTATTACAGACAATGGAGCTGTTAGCCTATCCACTCAACCAAAACTGAGATAGCGAGGCTTTTAGTCAACACGAGTAGAGTGATGATGATTGGCTCTTTGAACCAACGCCAGAAAGGAAAACGGTATCTGACGTACTGTACTGTAAATGGGGTCTTTTTTTTTTTTTGTGAGTGGAAGAACGGGGCAGCACAACAACTGACTACTCAAAATGATGAGGTCATAATTACGGTGTCCGACAGGGGGGAGAAAAACACATTATTACCTATTTTTCACTGCTATAGAATGTATTTGTTGCGATTGCTGATTTGAGTAATTGTGTTATAATCTTATTTTATGCTGCTCTGTAAAGTGTGGCATTAGGGGCAGAACTGAATTATCGTGCATTTCTCTAGATGCAAGAGGTGGGTAACCTTGGTTATCTTTGAGAGTAGCTTACCCTGGACGTGCTGAAGCAATCAATGGCGGTCTTAATTAAAAGCATGAACATTTTCTTTTCTGGCTTTATGATCTATGAGTATTCTTTGGCTAGGAGTGCTGGCTGGTGGACAGGAAGCAAAGAATTACAGGACGAAGCCTATGCAAATTTGACTGCGCAACCCAGCAAAATGGCAGGACAAGCTGTCCAATCACAGACCTGCTGAGAGGAGACACATCTTTTCAGACAGGGAAAGTATAACTGCAATAATTTTAGTTAATTAATAATGATTTATCTTTTTTGTGAGCTGCCAATTAGAGTACATTTTGAGCCCTCAGTCATGGCAAGCATTAATAATGCTTAATAGGCTTAATAGTGCTTGGACAAAACTTGGTGTGGAGCAACCACAGCGTGCTGTTATGTTGATATTATATACAATAACAAAACAAGTCAATGTGAAATCCAAATGTGATTGTTATCCACTCTCTGTGATGCAGACTCATAAATCATTGAGCATTGCTGGTTAAGGAACTTCATTCTGGTGTATCACTTAAACATTAGTACTGCTTTATTGCTTTATTGTTTTGTAAATTACCCCAGGACCGTTCATCAGTTGATATGTCTTAGAATATTCACAAAGAAACTGTGAGAGCCAAAATCAAAAGTAGTAAGAATTTTTGGCTTTAGCATGACAAGCCGTGCTCACTGTAAATCACTTGCTCTCAATGCGGTTACACGCCCTTTGCTCTGGAATCAAGCAGCTCCACAGACCGCATGTAACCTGGTCATGTCTTTAGGCAGAGTTCAGCAATCATTATTATCCAAACATTAGATAATTATGTAAAAATATGAAGTGATAAAGCCGAGGGGTAGCCTACCCAGCTGGGGTGTGACCGAGGAGACGTCCAAATGCAGAATCAAACGTGTTCAGACATCGCTAATGGATCCAGTGGATCCAGGCATAATGAATCGTCCAGTGTGGAGACTGTACTCACTCTGATCGTTGCTGCTGGGATATTGATTGGAAAGGTGGGGGGAGGGAGGCCATGTTGTTTCTTTATTAAGTGCTGCTTTGAGACGAGAGCGCACCGTTGAGTATGAGCGGTGCGTCGTCGGGACGCGAGCTCATTGGGGCTTAATTGGCATGCGACGTGCACGGCCACAGCCCTTGGCTCTTGACCCGAGGGCCACAGACTTGAATCTCAGTTTAAGCGGCGCTATTAAAATTTCCATCGGCGTTCAGTCCAAGTGAAGCCTTCAGCCTCCATAGGTTCAGCTACATTTGAGGTCATCCTTGTGCAGAGTGTCCTCTAAGGCAATACGATTGAAATAATTGATCAGTGCACTTCTTGGAAAAAAAACTGAGACATATTTAAATATGGGTAACATGCTCTAGACCTCATATTCATTTTTTATTTATTTATTTATTTTAATCCAGGGCTCGATTAGTTGCTATCCGGAGTGCTTTTGGTGGAGCACATCAAATACCTGGATCCAGTTGGGAGTACCAGAGCAGAGGTTTGGGAACCACTGTAATAGTTCAAACTGGATGTCAGTTTGTCAGTTGTTGACAGATGACATGCCATTTATTTAATCCTTTATGGTCCTCTTTTACTACAAATACAAGTCCAGTAGGTGGCACCCTAAGTCTGTAAATGCAGTTTACATGCTGTATACATGTTGTATTGTTGCTCTTCAGAAGGGCTAGTTTATTTTTGCTCACCTGAGAATGGCTAAATCAGGTGATGTCACAAGGTCACCGCATATTTATAGTTTAAACAAACGTGCATGTCCTAGAAGGCCTTTTTACTCTCAGGGTTTTTTAAAAAACGAACCTTTGTCTCCACAGATTAAGTGTTGCATAAGTCTTGAGTCCAAGGGTGTACTGTACATAAATTTAAGTCTGTCTAGGGCCTTTTTTCAACATGTTTTAAATGATTTATACTTAGATTCCCCTAAAAAACGCACCAGTAATTTTGAGATAAACTAGCAGATACACATCACTTTCCAGATGACAGCCATTTGATGGATTCCAGCAGAATCCAGAATTGGGGGGGTTGCTGTTTTTACTCATATAAAACACATGCTGTGTGACTGAGACAGCCGGGGGTTCGAAAGGAACCTTAGTCAGCATTACAGACGCACTGGCAGCACGGCTGGAACAGGAGGAAGTTCTAGAGTGGGGTTATGGAGTTCTAGAATGGATCGAATGGAACACAAGCATGCCACCCATAGCAGAGAGACAACCACAGTGACTCATTTGCAATTTCATGGAAATTGTGGGTTTGTGGAAATAGCCTCAAAAAGTAAGTAAATGTATTTATTTACTTACTTACTTACTTATTTCAGGGGTGTCCACTCTCATCTGAAAAGTGGCAGTTGCCATCGCAGCATCAGATTTAAATGTCGAAGCTGATGTGCATTAGTCCGCACTTTCCCTCTTACAGTAAAGTGGTTTAGAGATTAATTCAGTCCAGTTATGCTGGAAGATTGAGACTGATAATACAATATCAAGTGTCACTGAATCAGAATCAGACAGGTGGTGTGTTGAGCCTGAGTAGGGAAACAAGGACCAAATGAGTACAGTGCTTGGAGTCATCAAAGTACAGCAGTATTTGTTGTGTTCGTTTTTCACTGTCTTTAAACACATCTTTGTTTGGGCACAGTTGTATACTGAAAGAAAAAGTACTCCACAGGGTTGGTTACCACTGCAATAGAACAATACATTATTTTGTTAACTGACTAACAACTAGGCTATATAAGCGATCGGAGTTAGTTTAGCTTTTTAATGCCAATGTTCAAAACTCATGCATCTGAAAATGACGGCGTTAGTGTGAACAACTGTATCTTTGAGAGACTGTTCCGTCTGTTTGGAACTGTTCAGTCCATCTATCACCACGCATTATGTAATATCAGGTAGACTATGCAGGAGGAAGGAGTAATAAAAACAGATAAACAATCTTCTTATCTGTTCTTTTCGGCAGATAGACTTTACCAGAGCAATAAGCTGAGCCTACACTTTCCGTCTGGTGTGTATCACGGGGAATTATCTATCCAGCAGTTTTACGTGGTGATCATTTTTATCGGTAAATAATTTCCCCGGATTAATAAACTCCTCCAATGTGTTGTTATGTACGGCAAGCAGTAAACCCTCTTCCCAGGTCAGATCCAATGTTCAAAGTGCATCTGAAACGGCTGCAGTTTGTATTTTGACTGGTGCTGCTTTCAACGTTATTTCGGTCTGGTGTGCTTCGGTGAAAGGGGGATTCAGTCTGCAAACATGGGATACGAGGAGAACTGCGAGAAGTATGTTGAGAGGAAAGGGGTAAGTTTGTTCATTAAACCGCACTGTCAACCAAGTTGTGATAAAATACTACTGCAAACAAGTACTTTGTAGATACAGTAGTGAATATGCTACTCAATGACATTCAGTCAAATAGTGGGAATGCGCCGTGGTCAAGTTTCAAATTGTATTTGCAATGTGTAACAAGTACAAGTACTGGTACATTGCAATGCTTACGCTCGCTCTTTCTGCCAAATATAAGTAGGCTATAACGATCACAAACACAGCGCAAGTATACAAATCACAATAAAAATAAGTAGCTATGTTTTTTTTTTTTTTTTTTAATGGCATTAAGTGGCTTTTAGTTCCCATAATTCCTGCTGTATGTCAAGAAAGCCTGAACTTCGGACAAAGTGTGAGTATGGTGCTGTAAATTGAGAAGCAGAATTGGACTCTAAATTCTGCAGTGTCCTGACAAATAGCCTAAAATGACTATGAAGTGGACCTGGATTTTCGATCTCTGCTTTTAGCAGACTCCTGCCCTCAACTACTTATAAAAAAGGCATACAAACTTTTAGGCAATGAACAAAGAGAGTGAAAAGACTTGTATTCACAGCAGGCATGTTTGTTTACTGTGCAGTCTGAGGATGAAGCATTTTTGGCAGAGGTGGGCAATGAAGGCCTTATCTGTTTCTGGTTTTCATGCTAACTTCGGGCTTTAAGTACTTAATTGGCCCCTAACTTTTACACCATCTGACTTTTTAATAGTTCTTGATAAGCGCATGAACGACAGCAGAAGACCGTTCTTGTGTCCGTATATGAAATGTCTTAAGGCGATCTGATCCTTGAGTGAAGCAGTGTTGGTGTATACAGCCAGTTAGCTCACTTAGCCAGGCTAATTGGTGGGAACAAAAACCTGCTTACACACCTGCCTTCCGTGGACCGGAGTTGCCCAGTCCTGATATTCGTGTGTTTGCTTCTGCAGAGGTTAACCACTGTGCTGGCCTTGGCTACCCTCATCTCTGCTTTCGGCTCCTCTTTCCAGTATGGGTACAACGTCGCGGTCGTCAACTCCCCGTCGCCGGTAATATGTAATATGAGCTCTGTAACATATCTACCAAATGTGCTGATATTAACTCGCTGTTGAGAACACGCACCATTTTGTGTGCGTCTGGCGTTGTGAATCATTCTTGTGTGCCGTTTCTATGTGACAGTTCAGAACAGGCACCATTTTGTGGGCATCTGGTGTTGTGAATCATTCTTGTGTGCTGTTTCTATGTTGACAGTTGAGAACATGCGCCATTTTGTGTGCGTGTACCATTGTGAATCATTCCTGTGTGCTGTTTCTATGTTGACAGTTCATCCAGACGTTCTACAACAAGACTTACATGGATCGCTATGGGGAACCCATGGACAGTAACTTCCTGACACTTTTGTGGTCCCTGTCTGTGTCCATGTACCCCCTCGGTGGTTTCCTTGGGTCACTGATGGTGGCACCGTTGGTTAACAAAATAGGACGGTAAGATTTCTGAAAGCCTATTGGGAGAACGTGTTTTCTTAGAGCATGTGTTCATCCCCCTTGAGCTTTCTGGTGTCAGAAATCAGTTTTTAGTGCTTCAAACTTTTATTCTAGAATAAATTCAATATCTACATTTTTAGATTTTTTGAATAAATAAAAAAATATTATCTTGAGTTACGGTCACCAGGTCATATGGCTGCTGTAGAGCAGGGATGTCCAGTCCTACCTAAAAAAAGGCCAGTGTGAATGCAGGTTTTTGTCCAAGCCCAGCATTTAGACTTTCAATTCTACTTATCAAGATCTTGATTGAAGACCATGATTTACTAATTAATTTTAATCAAATGTCGTAGTTATGGTTACCATGTGTAGAATTCATTACAAGCTAACGGAAAAATTTTTTGAAGCAACTACTGTGACCGAACATTTTATTGTCCAGTTGGGACCACAAACTGGACCCATCCAAACAATTTGAAAACCAGACATTCCGATCGAAAACCAGGCATCTGGCAACCCTAGTCACAGTGCTAGAACAAAAACCTGCACCCAGAACGGTCCTTTTTCTGATAAGAGTGGACACCCCTGCTCTAGTAGCTGCTAACACTCATTGTCATTTACAAACCGTCTGGGGAGACATTTTCTGGCTGGTTTCTCAGAATGCGTCTCGCCACTCTGTCCCGCCACAGGAGGGGCACTCTCCTCTTCAACAACATCTTCTCCATCGTCCCAGCGGTGATGATGGGGTTGAGCGAGGTGGCCAAATCCTACGAGATCATCATCGTCGCCCGCATCCTCGTGGGCATCTGCGCAGGTCTGCGTGGAAAAAGGGCAGCAGTAACTGCGCCAGACTGGCATTATGCGCATACACAGGAAAATGTCCACTGTTAAATCAACTCTAACAGTGTTAATTCAACTTATAATGGATAACACCTGGTTCCACCTTCCAGAGTGGGATCAAATGTTATCTATTAAGAGTTGAATTAACACTGTTAGAGTTGAATTAACACTGTGCATTTTACAGTGTAGATGGCTTATGAGTCACCATGGCAATCACTCAGTTATTTAGCAATCAGTGATTTAGCGTTGGACTCTTGTGCGTCTTATAGGACTGTCCTCCAATGTCGTGCCCATGTACCTGGGCGAGCTCTCCCCCAAAAACCTGCGGGGCGCCATCGGCATCGTGCCTCAGCTCTTCATCACCATCGGCATCCTCACCGCCCAGGTGTTCGGCATAAGGGGCATTCTGGGTAACAGCTCAGGTACGGAGCGCAGTGTCGGATACCCTCGGTGTCAGGTCTTCTCTGTGTCTTACCTGTGTGTGTCTGTGCCCACACGTCTGAGTCTCTTACCTGTGTGTGTCTGTGCCCACACGTCTGAGTCTCTTACCTGTGTGTGTCTGTGCCCACACGTCTGAGTCGCTTACCTGTATGTGTCTGTGCCCACAGACCTCCTCAGATTGAGTCTCTTACCTGTGTGTGTCTGTGCCCACAGGTCTCCTGTGAGTCTGAGTCGCTTACCTGTATGTGTCTGTGCCCACAGACCTCCTCAGATTGAGTCTCTTACCTGTGTGTGTCTGTGCCCACAGGTCTCCTGTGAGTCTGAGTCTCTTACCTGCGTGTGTCTGTGCCCGCAGGTCTGAGTATCTTACCTGTGTGTGTCTGTGCCCACAGGTCTCCTGTGAGTCTGAGTCTCTTACCTGTGTGTGTCTGTGCCCACAGGTCTCCTGTGAGTCTGAGTCTCTTACCTGTGTGTGTCTGTGCCCGCAGGTCTGAGTATCTTACCTGTGTGTGTCTGTGCCCACAGGTCTCCTGTGAGTCTGAGTCTCTTACCTGCGTGTGTCTGTGCCCGCAGGTCTGAGTCTCTTACCTGCGTGTGTCTGTGCCCGCAGGTTGGCCCTTCATGCTGGCTCTGACGGGCGTGCCCGCCGTCATTGAGCTGTTCCTCTTGCCCTTCTTTCCCGAGAGCCCCAGGTACATGCTCATACAGAGAGGAGACGAGAAGACGGCTCGGAGAGGTAAAACCTTCACTGCACACTCATCAAACAGCACTATATATATATTACATTACATTACATTACATTACAGGCATTTAGCAGACGCTCTTATCCAGAGCGACTTACACAACTTTTTACATAGCATTTTACATTGTATCCATTTATACAGCTGGATATATGCTGAAGCAATTCCGGTTAAGTACTTTGCTCAAGGGTACAACGGCAGTGTCCTTACCCGGGAATCGAACCTGCGACCTTTCGGTTACAAGCCCAGTTCCTTACCCACTGTGCTACACTCCGTCCTATATATATATAATGTACATATGGAGATTAAGATATACAGAGAGGGACTGGGAGGTTGTCTTTCAGAGCGTTTACCCGTCAAACACAACCACATTTGTGATTGAAAGGCCCCTGGTGGTCCTCTCAAATTTCCTACTTCAGTCTGACTCAGTATTTGCCTTTGATAAGAACACATCAGCCCTCTGAATGAATTAAATTGTGGAACGGCAAAGTCTGAAAAGAGAGCTTATGAAAGAAGGGACGCTGCCGACTGGGAAGAGGATCAGGCTTTGGAGAAAATGGGGGGGGGGGGGGGGAACACAATAAATGTGTGCAACAATATCCGTCCTCTGTAAAGCCGGAATAAAGGATCGTTCTACCTGTACAGATGGTACCTGTACGGTTCGGCTTAGGTACAGTGCAGTTGTGGCTCAGGGCAGGCCCAGCTGTAGCCTGTCTGCCACCCTTAGGCAAGATTGCACACCTTGGGGGGGCGAGAAGGGGGTTGAACCGCCAAATTTGATGCCACCAACTATAATGGATGCAGCATGTGGATTTTTAATTTTTTTTCCCCCCTTCGTTTGGCAACCCCCAGACAAATGGTGTTTTAGGTGACCACCCTAGTTGCCTATGTCTAGAGCCTATGCCTGGCCCAGTCCCAGGGTACGGTGGAGGCAGACCTCAGTCACATTGGCCGTGTGTGTGCGTGTGTCCCATCTCCCTGCCCCCCCCCCCCCAGACCTACAGCGCCTCCGGGGCCGGGAGGACGTGGACGAGGAGCTGCAGGAGATGCGTGTGGAGGAGCAGTCGGAGCGGGCGGAGGGGCGCCTGTCCGTGCTCAACCTCTTCTCCTTCCGCTCCCTGCGCTGGCAGCTGGTCTCCATCATCGTCATGAACATGGGCCAGCAGCTGTCCGGCGTCAACGCGGTGAGCCGCGGCGGGCATCGGTGCCACCTCTGAATTCTGCCACCCCACGGAGGCGGGCAGTCCAGAGGGTCAGGAAGTACAAGTCCTGCCATGTGTGTTAGTTCCACCCATGAACTCAGCCAGCTCATTTCACTGATTAGTTCTGCCTCCTGGCTGAGGAATCATGCTAATTAGCGAATTCAGATGATTGGAGCAAAATACCAGGGAGGACTTTTATGTTCTGAACCTGGATTTTCCACCTCTGTTACACTGTCTAATACAGTTCACACAGTCCCACTGAGATTGAGTGTGGACACCTTTTGTGTTTCCATTGTCTGGAGGTTACACATGAAAGTGCATCAACTTAGGTTTCATACCATCCTACGGAAACTTGTTACTCGAAAGTGTAATGGTTTTTTAGTCAAAGATATTTTAATCTGTCAAATAAGGTCTTCTGAGTGTTGCTGAAAAAAGTCATTATGTATGAATAATGTAAGAGAGGGCAGAGCGAATTGACATCCTCCAGGTCATTTTATGATTGTAACGGGGAGAGGCATACTGTTTATGCATCAATGTACAATCTATCTACAGATCTACTACTACGCAGACAGCATCTACGCCACTGCTGGTGTCCGGGAGAATGACATCCAGTACGTCACAGTTGGAACGGGTGCCGTCAACGTCTTCATGACCATAGCTGCGGTACGGCTTACCGCCTCTAGGGGGGGTTTTGTGCCATTTCAGGGTGGCTCAGAAGGCATCTATTGGGCCGTGGCCTTCTTCTTATATGATATTAATAGGGAGGCCATTTTCTGCAGAACATGAATGAAGGAATGTTTTGGGGACAATTAATGTTTTGGCGACAATGAATTCCTAGGCAATAATGAATGTTTTGGCGATAATGACTGTTTTGGCAATGAATGTTTCGCCGATATTGAATGTTGTTTGGTGATAATGATTGTTCTGGCGATAATGGATGTTTCTGCAGTAATGGATGTTTTGCTGATAATGACTGTTTTGGTGATAATTAATGTTTCTGCAGTAATGGATGCTTCACGTCTCCTTTCAGGTGTTCATTGTGGAGGCCTCTGGGCGGAGACTGCTCTTGCTCAGTGGTTTTGGCATCTGCTGTGGGGCCTGCATTCTGCTGACCATCGCCCTCACCTTCCAGGTACAGCATCGTCAAGACAAACAATGCAGCCGCTGTATCGCATGCATGATTACCACCTGCGTGACCACGCTAATGGATGCTGTAGATCTATTATCTGTATTTTTTATCTCATCGGAACAGTAACCCAGGGCCTTTCTAGTACCCCAATAGTTGAAAAAATGAGACTGATATTGTAAAAGAGACTGACGTTGCTGACCTGCTAGTGGCTGTGCACAGTCACTGTTTCACGCATGCTGTACACCCTTGGAAAATCTCATCCATTGATTAAGATTAATCCCAAATGGATGTCAATAAGCAGTGTCATTCAATATGGATGCCACCGTTAAAAGAAAAATGTAAGAAAATAGCATTGGTTGTCTCCTAAAACGGGACGTACACTGTGGTTGTGAGCCTGGAACTGCCTGCCTTTGACAGTGATGCTTGACACATGACCGTTGGTTTCTACCGTTGTGAGAGAGAGGTTAGTCGATAGTGCGACTCGCCCCTCATTGACCAAACTCACCCTCCATTTGCAGACGAGTGTGGAGTGGATGCCCTACCTCAGCATCACCTGTGTGATCATTTATGTCAGCGGACATGCCATTGGACCCAGTAAGTCCAACAAACCACTTGGACATTTATTGAATCTCTGGATGTGCATGTGGATTTTAATCTGGAGTTAGAACTGATTATGAACTGAAGTGCTGTTCATTTACCTCTTGCCCTTCCGTAATGTGCATTTTTAATCAAATGCATTTAAAGCTTTTGGAAATAATTATAAAGAGGTAATTGACCGGAAAAACATTGGGCCGTGACATAAGCAAAGCTGTAAGGTGGATGTAAAAAAAACCTCTGAAATGTGATGTACCACAGAGAAGTGTCTGGAGTTGCAATAGGCCCTGAGTGTTTCATCTCAGAACAAAGCGTTCCACCTGTACCCTGTGCTGCGTGTACTCCCAACTCTGCCCCGGCTTTTTGAAGTTTTAGAAACAACGGCCGTCTGTTATCTCTTGTCTGCAGGCCCAATTCCGTATGTGGTTACCACGGAGATGTTCCGTCAGTCGTCGCGGCCGGCAGCCTTCATGGTCGCCGGCTCGGTCCACTGGCTGTCCAACTTCACCGTGGGCCTGGTGTTCCCCTTCCTCGAGGTCAGTGTTCCCAAAACCGCCCCACACTGCTCCCCCCCCCCCCCCCCAAATCTCTGGGTAGTAGTCAAAAGGGAGGAGGGGAGGGGTGGAGTGCGATATTCCCATGTGGGTAGGCATTAATGGGCACAGATGTGATTTCACTTCTGTTCGTGGCAGAGGTGTCTCTAATGTGTTATTTAGATGAGTGATGTGTTTATCTGGTTCCATTTAAGGCTCGGATAATATTTTATGCGCACTCTAAGTGCAACATCACTGTGCATCTGCATGGGCGTGCACCACTGGCTGATTATATTACATTACAGCAAACATCGCTTCTGCACAGCTGCTGTGATGTCAGGGGCTAAGAGGTTCTCTACAGAGTAGTGAGCACAGTAATGGATTTTGTTGGGTTGCCAACGCTCAATTCCAGACCAAGGTAGTAGATCAGCGCTGCTCAACCCTGTGCCGGGAGATCAACCATGCTGTAGGTTTTCACTTGATTCTAATAATTAGCAGCTCGATAAGATCTCTAGTTCTTGAATGAGGTGTGTGTTGTTAGTGTTGGAGTGAAAGCCTACAGGATGGTAGATATCCAGGAGCAGGGTCGGACAGCCATGGCATAGATAGATATATAATAGATCATCTCTGTCTTGAAGTAAAACAGGGATATTCCCTATGGTTTATCCCTGTATATCTACGGATGGTAACGTAGGGATGTTCTCCATGATTTTCCTCTGTGCGTTTGTAGAAAGGACTGGGGTCCTACAGCTTCATCCTCTTCGCCTTCATCTGCCTGGCCACACTGGCATACATCTGGTGGGTCATCCCGGAAACCAAAAACAAGACCTTCCTGGAGATCAGCCAGATGTTTGCGGAGAGAAACGGGGCGGAGATCCTGGTGGGCACCGAAGACCTGGACCTGAAGGAGGCGAAGCCCGGCAGCAGCTGGCAGGAGGAGACGAAGGTCACGGCCTTCTGAGGGAGGAGACAACACCAGGAGGAGGGGAAGGTCACGACCTTTTGAGGGAGGAGACCACACCAGGAGGAGTCGAAGGTCATGACCTTCTGAGGGAGGAGACAACACCAGGAGGAGGAGAAGGTTACAGCCTTCTGAGGGAGGAGACAACACCAGGAGGAGGAGAAGGTCACGGCCTTCTGAGGGAGGAGACCACACCAGGAGGAGTCGAAGGTCACGACCTTCTGAGGGAGGAGAGCACACCAGGAGGAGAGTGGCTGGCGCCCCTTGGTGTGTTTATACAGTATGTTGAGTTCGGATAGAGCAGAGATGTGATCACCTTGTTGGTTCCTCCTTTTTTGGATTACTATGGAGTGCAGGAATATTGTTTTGTGTATTTATCTGTATCATAAGTTTTTATGACTTGATTACAGGGGCTGGGGTTGGGGTTCAGAAAGATTATCAATGGGGGATAAATGATTATTTTTCCAGTTTTATGGTAATCATCTTCCATGTACCTTTTGGAGGGTTGGGGTAGGATTTGGATTATTTGCAGTCAATTTATGTAAATGTTGCACATACTGTATCTCATTTAGGCATTTTTGAGGAGGGATTCAAACCCTGAACCCCCCCCCCCCCCCCCCCGGCTATGTCTATGGTGTGCATATTTGCATTTTTCCAGCCATGAATGTTTTCACATACAACTGATAACAGTTACCGCCAGTGAGCATCACAAGCCACTGCAGGCACAGGACTCTTCAACTAATCTGATGGTATTAAGAACAATGTAATGTAATCTCAAGGGTTTTCATTTATGCAGGCTAATGCACCCAAAAGCAGCAACACGCTGCTGTAGATTTCTTGTCAAGACAACAACAGATTATTGTTTGCATTAGTACTTGTGCATTACGTTTAACTTTTTCACATTTAAACTTGTACTTTTATGTTCCATTATTAAACAACAATGGAAATATTTAATTTCTTTGCTCAAAGAGCAGGCATTGCTGGGAGCATCATGAGCGAGTCCTTGTACTGTATATGTGTTGAAGTATTAGCAGTTCTATAGTATAATTACTATATCTATGTCACATTACTGAAATAATTACTGAGATTAATTTACTGGTTGCACACCGTTGTCATGGCTTGTCACTGATTCTTTGAGCACACAGCTGCTTGCAAGTATAACAGTGAAAACAGAGGTGAAATAAAGTTTTATTTTCAAAAAGTGTAGTCTAGGCTTGACGTCATTGAAAGGAACAATAGTACAGCTCTTTGTGTGTTGACAGCAAGTATGTCAAGCTTACTGTCAACACTTCATCCCTGCTTTTCCGTTTGTCTATGAAGTTGAGCAGTGTAGCATAAACATGTAAACATAAAATAATGGCCTGTGCCCAGCTGTTCAATATTTGATAAACAGATATGAATATGACAAACCTGTAGACCATGGAACCCTTAGTTTATCTTATAACTGCCCTGTGAGTATGCAAATCATATTGTCACTTCATGTAACATGTAACAGATGCAGTGGCTGATAAGAGATTTTAGTTTTTTCAGAATCATATGAAATAATGTCCTTCAAATAGTTTGTTTTAGGAGTATACATTTGATATTTTACTGAATTCATTGGATTTCTAACTGACCTTTAAGCCTTTATTTTCTGCGGACCTCTTAGCAAGCTGCAAAGCACTGTGTTACATTGCATTGCAGGCATAATGACAGTAGCGACCTGCCAGCGTTGAGACCGGATTGGTCGGGACGGGTCGTCCCTCAGGGACACCGGTGTTCAGCCTCCAGCTGCACCCCTCCATAGAGGCTGAGGTGGGTCACCCCCCAGCTGAGCACGTTGCCCCGGAACGCGCTGCTCTCGCACGACATCTGGTCGCGGATCTCGGAGGCGCTGAGCACGTAGTCCCACACGTTCACGTCCGTCATCTGGCCCACGAAGGCGTCCGCGTCAGACACGCCCAGGAAGCCGTCCTGGTCCTTCCCCAAAACGAGGGTCCCGCCGGGCTGCAGCTCGTAGCCGCTCCGCAGGTACTGCTCCTCCCCCACCATGCCGTTGATCCAGAGCTCCGCCCCCCCGGAGTGGGACGCCCAGGTCAGGCAGTAGCTGCTCCAGCCGCGGGACTGCAGGTTGTGGGGGAAGTTGACGAACTCGTTGCCGATCCACAGGCCCACCTCGTAGCCCACGGCGACGACGAGCTCGTTGTCGTGGCCGGCGGTGGAGTAGGACAGGACGGTGTGGACGGTGTGGACGACGCTGGTGTGGGTGCGGACGTGCATGCAGACGGAAAACGAGCGGAGGGCCATGGAGTGTCCGTGGTGCACCTTCACGTAGCTCCCCACGCTCCTCTCCGTGAAGTGGAGCACCATGGGGATGATAACTCGAGGGCCTGGGGGGGGGGGGGGGGGGAAGAGGAGGAGGAGGGTGGGAGGAGGAGAAAGGTCATCACACAAAAAAAACACCAGGTGTATTTAAAAAACAAGACCACGGGTTCTTACCTTTCTTGGATGTCACTACTGCCCCACCATCGATGCAAAGATGTGCACCAAAAAAACACATAATCATGTCATTACTGTGTGAAATATAGAATACACCCACAGTTTAACTGTTCCTTTTTTTTTTTTACAGCTACAACCAATAGCAGTTTCCACTGATAAATGCAAATGAAGAAAAAGGAAAACGTACGGAGCATCACCGTAATCACGTCTGCGGTACCTGAGTGTATGTGGCTCCCCAGGCTTGTGATCAGCCCCTCAATCTTCAGCAGCTTGGCCTCGATTTCTTCCTGTCTGCAAAATGCTGAACGAGAGCGGAGAGGGAGGGAGGGTAGTGAGCGAGGCAGCGTCGCGGACGCCGGGCCGTCGTATATTTACCAGCGGGATTACTCGTAACTCCGAGCAGTGTAGTGGGTGGCAGTGTAGAGTTATTACATTACATTACAGGCATTTAGCAGACGCTCTTATCCAGAGCGACTTACACAACTTTTTACATAGCATTTTACATTGTATCCATTTATACAGCTGGATATATACTGAAGCAATTCTGGTTAAGTACCTTGCTCAAGGGTACAACGGCAGTGTCCTACCGGGGAATCGAACCTGCGACCTTTCGGTTACAAGCCCAGTTCCTTACCCACTGTGCTACACTCCGTCCTCCGTTATGGGTAAGGAATTGGTCGTGTAACCTACAGGTCACTTGTAACCTTCGATTCCCATTCGATTCCCAGGTAGGACACTGTCGTTGTACCCTTGAGCAAAGCACTTAACCTGCATTGCTTAGGAACTGAATCCGGCTCCAGTTGACGCTGTGCCCTCTAATGAATGTGTCAAAAGTGTGCCGCATTGATTGGCTGGAGTGGGAGTTGGCAGTTTGATGCCAGTCGGATTGTGTGGTGATATGTCCCCGGTCATTAAAAGCATCCAGTGGTCCGGGAGGCCGTCCCCAACACTCACTTTGCTATTGGCTCTCTGCCTGACTTCCTGGGTCTCTGTCGGTTAGGACAGCTGCCTGTCTATCATTACCCTGTACCATGGTGGGTAAGGAACTGGGCTTGTAAGCAAAAGGTCATAGGTTTGATTCCTGGGTAGGACACTGCCGTTGTACCCTTGAGCAAGGTACTTCACCTGCATTGCTTCAGTATATATCCAGCTGTATAAACGGATGCAATGTAAATGCTATGTAAAAAAAGTTGTGCAAGTCACTCTGGATAAGAGCGTCTGCTAAATGCCTGTAATGTAATGTACACGTAAGAACAGACACCTGTGTAATAATCCGCAGCTCCAAAATCAGTTGCTCCTTTCTTAGTGAGCACGCAGACTATTAATCCTCTCGGTTGGCATTTGAACGACTTTAGTTTCCTGTTCCTGTAGGCAAAGGGAGTATTACGTGCGCTCATACAGGCAGAAGTTTAGTATATATTTAGTATATATATATTTAGTATATATATACACATAGTATATGTTTGTGTGATGCCTGTGATGCAATGCAATGGTTCCGAGCCTCAGGCGCGTACTTCCTCTCCCGAGCCGCGGCAGGAAGGAGGACGTCACCACGCGGTCGTTCAGCGGCTGCGCGATGCGGTAGTCGTTCCACAGGGTCTTGTTCTCGTTGTCCATCAGCGTGCTCTCCAGCTTCCTGATCTGGGCGAACGACAGGAAACGACCTCGCTGAGACCAAAGGCGCACACACACAGAGCGTGTTTTCCGGTTCTCGTGGTCTGGATTGCCAAAAGCCCCTGAGTACATATCGACGTAGCACGGGGGGAAGCGAGGAACGTTTTGATGACGGAGAACAGGCCGTTCAGCCTTGTAGCCTACATCAGCGTTTCCCGCCCTTTTTTCTGCAACGGCAACACTTTTTGTAATCAAAGAATTCCACGGCTCACGACGATCCCTTTAGACAGTAAAAACGTTACAAAATGTCGCACAAGTGTGGACCGACTCCATATTTAATGCCCATAATTTTGGATGAGATGTTGGATGTCCACATGCCTTTGGCCACGTAGTGTGTATATATGGCGTTTACGCAGTTCATACCTGGTTGTGGGAGAGCGTGATCGGGGTGTCAAACACGGTCCATATAATGCTTTCATAACACGGGGGTGTAGTCAGCGATCCCTGGTACCTGAAGAAGTGGTTCAGATTCTCGGGAAACATGGAGCGCACGTTTAGATTGGGGAGATTCGTGGACTGCCCTGTGTAGGAAGAGAGAAAACAAGACCAGGTCAAAACCTAGCACATGGCTGGACCGGCCGACCAATGGTGTAACTTCATAACTCGGCCGACCAATGGTGTAGCTTCACCGCTCAGCCACAGGCATTCGCGTTTTTTGGGCTGGCCCCGCTGTTGCGGTCCAGCCAAAAAACAAGCAGTGGAGAAGCTGAGATGTGGACACCTGCAAGTGCATTTCACAAGGCGGTGTCGCCAATGGGGATTTAATTCAGACGTATGTGTCCACAAGTTCGTGCATGTCATGAATAATACATCACCTGCGTACTTGACTTTGGCCAGGTTGGCGATGAAATCGCTGTAGTAAGTGTTCTCAAAATGCCCGTCCTGGATGGCAAAACACACACTTCTGCATTAAGCATTCATCGATCGCGACCGTGGCAACAAAATCGATATTAATCATTTACATTGTGCCGAATCATGGGTAGAGTCACATAACAGTAATATACAGAACATAGAATATATATTATGTGTAATGTAATCCGCTGATAATCGATCCAAACTGCTGCCTGTATGACTGCATGTAATACACCCTCCCTTTGCCTACAGGAACAGGAAACAAATCGTTTAAATGCCAACCAAGGATTAATAGTCTGCATGCTCACTAAGAAAGGATCAACTGATTTTGGAGCTGTGGATTATTATACAGGTGTCTGTTCTTACGTGTACATTACATTACAGGCATTTAGCAGACGCTCTTATCCAGAGCAATTTACACAACTTTTTTACATAGTATTTTACATAGCATTGAATCCATTCATACAGCTGGATATATACTGAAGCAATGCAGGTTAAGTACCTTGCTCAGGGGTACAACGGCAGTGTCCTACCCAGGAATCAAACCTATGACCTTTTGCTTACAAGCCCAGTTCCTTACCCACCATGGTACAGGGTAATGGTAGACAGGCAGCTGTCCTAACTGACAGGGACCCAGGAAGTCAGGCAGAGAGCCAATAGCAAAGTGAGTGTTGGGGACAGCCTCCCGGACCACTGGATGCTTTTAATGACCGGGGACATATCACCACACAATCCGACTGGCATCAAACTGCCAACTCCCACTTCAGCCAATCAATGCGCCACACTTTTGACACATTCATTAGAGGGCACAGCGTCAACTGGAGCCGGGTTCAGTTCCTAAGGCAAAGCTTTTAGCGATGGCTCCACTATGCATACTCCTGACACATTACCGCACTGCATCCTGGGAAACGGGCTGGGCTCCAGTAATCCATTAGCAGCCCTGAAACTGTGTCGACACGCGACTTACAAATTCTGAAAACGGGAATAAAATAGCCTGAAAATGATCTTACTTACATGTCTCCAGCACTCAGCTCCTGCCTAGCCTGGCTATAAGACGCTATCTTTTTTGAGTCTGTGTTTACAACTGTCCCGGCACAGATTCAAGTGCTCCTTCAGAACAAACTGTATGTTAAGGCAGGATAATAAAATGAGCTGAGCTGTCCCATTAAACAGTGCCCCTTGAGGGAATCGAAATTCCGTACGTAGCCTCGTGTGTGCAGACACAAGCGGGAGGGGGGGGGGGAGGCGCAAAGCTTGTGCAGTTCTTCTTATCTCACCTCGTAAAAAAACGCCAGCACAGCCAAACCTCCAGGCTTATCCTTGGCCTCAGCAAAGCTGGCGTACTTGTCAGAATTGTAATGGACAACATGCAGCTGTGATAACAGAAACCAAGAAGATTTAAAAAAAGTCAGTCAGTGTCTAGGATCTGGTGTTTATTTATTTTTATTTTTTGTACATTTTTTATGCATACACAGTAAAATTTCCTGTGTTAATTCACTCCTAACAGAGTTCATATGTGTCCAGTAGGGACCACATGTACTCTACTAGAGTTAAAATAGCTCTGTAAGAGTTGATTTAACACTGGACATTGTACTGTGTGCCGTAAACTAAGTTTTTGTTTGAATTAGCTTTGTTGATTTAAATCAAACAGCTCTGCATGCAAAGCAGCTACAGCAGCATTTCTAATATTCACTGCATTTGCTGTTTGTCGTGCACCGTCTCATGTTAAGACCAAAAGACGATAAGCACCATTGTGTTACCCATGATGCAACTCACCTCGGCCATGTAGCGGATGCCGTCTATGGTGTGCTCCGCCCCGCTGGCCTCCAGGTCCCACCCCCCCCAGTGCAGGTGCATCTGGACGGCCGTGTAGCGGTCCGGGAGCCCCCCAGCGATGACCATGGTGGGGGGCAGAGTGATTTGCACTGTCCAGAGGAGAGGTACCGAGAAAAAAAAAAGAGAGAAGAGAAACGCGGGTTCCATCTTTCCGGTCCTCACAAGGCATGCTAAACCAGAACACACAGAACTTCAGAGCCCCCATATGAGTGACGCGCTATCATACATGCAGACGTTGCTTTTTTTATTTTCAGCAGTTCTTCTCTTCAACGCCTCATCTAAAATAGCCAAAGCCAAAGGGAGACCAAAATGGACATCGCAGTATTTCCTACCATCATCACGGGGCCCTTTACAGCTTTCCGAGCGCACAGTGTAAACATTATCGATTTCCGTACGGTGTTCAGTGTTCAGAGGATTCATCAAAGAGTCCAAACAGCTGTAACCGAAGATACGAGACGCTTAACCATTCCTGGAAACATACGTGTTGCTGCCTGGGAATGTCAGTGAAGATGTATGCCAGCAACAGCAGAGTGTCAGTCGTGATACTTTCTGGCTGACAGAGAATTGCATAATCAAGCGAAACCAGAGAAGATTAGAATGGATCAGAATGACAAGGGGGAAAAAAACTGCTCTGAAACTACAAACTGCCCAAAATGTTTAGAATATCTTATTACAGAGTAAGTTTAGGTGTTATTAATTAAACATTGACAATTTGGAATTTGGATCAGAAATTATACTAAGTCCCATTTATGAATCATGAACCCGTCTACAGAGGGTACAGAAAATTCCAGCTAACACCAGTTGGGATTCTAAGCTGGTTTCAGATGGTTCAAGCTGTGTTTTCTACACTTCTAGTTAATAGTAGCTGGCCTATGCATACTCAAAATTGGTCTCTAGCTGGACAAAGCTCATCAAAGCTGGTCAAGCTGGTAGAGTAAACTGGTGGTCAAACTGGTCAACTATCTGACTATACAGGCTGGTCAGCTGGTTGACAAGCTAAAAATAAAAAATAAGCTGAAAACACAGATTAAACCATCTTGACGATCTTAGGCTGGTTTAAGATGGAATTTTCACCAGGGAGACTCCTAAGTAAATATGAGCTCCTCATGTTCTAGGTCCTGGAAGAGGGAAAAAACGAGGAATATTTTTTTACACTGTGACATTTTGTGTCACCTACACTGAAAATTCCTATGAGATGAATAAAAGCAGGTTAGGTTTAGTTTCATTTTCAGTTGTAAATCAGGCTCCTTGTGTACCATTATGAAAATATAGTAATATATATTTTTTTTTTTTTTAAACATGCTAATGTCGCTTATTTTATTTAATTATTCTGCTGTTTTGTTCTTATATACGTACAATGTAACATTACATTGTGCTTCTACCGTTGACATGGCCTTGAACGCGAAAGGAAGCACAGTTTAATCGCTTAAATCCAGGTTGCGCTTCCGCAATGTCCACACAAGAGGGCAGCACGTTTACGGCTTAGTACGATTCTTTTTTTCTTTTTCTTTTTTGATTGAATAATTTCTCAAAATGAGTTCTCTAAAGCGCATCTACGATGCACCGTAACACAACATGTCACTGAAACTATTTATTCAGAGAAGTATATCCGGTCCGAACATAAAGAAAGTTTGATGTGGATCCCCAGCATAGTACAGGCGGCTGTACCTGAATGTCCGTTGTTGGTCATCCTGAAGTTGCCTTTCTGCGCTTCGTAGCCCAAAAGTTCCAAGTGCAACATCTGCGGGTCGTGCCGCACGCTCCTACGCTGGATGTCAATGGGGGATTGGTTCTGTCCGCCGCACTCGGGGTATTCATCCGACCAGTGCATCTGGTCCAGATCTCCCTCTGAGAAATCCGGGGCGAAGGAAAGCACGAACAGTGCAAGTCAGCTGAACCCTCGTTCATTTACATGAAACATATTCGTTCGATTGAAAAAAAAAATTATAATGTATATTGTAACCAATATTGTATATTGGTCTGAAAACTGTGTCTGCTACCCACCTTTCTGTTAAAGTTTTATTGTTTCAGGTATCAAGAGGGTTTATAAAATAGTCTATGTTGCGAAACGCAAGTGCTCTACTTTTTTAAAAATAGTGGTGGTCACTGAATTATTTTATCTTATTTTGAAATGTCTTTGCAGCCATGAAAAAATGTAAAAGCTAGCCTACTAATCATTCGTGCGTAATTAACCCGCCTGAAAATCTGGTTGGCAATTAGACTATTCAAAGCCTAACTGCAGTAACTACGCAAAGGGTAAAACTGAGAAAAAATGGCTTTAAAGTGTTTTAACAGGCCAGCCAAATGGGTTATAGGCATATAAGTGATAGTGCATTAATTGTACTTGTATTCATGAGGTAATTTTTATGCCCAAAAACCATGACGGCTGGCCAGTTAACACTTAACACTTTAAAGTTAACACTTTAAAGGCATTTTTCTCAGTTTTACCCTTTGCGTAGTTACTGCAGTTAGGCTTTGTAGGGCAGTTTAGTCCAAATTCAACAGACATGTAGAAAGTATTCCGTAACGGCGATGCACCCTTTTATGCAGGTGTATTCTGTCAACATTTCACTATATGAATTGTTCAGTGTTTGACACTGAACAGAGCTTTAGTGCACTCATTTTTAGATGTCCTGCAATACCCTATTAGAGAAATACATGTCTGAAAAGACTAATATAGGCCTACTCTAGGATATTAATAGAAGAAAGCGTATAGGCCTACCTTTATATGACCAATGTATTGCGTTAGTTCCCGCGAAAGCCATGTCTACAAAAATAAAATATATAAAAACTGTGAAAAGTTCCATTGCGTCTTAATCGGGGCAGTACGTCTCAATGCAAATGGAGTTGATATTAGGCAGCGTAAACTCTTGTGAGAGACCTCTATGAGTCAGTGCACTGTTACTCAATTTTACTTCAAAGAAACAGGAATCTGCCATTGATTTCCGGGGCTTTTAGCGAATGGCATAGATACAAAATGCCTAGGGCCCCCAGTTATTGTTTATGAACAGTGGAGGCACACGCGCTACGAAGTACTGTTTTTTTTACCAAAGCCGGAACGTCCCCAAAAAACGCAAGGATTCGCGTATTTGAGTTATGTTGAAAAGTAGGCTTACTCAGACATCCTATGAGTAAATTTGACTGCATTTATTTGCCTCATTTTAGACAATTATTTAAATTTATAGGACTTTTTGGCTTGGACGTGTAATTTATTATTTTAAAACAAGTTGAACGTCACAGCAAAAAGCAAACATTGTTAAATGGACTGTATAATTTAAACAGCCCAATTTATTTATTTATACTGGAGTAAGCCTATTGGAATAGATGAGCGGATGTAATGTACATAACTCAAACAAAAAAAATGTTTGTGAAAATGTCTGTATTGTTCCCGTAAAACTAAGCATGAAAAAAAGGGCTGCTCATGATCTCGTAAACAGAGGCAAGTTAGAAGTCTGAAGACTTGGTTCCCATGGGGTTAAGTACAACGTTCTAGAGCTGAGGTGACTCCACCGGTTTCCCATCCTGGAAGTTGTCGTTCCAGTTTTTCCTTTTTGATTTGTTTTTATTATTACTATCGTTATTTAAATAATGTTGTTGCTTCACAGAGTGTTAGTGAAACCGTCCCAAAATCAAAAAAAGAAATTAATGGTCATTTAGTATATCAGGGAAGAAATAATAATAATGACATGCAGCACATTTTTAGAGTTTCCAACAGGTGCAGTCATAGACTTTTGTACCTTCTGACCTCAGCTAGACATACAGAAATTGGATTCAGATTCATCACAATAAAGTCCCCAAAATTTGTTTTTGTGTGTTTCATTCTTATTGCCTTCTGCTTCTTTTTTCTTTCTTAATTGCCCTTCAGATTGAATTACCACATCCTCTTGCCCTCCCAGTTATTAATTATCCACACAGGGTGTTTCTGCCTAGATAGTTGAGACATTGCCAATAACTTCTGCCCATACTTGCCAATTAACATGAAGACACTTGCGGGTAGAGCTGCTTTTTCATTTGTTTATTTTTGCAGCATGCAATTCCGTAAGCATCCACTGCATGTCCCTATAACCGCATTTACAAAATCCATAGATCAGAACAAAACATAGAACTACATACACTACATTTCCAAAGATATATGGACACCCTTTCTACTTAGTGACTTTGGCTATTTCAGCCACAGGTACATAAAATCAAGGATACAGCCATGGAATCTCCATTGACAAACATTGGCAGCAGAATGGGTCAATATTGAAGAGCTCAGTGACTTTCAACGTGGCACTGTCAAAGGATGCCCCCTTTCCAACAAGTCGGTTAATCAAATCTGTGACTGTAAAGTCAACTGTAAGTGCTGTTATTGTGAAGTGTAAATGTACAGGAGCAACAACGGCGCAGTTGCCAAGCGATAGGCCACACAAGCTCACAGAACGGGACCGCCAAGGGCTGAAGCGTGTAGCGCGTAAAGATCATCTGTCCTCAGTTGCAATCGTCTGTTTTTATTTTATACAGCTCATCTTTATCAAGGGTGTGAATAATTTTAGAAGACACTTGTATTCTAGAAACGTTCTGATCCAAGAGCATCCTTTAACTTTGTGCCCATGGACTCAGTCTACGCCAACTCACAATGGCCTCATAACCTGCTCTATATAACCTATAATTTAGCTGTCTGGTTACCGACCAAATCCTTAAACTGTAGACAATGCATAACACTAAAAATTTAAATTGGCAAATAGTTATTTCTGCTATTTCTAATGGCTTATTTTTTAAAGTTGCATATGCCTAACCATAGGCAACACCTTCTTTATCCTGCTATGTGTTACCATTTCCCTAATCTGCAGATGCCCAGAGCATTTTGTACACAACATTGTTGAGATCTGGAAGGTACACTTGCTAACAGAACAATTACTTATTGTCAGACAGAGAATCTATATAAATCTATAGATTCTGTTTCTTTTTTCTTGCTGTCCCCACACTGAAAACTTACGTTACACAAAAAAAAGTGCAATACATCGGTTTACTTTTGTTCAGGAACATTGTTTTCATGTTTCCGATTAGCTAGGCACACTTTAACGTATTGATTACACACATAATGCTTTAAATAACTAGCTGTCTCAAAAGGAAAGATGGGGGGGAAAATGACACACGCATATAAAAAGGAACCGCGCACAGATGCTTATAGACTCCCATGTCTGCATGTGGATGTACTGTATTCAACATCACGCAGTGCTTCTACTGAATGAAAGCAGCAATTGTGTAGTTCTGTTAGAACATTCCAGAGATAAGTGCAATTATGCACTAGGTGCTTTGGGTATGAAGGCAGGAAGAAAATGTGTGTAGATATATGGATAAAAAAGTAGGTTACTCATTTACTTTTGATTACATGTGGTTAATAATGCGTGGCTTTAAAATAGGCTGCCTGCAACCACAGATTTGTCAACAGTGGTTTTGGTGCAATTTCTAAATGATCTGCTGTTTCTCTCAGGTTGGTCAGGAACACTTGATTTGACAGCAGGTCATGATTGCAAAATTTATGTTGGGTATGTATGACTTAATCGTGTTATTATGTGCCAAAAGAGTGCATAGAAATTATTTACCTTTAAAGACATTTACCCCAGAATTTTCAAGCAGTTGTACAACATATAATTGTATACCTGAACTGTTACCAACTCATATACCTAATATTTATCTGCTCCATAAATAGTTTTTAGTTACAAAATTGATATTCAATTTCCTCAAAAGTGTGTGCTAAAGAATATATATTATAACAGTTCAAACTTTTTTTTGTATAGTTTTTGTTTTCTTTCAGCATTTAGTCTGAGTGCTGTTGACCACAGGCTGCAAAGCAATAGCAGATTACACAAATGTCCAAATACAAAGCAGAAGCTGCAGTTTAAGTCAACTTTTACTTTGTTCAAATGGACAAATACAGCTAAAAGTGATAACGCACACATTGGTATGCCCACACAACTAGAGTTCCATAATCGCGTTGTATTTACTCTGTTTCACAATAAATAGATTGTTGGCTCATCAAAGACAACTATAACTTGACCAGAGCCTCGCTTTCTGACAATAATTCATTGTAGCAACCGCAGATACACACTTCTCCTTTTACTACGTATCGGCAGGTTGAAGCAATGGGTGTGTCGACAAAAAAAGTTTTTTTTTCTGCTTAAAGGGAGCCCTGTCTTTTATGCCCGGTTATGCCCATGCCCGTGTCCATCTAGGCAGGTTTTTTAAACGTACGTGCATAGCCTCTCAAAGATTCTCATGCTTGTGGACACCACAAGATGGCGCAATCCAGTATATGTTCTCAAGGTCATTGCGACTAGCTTCCATAGGTGATGCTCTGTAGTCTACCCACAAATACAGTTCTGTGATTGCAGGATCGTACCTCCCGTCCCGGCTGCAATAGACCCTAGTGTATCAAGTTGAGTTGAACTGCAGCGCGTGACACGGGACTGAAATACAGAATCAGTTTTAAGATTCAAATATTTTAAAAATCCCCCTCCGTTTTTTCCTTCCGCATTTTCTTGACTCCCCAAATACTTAACGGGACTGTATTCTGCATACGTAAAACCTGTGAACACAAACACAAACGATTCGTATGCACGTAATAAATGCCGTGCTCCGTCGGTTTGGTAAAATGACTTCGAGATACGATTATTTCTTCAGACAAAATGCTAATAAAAATATTATTATACAGCGCATTTTAACGAAAGCTTTCCCACAAAAAGACACCATGTTCCATTCGCTGCACATGCCCGCTCTCCGCAGCACAATGACATGCGTTAAAAACGTGGATGCACGTGGTATTTAGGCAGCGTTTATATAATGATGATAATCTATTACGACTGACTTTGGCCAACCAGCTAACGCGTGATAAATTTTTATATTTTTGTGTAGCGAATATAATTAATATAAATATTATGCTATGTTAACCGCCGAATGAAAAAAAAACAAACGGCGTTTATTGTGCCCCAAACAAATTGCCATCTAGTGCCATTTTCACGATTAAATAAACCATTTTCACGATTCCGCAACCTCTCGCAAGTAATCTATAAGTATCCACGCGCGTGAGAGGCAGATTACATGGCTGATGCCAGCATGGCACATTTCATTTCTAGACATGAGTCTACGGTTAACACTCAGCAGCTTTTTTCCCTATATTTTGACAAGATTAAGCGGCCACAGCCGTGGAAAAGCAATGCGTAACGCCATGTTCCACAGATGCGAATGTACCCAGACGGATTGTGACGCAGCGACTCGTTGCCTCGGAGCACGTACTCCAGTTTGCGCTACTGCGCTTGTCTGGCTGGCATTGCACCAACCTGTAGTAAAAGGAGAAGTGGGCATCTGCAGGTTGGAGCTATGGGTGTGTCGACAGAAATGGCTCTGGCGAACAGATATTCTCTTGTGCGATATTCCACCCCGAGATTTTCTTGAAATCTTATTAAATGAGAATTTATGAAAGCCGTAGAGTGTGTGCGTGTTTAGAGATGTAACAGCCAACCTTCCCCAGTAGAACAAAGGGAAGCGCCCGTCATTTTTGCTAAGCCACAGTTTTCGGTTGTAACGTTATGTCCTGGCAAGCATAGGCTACGTTTACTGCAGAACTTTATGTTTATGTAGGGGGTATGGTTTCACGTTAAATTAGTACATTGGCACCGATGCGTGCAATAGTCCGCATGAACGCACACGTGGACTCCTGTGTGCACGAACAATGTGCGACTGATTCAACGGTAACGTGCCCACTCCCTCGCAACATTTAAAGGCGTGTCGCGTGAGGCAGGTCGAGCCAATCAAATGGCGAGAAAGCCTCGCTCATGCTCCATTTCGGATGTGAATCACTTCTATAAGGATCTGAACTTGAACTCCATCCTTCTCTGTGCCTACCCTCCTGCAAGATAAAGACGCGCATCTCCCCTTCTGCACAAAGAAGACTTTAACGAGGTAAGCTGAATTATACTATTTGTGGGGAAACCGAAATAGACTATTTGTGGGAAAATTCTCATGATTTAACCACCTGATTTTTTCTAACTATTCATTGTTTCTCGGTTTTACTTTACATGGTTAAATTTAACGTTGACTGTTATGAAACACTAGCCTATAGCGAGCTAGGAGCTTACGTATTTTGGTTAACATTGCAGGCTGTAATATATTTCTAGATAGGCGACGCTTATTATAAGCTTGCAAACGCTAGCCGGGTAACAATTTTAGACTACTTGTATGAAAAGGTTCATATTTAGCGTAAATATCCGACACATTTTCATATTAATATCTAATGTTATCTAATGTCCTTAGCTAATACTTTTATAGACATAGATATGTTGGCAATTTTGCAATAATTAGATTTTCTGTTTTGCTGTCGGATGTGACTGGGCCAGAGAAGGGGGTGTGTTCGATGGCAGCAAGCAACTTCCCAATGTGCAGTCTCTTCTAGCTAGCCAGCAAGGCTAGATGCCGAACAGCACATTAGGACTTGCTACTAAGTTTAGAATCTAGCTGACATATATAAATGTAGAACATAAAGGTAGATTTATTGTAGCACTACGGTTTTCCGTGGTTACGTTATAGGGATATATAATATACAACAGGTTCGTGCTGGCTAGCCGTTTATCCACTGTCTGGTAACCTGTAGAGATGCGACAGTCGTTTTGCAGCGGGCGTCACGTTTTCCGATTCACCTTTCATCGAACAAGACAGCCTTTGTACACAGGTCACATCCGTCACTTGTAACTTACGTTATATACGTTGTAGATGTTCCATGGTAGACGACAAGTTGGATGAACAGTCAGTACCGAATGTTCGCCTGCTACAAGATGGCATGCGATTCGCTTGACATTCAACCGTGAAAGGTCGTGAATGGGGATTTTTTTAAAGGACGGTTTTCTGTTAGCAAGTACACACGATCTCCCTAAGATTAAAAAATAATAATAATAACATAACTTGCATGGTGCATTAGTAAATCCAAGGGAAATGGGTAAAATAAATGTATTGCTCAGTGGCTAGTCATTGTGCTTTAAGTAGGGAAAGGTGTGCAGTCGCAGTTCCTGTGAATTTATGTTTTTTTACTTATGCAACTCCTGTCATGACGGGTTCGCAGTTTCCCAGTAGAACTGTTGAATCCGACACAGAGCATCCTTTCTGCCCGTTGCCAGAAACACACGATTCTGCGCAGTGCAGATAAGGGGTCACGTGGCACTGCCAGTTGTCAATTTGTACCTCTGCTGTGCTGTGGCTTGAGGCATGTTTCCGCATGTGAACGTTTTCCCACTGCTCTCTGCAATGGAATGGAAAAACTGATCCCAGCAATCCATTAAGTATGGATGAACAAGATATCCAGACATGTAAAAAAAAAAGTTTAAAAAGCACAAAAAGGCTATTCCTTTCACAACCTGTGGAATCACTTAGGGTTGGTAAAGGCCTGGCCCAAAACATTCCTTTCATTGACAAAGAAAAGGAAACATTAAAGCTCTGCAGATTTTCCTTTTATGCTGTGAACGAGCAGCACAGTGATTTATCCTGGAGAGCCTTGTACTTTGGCTGAACTTTTTGTGTCTCCAACTCCCTAGAGAAGTGATTTTCCCATTTCTTGGGCTATGACACAGCAAAAAGCGCCAAGTGGGTCAGATGCCGTTCATTTGGTCCCAAAGTCCTTTAGATAACTGTCACAGAATTCTCACACAGTTTGAAAAATCTTGAGATTCCACAAATTTAGATGAATGAAAATCAAAGTATTTAAATAATCTTTGAAAGAACGACATTTCAACAAGGCCCTATTTTTACAGGCATCGTTCAAGCGCAGCGTGGCCCCATACCGTGATACAGCCTCCTGATACATTTCTGTGGGGCCTAGAATTTAGGGGTGTGGCAGTTTGAAAAAAGTTTATGAATTGGTGGCACAGTTACAGTATTTGTGGATGCCCTGTTGTGTGGATGCCCTGTAAAAATGTTTAGCATTTAGCTCTTCTTCCTGCCCCCTATCTTCAGTTCTTCAGATTTTCCTTTGGATAGGTGCCAGAATTACCTCTTCCCATTGGTTTACAGTATGTGTCAGATCTGACAGTTGGTACTGTAAATAGCACATAATTCCTTCACTATGTATCATTCCTCTTCTCTTTGTTTCTGTTTGTTGCCATAACAGCAGCCGTCAGTCAAAATTAGTCATCATTTTTTGTAATTAATGTCGAGAAGATACAGAGCTTGTGTGGCTTCTGCTGTACACACGTGTGTGTTCATTTCACTTTGCTGTAAGGCTCTATTTCAGACCGGCTGACAAATGCTCCCATTCGATATTTATGTCTTTTAACCGTGCTGATTAAACAGTGATGTTGAACATTTTTTATTTTGCTAACTCCGTTAAAAAACGGACTTCGTTTTATAGTGAACTGTATTTGAGCCCCAGTTAAATATTTTAGTTTTCTTTTGTTTTTGTTGTAAGTTTTTTTTGGATGTAGACAGTTACAGTAAAGCCAAGTCCTATGATGGTCTTAACATCTCCATGACAAAGTGGGTGTGGCCGCATATTGATAAGACTGCAGCCGCCACGCCCACTTGTTGCCACCTTATACAATAGCCATGAAGTCAGCATTCATGATTTTTCCCCATCATGCAGGCATGCAGGCACACCCCGGAGTCTTCTGTGGATAGTGGGCTTTTAAGTTTGCGTCAGTATTTTCTTTTTTCTTTTCTTTTTTGAAGTTCTCCTGTGTCACACTAAAACAGAACGCGTGTGTGCGTGCATGTTTTTGTGCTTCATCACTGTTTTTGGACATGAGCATCCAAAAATGAATCGTACATGCTGATACCTTACACAAGTGCCTTACGTACAGATTTATGTAAATTCGCACCAGGAGCATAAGGATAGAGCTATCATCATGCTGCGATGGTTCTGCCTTGTTTTAAACGCAGGCCAGTGCTGTTGCTGGTGATTGCTGGATTCACACCCTACCCACTTCCCAGGGAAGGGTTGCTGAGCTGTGGACAGAGTGACCGTTACGAGTGTGATTCTGGGTTTTTCGGTTTTACAGACGAGACGAGACCCTTTGCTTGTGTGCGTTTTGTCCCGAGGCTCACGGGACGGGGGGGGTCGGATACCCCTCGAATAGGGAGCGCGGCGGCGTGTGATGTCAGCGTCTCCAAAATGCTGAGCCTTTCCCTTTCCCCCTCTGCAGATCCAGCACCATGTCCATCCTGAAGATCCACGCTCGGGAGATTTTCGACTCCCGTGGGAACCCCACCGTGGAAGTCGATCTCTACACCAAAAAAGGTGTGGTCACATGGAGGAAGCTGCTTAATGGCTAATGGGGTCGGATGGGAGGGGAGGAGGGGGGGGTGAAATTATATAAAAAAAGAAATGAATATTTATTAAAAATTGATGAAAAAGAATTCACTTGAAAGGGGAAGCACACTTCTAATCAATGCATAAGTCTGCACTATATATGCAGAGGCTGGGGAGCTGAGAAGCCAGAGTAGCATGGGACCAGTAGAGAGGCAGGAACACATTAATATTTTAATATATTTTTCCCTGTTCAAAAAAGAGTCCTGGCTGAATTACAATGTTATGGTCACGAGAACAATCGGTGTACCTTCATCACAATGTGCGCGGGTCACGTCCTGTTCCTCTCCACCAGGCCCGTCTCCCATCGGGGAGTGTACACTCCAGTGGCCTGGAAACAGGAGATCAGATGGTAGTTGATTAAAAATAGCGTATGTAACGCTACGCCGCGTGGATGTCATAACACATTTCTGTGATCATTTTATACCTACTGTAGGTGCGTCTTACTGTAAGTGTACTTGTGAAGAAGCTGGCATTACAAACCCTTAGCTGAAATAGAACCGTTCCTTTAAATGGATCATTATAAATAGATAAATAAATAGATAAATAAATAAATAAAACAAGTCATTAACTGACGAGGGTTTCGCGTGGTCACACCCACTAAGTGCACCTTCTATATTGCTATAACACAAAGGGCAGAAGCTCAGGGTGATGATTGGCTGGACCGTAACAGCTGTCTGTGACTGAGTGACTGGGTGAGTGATGAAGTTACACCATTGGGCCGGCCGCGTTATGAAGTTACACCATTGGTCGGCCGGATGGAGTGTGTTAGGTCCAGCCATATACTAGGTTTTGACCTGGTCTTGTTGCTATGGTTTTGCCAAGCGTTTGTCCAGCACAGTAAATCACCACACGCATTGTGAGCTGGTGTTAGAAAGTGCCCTCGTTCTGTGGTAGCATGTTAAAGCAGATGCAGACGGATGAATGCCTCTTCGTTTTAATCGGAAAATTCCGTTAATTTGTTTATGCTCTTATTGGCTAAAACAAGGCTTTAACTGTGAACTGGGCCGATGAAAAGACTGTTAATTAGATAGCACTCCTAAGTGACATCACTGGAGGAGGCGGTTGACGGAAAAAGCGGTCTTTTAATTACAAGGGCCCCAATTTAGATTAGCTGAATAAAAAAAAATACTATGCTGCACATAGTCACATTGTAAGACAGCAAGGGTCACATACAGGCCAGAAGTTTCTTATTTAAAACGGTCCATACTGTTTATCAGGCTTGCTTTGGCTTTTTGGAGTGTTTTTGGAGCCAGTCACCCAAATTTAATGGGTTTCTAACTGATAATGTTTATTAATGTGTATTCAGTGGTGAAGGACTTCTTCTCCAAAGGTTTTGCTTTCTGTTTGTCTAATTTCAAATTTGCCATTTTCCGGCCCCCAGACAGATCAAAATGTTGGATAATTTTCCCGATGGTTCCAAAATGGTGATTCCTTTATGATGCTTCATGCTGCGTTGTCATTCGAATGTAGCCAGCCAGCTAAAAGCATGGAACAACCAGTTATACTGGGTGCAGTTCGAGTCGATCTCCAGTGATCCGTCCCAGGGGCTGAATGAGTTGCTGTTGTTGTACACAGCATGCTTGTCTGTCTTCGCAAACATAACCTAAACGCCTTTCCAAAGGTTTTAGGGGTGCTTTTGACCTAACGCCAGGAGGTTACGCAATAGCACACGGGCAGAGGACGCTGGCTGTGCAGTGTGGAGACTGACCACTGTGGAGAATCTGAAAATGAGCCAGATACACGTTCCAGATCGAGCCGTGCCTTTTAGTAGAGCGCCATTAAATGCCTGGTTCTCCCCGTGCGTTCCAAACATAACTTTATGCAGCAACTTAAGAGAAGTATTTAAATAGTTTTTTTTTAAATTAGTTTTACTTGTCACTGATTTTACAGAATATATTTTCAAGCACTGATTTCATGGTAAACGCCATGTTAAAATGCCATTTGGTTAATGGCTAATGTGTATTAGCATCATGTAATTGGATATTGATGAAATGGGGGTGAATTCCTGCCAATGCTCTTTTCTGCCTGCCAGCTTACAGTACTTACACTGTTCATTTGAGTCATTCACTGTACTAAAACCAAAAAAAAAAAACTGTATTTTTATGGTGGAAAATTTTGCAAGATTTCACAGTTTTTTTTAAAACACTGTCAAAGTCATGAAGAACAACATAAATAACTATTATTAGTTAACCCCCATTCCATAAAATAACAGGACTTTGCCCTTCATTAAATGGTTTTTCGCTGACAACTTTGCTGTCCTTTTCTTATGGGTTTTTTTTACTGTGTAGAATAGCAGATCCTTTGAAGATACTTTGAAACTTCTGGCAAAATTTACACAGCAAACTTTTTTTTTCAGCCCAGGCCAAGCTCTACATATATTTGATTGCTGTAAACACCCCTCATGTGGGCCAACTGTAAAAAGTGAGATCAGAGAGACTGAGATCTTTGCCCATGTTACATTTAACAAGGGAAAAATATTAGGTTCAAAATATTACTTGGGGGGGGGGAAAAGGGGATTTAGCTAATGCAAGGAATCAATAGCTGCGATTTACAAACGTGTACATACCTCTTGAAGATGTATGGCAAATCTGGTTTGACACACATCAGCGATTCTTTTGGTTGGCACAAAGTCGAGCAGGTGGCACAACAATGGTTTTCTTGGTGCAGATGATTTGCTAAACCCCCTGGCTCACGGGCTGGAATCTTTTAATGCGTCTCTGGCTCAACTCTGTAGGCCCTCTTGATCTCTAGACGCCGGCATGCCGCGGACGCAGGTTCACAGTAATGTAAGCACGGCGAATGAACGCTAGGGCCTCCACATTCCTCACGCTCGGCTGAGCCAAAATGGCTGACTCGCGTGGACGTGCGATGTTGGATTCTGCTTGGCGAATGCCTTTGGCAGCGATTAGTTATTTTTCCGTCTCATCATGGCACATTCATGTTGCCACCACCCCCCCCCCCCGCCTTCCCCCCATTAGCCCCAACCAGCTTGTCTAATGGGCACTGCAAGGTCTCCCTGATGTTATTGTTTTTCCAGTCCTGCCACTTGCTAATCTTCCATGGCCACACTGATATATAGACTATAGTACTAATACAGTATTTTAAATGGATATACAGTACTAAGGGACTGGAGACTGAATTAGTATAATAATAAGTATGCATTGTAGTAACATAGCTGTACTGCTTCATAAAAATGCCAGGCGGTAAATCCAGCTCTTAGGAGTCACAGGGCTTGTTGCTGGCTTTTGTGTCTTACCTTTTTAATTATGCCTTCGTTCCTTTTTATGTTGTCACCTTTGATGTCAATCAGTTGTTAATTGAAAGGTAACCCTTCAACATCTAAGCAACATTTTTATAAAGAAGATTCTCCATTGTCCGTCTCCATAACAGGATCTCTCTCTGTACTTTGTTGAGCTGATTTTTAGTAATTTCCTGTTTCTTGCATGGCAGGTAATGGAATCTTTTGCTGAACATCCTTTTCTCCTTGCGCTTCCCCTCAGGTTTGTTCAGGGCTGCCGTGCCCAGCGGCGCCTCCACTGGCATCTACGAGGCTCTGGAGCTCCGCGACAACGACAAGTCCCGTTACCTGGGCAAAGGTGAGTGTGGGCGACAACGACAAGTCCCGTTACCTGGGCAAAGGTGGGTGGGGTGCTGCTCTCTCGCCTGTCAGCTGAAAGGGTCACCCGCTTTCACTCAGAGATGAACCTCTGCAGTCTCACTCGCTGTAGCTGTTCATTACGAGTCTGAGATATGATTGTTTTTCCTCAGGGACAGCCAAAGGCACTACCTGCGAGGATCAAAAGCACACTGTAAACCAAAAATCCTCCGTGATGGGGGTTCTTCTCATTTTCATTTTCTTTTTTTTAATGTTTTTTTTAATACTTTGATTAAAATGAGCTTAGTCCCTGGAATTAATTAGTCCCCTGGAATTAAGACTAACTAGGGCAATAGGAAAGCTTAAATAAATCACATATTCTAAGTGGTTTCTGTACCTCATTTGATGTTTTCAGAACCCCCTTTCCACTAACTGCAACCGTGCAGAACTATGGGATTACAGTTCTGGGTGTTTAAGTCTTTTCTGTGAGTCTAAATGAGAAACATTCAGTGTAGAAATGTATAGTTTTAGGTCTAGATGACTGGGACCAGGGATGTAGGCAGTTTCCAAACCATGTTTCCCTGTCTATGAATTGCCATTGTTCAGCTATTTTGTTTTTTCAGATTAGCCAAAATAACAAAGAACACCAGTAGAGTGGGAAGAAGCAATGGTCTGTAATAAGCAGTAGCTATACCAAACTTAAAATGGAGAGTATTTTATGATCCTAGTCTGATTTGATTTTTTACTTGAACTTGCTAAGCTCAGACAAGCCAAACTTTTCCCCAAGAACAACTTTGTTCCAGCAGATTGTCCGCCATCTTAGAAAAGACATTTGATATTTTCAGTCACCCCTGATTGGTTGGTCTGTTGCTGTGTGAAGAGATACAATGGCAACATCAGCTCTGATCCTGTCAGCTTTATGGTTCATATTTTATGGCTCTACTCTGTTTGGTTCTACAAAACAGAGAAGTGTTTATATCCAACACGCTTTTTGTGTTACTACGTTTATGTTACATTCAACACGTTTTGTGTCAAAGTTACTACGCTTGTGTTACAAATGTACGGATTTATGTTACAAAGGGATACTATTTATTAACACAGACTGTCCTGAAAGTAACACGAAATGTGTTGTCCTTGACCAGACTTGGAGGTGTGTTACAAAAACGACGCACGTTATTATGAGATGTTTTTGACACACCTGTTTTGAGAGTTCAGTTTGTGGGGAAAAAAGGGGCAGAGGTTCCTGTGATACTTTTTTCCTCCTCTTCCCTCCATCCTTACCATTTCTCTTTCTTTTCCTCTCCGTCAGGCGTGAAAAGAGCCGTTAAAAATATTAATGAGTTCTTGGCGCCCGCTTTGGGTAAACAGGTAATCAAAAGTGTGTGGCATAACCCTGTCTAAAGGAAAGACCTGTTTGAAAAGGTTTGATGTCTCACAAAAGCATGGTAACTCAGTTTGGCTTGACAACTAACTCAAAGTGGGCGTGTTTAGACGATGACAGACATAAATCAACATTAACACCTTCCTCAAAACAATGAAACTGTTTGAACTTTACACTCAGCTATGCTGTTTTGGTGTCTCTGGGACCCTCATGAAAAGGTGTTGCTCTGTGATCGACTAATGTGCCTACTCTGCATGTTTGTACTTTCCCCGGTTTAGTGATGTATCTGCTTGTTCCTTGCAGGTGTCTCAAAAGCTGTTGATCATATCAATAAAACAATTGCACCTGGCCTGGTTCGCCAGGTAGGAACATTTGAATATTTTCACTAACCCAAATATGTAATGTTCTGAGGCTGAAAAAAACCTGCTATATGTGCTGTAACATTAAATTCCATTGACTGTTAATGCTTTTCTGTACAATGTTCTGCATTAATTGCATTTAGATTATTCCAGTAAGTATCTTCATCTGCAACTAACAGCCTTAGTTCAAACAAAATGTTTATGGAGCTTCTATGTAATGGTGTGTGCCCCGGACTCCGTACTTTCAACTGTGAGAAGATGTTTAAAATCCTGTTATGCCTGGTGGTAGTGGTGGAACACAGTTAGCCATCGAAAAGAGGGTGGTCTTAAAGTGCCATTAGACTACCCCTAGAGAGACGCCCCTTTGTAGGGTTACCCCAGGGAGATGTGCCTCTCCTGATACTGTGTGGCCTGTCTGTAGTGTAAAGCGAGACTGGTCAACCCTGGTCCTAGGGAGCCGCAGGGCCTGCCGGTTTTTGTTCTCGCCTTAAATACAACAACCACTTTAGACCATAATAAACCAGGTGGGATGAGTTAACTGTGCAATGGACTGCTTTAATTGGTTAAATAAGTGCTGATAACAAGCGAAAAACCCTGCCGATCTCCAGGACCAGGGGTTGATTACCTCTAGTGTAGATAAAGAGGTTAATAATCTTAACTATTTTACTGAATATTGATTATGGGTGAAAGTCTTAGCCCAAGATTAATTTGTATGGTGTGGTGAATGAGTTGTGCTCATGTGGAAGACGTGGTTAAGCTCTGGTCTGGGTTTGGCGATCTCTCCACACCCCGCTGATGATCCCACTGTCTCTCGTCCCTCAGAACGTGTCAGTCTTGGAGCAGGAGAAGATCGACAAGCTGATGCTGGACATGGACGGCACAGAGAATAAGTGTAAGCAGTGCACTATGCGTTCATGCATTATGTTGAGTTCAGGTGCCTGGTGCCTGTTTTTAACCAGTAGCAATGTTACCTGCATTGTACCTGATGTGTAAATGGATAGATGCATATGTATTTTCATGACCTTCAAATTTTCAGCCAAGTTCGGCGCTAACGCCATCCTGGGCGTCTCCCTGGCGGTGTGCAAGGCCGGTGCCGCTGAGAAAGGCGTCCCTCTTTACCGCCACATTGCCGATCTCGCCGGAAACCCGGAAGTCATCCTCCCAGTTCCCGTACGTCACGGCTAGAGTACTCTTAATGCGGGAGCGTCCTATTGATCTGCTTGAAATTGAACCTGGCTTGTTTTGTTATGCTGCCTTATCGAGTCATTATTTTTGTCATACATTATTAAGTGCAGTGTATAAAATATGGTATTACGTAGAATAACGGAGCTGGATGCTGATTGGTCAATACAGCATTACACCCGTATTCTAATATAGATAAAACACGATATGTTGGCAGCAACGACTCATTTATGGTGCGCCTTTAACAACTCCCTTTAGTCTTGACTTTATTTACAATGTAGCGCAGCCTCGCGTGACTTATCGCTTCATGAAGTACCGAATGAAAGAACGTACCCTTTAGTTCCGGAGCTGTGTGGATTTTGTATTCTGCGTGCGTCCTAATGCGGGTGCTTGTTTATTCGCGGCTCTTCCTGCTCTGCTTTCCAGGCCTTTAACGTGATAAACGGAGGCTCTCACGCCGGGAACAAGCTGGCCATGCAGGAGTTCATGATCCTGCCCGTGGGCGCCGGCAGCTTCAAGGACGCCATGCGCATCGGCGCTGAGGTCTACCACAACCTGAAGAACGTCATCAAGGAGAAGTACGGCAAGGACGCCACCAACGTGGGCGACGAGGGCGGCTTCGCCCCCAACATCCTGGAGAACAAGGAAGGTGAGAGGGAGGCGGGGACGGGCTGACATGCAGAGCCTATAATTGTGACATATCCATATGTAAAAAATGAGAATTGTGGGAGTGCTGTTGCTCCTTACACTTCTTTATTAAAGATTTTTTAACCTTTCTTTTGCACATAAGAGTAGCATACAATGGCAAAAAATAGTCAGCTAAGCATACCTGATATTGACAAATTATACTAACTAATATTCTTATACTGTAATAGTATAGTTCAGGTATACTTTGCATACTGTTTTTTCTTATGGGATGGGATGCCAGTATAGAACAACAATCAATCAATCAGACAGTCACATTTTATTGTTATATAGTGTATTTTGCAAAGTACACTTCACTTATCACTGTACACTTCACAGTTTACCCTGGCCTAAACCCCCACAGAGAACAGCAGAGCTAACAGTGGCTAGGAATCCCTGGAGGACATGTAGGAAGAAACCTTGGAAGGAAGCAGACTTAGTGGGGCGGGGGGGGGGGGTGTCCTTCTCTGGCCAATTCAGGGCATGGGTTCAAAAACACAGAATCAGTCAGTGTCTGACAGGTTGTGTGAAACATCAGAAGGAGTTTTAACTCAGGGGTCACAGGTTAGAATCTCTGGTGGGGCGCTGACAGCTGTACCCTTGTGCAAGATACTTCACCTAAATTACTTCAGTAACTATAAGTGGATCGCATGTGAAACGTAAGCAGCGTAAGTCACTCTGAAGAAGTGCGTCTGCTAAATCCTAAACCCTTTATCATGTAAGATCACACATATGTGATTAGAATGATCTTAACTGAACATTCTAATGCTGATGTAACAATCACTGCTGGAGACTGAAAGCAACGGAGTTCTAGAACACTTAGAATTTTGAAGAAGAAAAAACATTCCTAAAAACCTCCTCTTCAAAGGGTTAAATGTAATGAGTATACAGTAGAACACCCCAGGGGGGATATCCCACTACACAGAATGCCTGCCTGTACTTCTGTGCTGTGTGTGCTGTCTGTCTCTCTTAAAATACTTTTCCTGAGAGTCCCAGGTGGTTTACTAATTAAATTTAATTAGTGTCAACTTAATACTGTAAAGTGAACACGCTTGGTAACTGGATCTGTTGAACCCGGGCCCAGCTGTCAGGGGTGCCTGAAGTGGCCTCAGTGGCTGCTTCTTTCCGACCATAGCAGCAGGTCCACTGCAGTATCACTTAAGCACGGTTACATTTCCATGTACTGTAATAACACATCCCTCCCCTTATCTGTTGAATTGCAGCTTCGTTGAATATTTTTTGAGGTGACTGATTTCAGACAATTGATCCTTACTGAATACATTTGCTGCTGCGGTGATGTTGTACCTAAAAGTAGGTTAGAGCACTTTCTGTCTATTAAGTTGTCTCCTCAAGCAACCTCAGAGCAGCCACTTCTGTTAATTTTTTTTTTACCAATCTCGTTTGACTGTGGACACTCAGTAATTAGTCAGACTGAGATGTTATCACGGCAGCGCTGAGAGATAACAGCGTTCTGATCAAATGCTCAATAGTCACGTATTCCAGCCGCACACACACAAATGTAACTGAAGGACTTCAGTTATTGATCGTTGTCCGATTCCTTTCCGTCCAGCCCTGGAGCTTCTGAAGAACGCCATCGCCAAGGCCGGCTACACGGACAAGATCGTGATCGGCATGGACGTGGCCGCCTCCGAGTTCTACAAGGACGGAAAGTACGACCTGGACTTCAAGTCCCCCGACAACCCCAGCCGTTACATCAGCCCCGACCAGCTGGCCGACCTCTACAAGAGCTTCGTCAAGGACTACCCAGGTGCGTTTCCCTGTCTCTGCTGTCCCTGCTCTTTCTCAGATACCTGGCATTGGCGCAAAGGAGCGGTATATATAACAATAACTTTATTTATAGGGCACTTTTCAAGCAGAAAGGCACAATGTGCTTCATAACGCATCAAACAACTTTAAAACACATGCATAAAAACATAAAAACCTAGTAAGAAATAAATGAACATGAGGTGATGCATGAGGTTGGTGAATGAGTCCCGGACATTAGATAGGTGAGTGAGTGAGTGAGTGAGTGAGTCCTGTACCTCAGATAGGTGAGTGAGTGAGTGAGTCCTGTACCTCAGATAGGTGAGTGAGTGAGTCCTGTACCTCAGATAGGTGAGTGAGTGAGTACTGTACCTCAGATAGGTGAGTGAGTGAGTCCTGTACCTCAGATAGGTGAGTGAGTCCTGTACCTCAGATAGGTGAGTGAGTGAGTACTGTACCTCAGATAGGTGAGTGAGAGAATCCCGTACCTCGGAGAGGTGAGTCTCGTACCTCAGATAGGTGAATGAGTGAATCTCTGACCTCAGATAGGTGAGTGAGTGAGTCCTGTACCTCAGATAGGTGAGTGAGTGAGTCATGTACCTCAGATAGGTGAGTGAGTGAGTCCTGTACCTCAGATAGGTGAGTGAGTGAGTGAGTCTTGTACCTCACATAGGTGAGTGATTGAGTCTTGTACCTCAGATAGGTGAGTGAGTGAGTGAGTGAGTCCTGTACCTCAGATAGGTGAGTGAGTGAGTCCTGTACCTCAGATAGGTGAGTGAGTGAGTGAGTCCCGTACCTCAGATAGGTGAGTGAGTGAGTCCTGTACCTCAGATAGGTGAGTGAGTGAGTGAGTCTTGTACCTCACATAGGTGAGTGATTGAGTCTTGTACCTCAGATAGGTGAGTGAGTGAGTGAGTGAGTCCTGTACCTCAGATAGGTGAGTGAGTGAGTCCCGTACCTCAGAGAGGTGAGTGAGTCTCGTATCTCAGATAGGTGAGTGAGTGAGTCCTGTACCTCAGATAGGTGAGTGAGTGAGTTTTTCGGTTTGTTTGCCCCCAGTGGTCTCCATCGAGGACCCCTTTGACCAGGACGACTGGGCCGCCTGGTCCAAGTTCACGGCCAGCACCAGCATCCAGGTGGTGGGCGACGACCTGACGGTGACCAACCCCAAGCGCATCGCCAAGGCGGTGTCGGACAAGGCCTGCAACTGCCTGCTGCTGAAGGTCAACCAGATCGGCTCCGTGACCGAGTCCCTGCAGGCGTAGGTGTACCCTCCGGCCCCCTCCCTCCTCCCGTCCCGCATTAATAATCACCGGCACCGGAACACCCTGCGCTGAAACCTGACTTGGTATCTTCCTCCCTCTCCCTCCCCCCCACAGCTGTAAGATGGCGCAGTCCAGCGGCTGGGGTGTGATGGTCAGCCACCGCTCGGGAGAGACTGAGGACACCTTCATCGCCGACCTGGTGGTGGGACTCTGCACTGGCCAGGTAGGCGGGTCCATGACCTTTGACCCTGGTTTAGCACTGTTTCCGCTGTCACAGAGAGGCTTTACTTTGCATCATTAGTTCAGATATGGAAAAAAGAGTTCACTTAATGTTTCAACCAATTACTTACTTATTTTATTTGTATACGATATACTGTGTATTGTATCCATAATCCATGAAGCAGGTTTGTCTTCTTTAACTTGGGGTGAATCTTCCTTCTCCTAGATCAAGACCGGAGCACCTTGCCGATCAGAGCGTCTGGCCAAGTACAATCAGCTTCTCAGGTGAGGTCACATGTTTTTAAACAAAACGAAATACTAGCATCGTTAGCCCTACTCTTTATGCTCTTGCAGTAAGCGCTCAAAAAGGCCACTTAACCACTACACTCTCAGAAAAAAAAAGAAGATTCTATGGCTTCTCTCCATAGGGGAGCCTTTTTCAGTTATTTTTGGAACCCTCTATGGTATGTGTGAAAAGATAGGGTTCCTCTATGGAGACACACAGGAGCCTTTTGGAACTTTCTCCTCTGAGAGTGTACACATGGGGGTAGCATGCAGCTTCCTGCTGATGTTTCACGAACACGAGGACCCCATGTTCTTAATTTCTTTTTTCTTTTTTTTTCTTTTTTACCTTTTCCAAATATGGATTTGCTATTTTAATAAAGGAATTTAAATATATACTGTACCTCATCTCAGAATAGTGCCTTGGAAGCCTGAAGTCGTCCTTCTTAACAAAAACATATGGTGGTTAAAAGTGTACATTTGAATGTGCACATATTTAAATGCCAAGACAACAAACGTTTTTGATGTTATGTCCTGGTATTGGGTTGGGGGAAAAAACCGAAAAACGTTTCTTGAATGTTTTTTCTTTTTGATCTTCACGCAGGATTGAGGAAGAGCTGGGAGACAAGGCTCGCTTCGCTGGCAGAAACTTCCGGAACCCTCTCAACTGAAGCGGGGGTCCTGAAGGCCTTCACGCTAGCCACACCCGGTCGCTTGTACTAGACAGAAAGGCACTCGGAATGGCATTGAAAGCATCCTAATCTAGGCTATCGCCACCTTCGTGTAACCTACTGCCCCCTAGGCTTTTGGCTTGTCAATAACACTGTGTTTTTGCATCGTGTGCCAGGTCCCCGTTTGTTTGATCGTTCCGTTTCTATCCTCGTCGTACTTGAGATGTAGTGAATCCCGTTTTTGTGTAAGACCTAAGTCAGCTATAGCTATAGATAGCACTTGAGAATAAACGCAATGTGTTGCCTTTCTGACAAGTTGCACCATTACTTGTATGTGTGGCATAACCATGAAATAAACAATCCTCGATTAAAAATGAGCTGTGCTGCACTTACTTCGTCATCCCTGTTACAACGTGAATCCTGTGTTTTTTGTTTTTCCCATGCACAAGACTATTAGCGCGTGAGTTGCTGGTATCATTCTATATTTCACAGACACGTTTGTGTCTCTAGGAACACGAGACAACACCTTAGTTTTCGTGGATCTACAGAAAAACTGCAGCGCTCATTTTTACAAATGGTGCGAGGGCTTTCAAAGGACCTGGGGAGTTTGCTCCATCTTCATAAAGATCACCTCTGGGAATCTGGAGCCCAATGTGTCCTTCAGCACTGTAGTCACATGATGTTGAATATGACCAGTTTGCCCATTATCATTATGAACCTGTTTCTGTTTGTGAAAGTAAAGTATCTAAACTGTTAGTTATAAACTGGTCATTACAAACACCTGGTTCCTGATGAGAAGACATTATACATCTATTAGATTATCTGTAGATGCATTGTCTCTGTCAACATCCATCCCGTTTTTTTCTTATTTTTCTTATATTTACGCATTACAAATCTGTTTTTTCCAATTAAATTCCCACAGTTGAAAAGCAATAATGCTAGGGAATAATGTACTGGGTGGTTTTTGCGATGCCATCCACTAATCCTATGAGGAGCAAATAATACAGAGTGAAATGGTAGCCATTCTGGCTCTTCAGGTCACCTGCTTCAGGGAGTGCTTCCATAACATTCAGGCAGCTGTAGCCTAGCCTGCTATGGGTATTTGTGTAACAGGAGTGGACAGACATTACTGCATCCTTGCCCCAATCTTGCCCGAGGAGTCCTTGGTCTACAGATCTTTTTTGCTAAAAATGTTCGCTGTAGTATCATCTGAATTTGTTTACATTTCATGTATAATGAAAGTGCTCTATATCGCGTAAGTACGTCTTAAACATAGCAAACACTGACATTAAGTACTTCATGAAGCTTTCATCTGACAATTTTGGTGACATGTTGTATATGAATGTTAGTGTCCATTGACATTTGACCAAGGCTTAATATGGATGTTGCAAGGGTTAAATATCAGTGACCCCTACAACATGCATGCAAGTCAAAATGTTTATCTGCTCTTATGCACTCTGTCCAACCTCTCTCATCTTAAATCTAAATACGGTGCATTCATTCAAGATCCCCTTGCACCACCTTGTGGTCATGGCCTGACACTACCTTCCCTTTATTTTCAATCGAGAATGCCCTGTCGCTGTTGTTGCGTTTTAGCATTGATTAGCGTAATTTATAACACCGCATACATTAACATTTTTCGATTTAATATTTTTATGTAATCCATGTGTGGTATGAGTATTATATATTGCACATAATAAATTTAAAAAAAAAAAGATTTCTCAAATTCAGGTTCTTACAGGCAAGCCCATGTATGTGTAGTTAAAATCATTTACCAAGCCAAAACCACCACTCAGCATAATTCATACATTTCATGATTTTTGTTCCCAACTAAACACTTGAATAAGTGATATCGTTCAAAATAGTCTGTGCTTTTGTGCTGCGGACACAACATGGAGGTGAACACATCCAGTCAGAAGCCTGAGAAAATCAATATGCTGAGAAAAAATCCCACCCACCATCAATCATGTCCTCCACTGTGAGTTGGGATTGTTTCACAGATTGTGTGGTATGATTTCATTTACTTGAAATTTTCACTCTTAGTTCACTTTTTTGCAGTTGTTAAGATTTCTTTTTTAAATTCAATATTTAAAAATCTAAGAAATTTACTAATTTAAACAACTAGGCCAGACTGACGTAAATGGTCCCAGGGAGCAGTCATTGAACAAATTTTCCAAACCTATAAGATGTTTTTCTTTCCTCAATAAATGTACGCAGGTGGCAGGGCTGGAAATTAGAACATCATGTTAATGACACTAAATCCACTCCCCCGATTACAATATCAATCGCCAGTAAAAAGCTTTGGCTGAAATAATTAGCAAATTATGTGTGAAGAAATTCAAACAAGATAGTTACCTCTAATTACCACCCCCAACCAGCTTTATTAAATATTCAGTTGATGTTCTGAAGGTTTGAAGGAAACCTTTTCTGTCTTATTTGTGTGGAAATTAATGTTTTCTTTTTTTAATTTTAGTATACGGTTATAATGAGAGTTTTACTGCCCTCTGGTGTTTATTTTTTGTTCTGCACGTATGTCCATAAAGGGTAAGCACCACATAACGGCATCTGCCAAAGATATTAGACTAATTTATTTCAGTCTAGAGATTTTTCAATAAATTAAGCTGAAATTGTTGTTAGTATGGCTTCAGATCTGGCAGATTGCTCATTCCTGACGGAAACACCCGAAGTCACACCGGAAAACTGTGATACGTGAGGTAATACGTGGAAGACAAGCAGCTCTGCTATTATACATTTTGGTTGAAAATAAAAATATATATGAAAATACTAAATATGTATGTGTTAAATAAATCAGTGATGCAATGACATAATGATTTAGACATGCTTCCATGTATTCATTAAACTCTTAAATAGCCACTGCATGTTATTTAGTCTGTGTCTGTTAATATCCACAGAACTTTAGGTGTTAAGGATAAAAATACAATAAAATATTTGGATGAGAAATAGCCACTGCATTATTCATTGTATAAAGATCTTGTGAATTAAAATATCAGAAGCAAACCATTTCATTGCAAAGATCCTCAGCCATTGGTTGAACATTTTGAGAGCCTTGTGATAAAAAAAATTGGGAACCTCTGTTTTCCCATAATGCACTGTACTGCAATATTTTCACAAGAGCTGATCTTGTGTTGAAGAGGACATTGAAGAGGATACCTTTTTATTATTTCACTGTGTGATTTATAAATTTAGTGAGAAGGTATGATAAATAGATGACAAGAAGGCCTTGGCACTCCACTTACACAGATACCTTGATTGCTTTTGGAGTACCAGTAGTAAATGTCAAATATCATTTTAGTATATACTGAATTAGTGAATCAGTACACCTGCATGTGCATGTGATAACAAAGACTGCTAGGTGTGAGTGACTTGACAGTGATGCAAGGGGAAAAAAAACACATTCTGATTTGCAGACCGAACCTTGATACACAATTGTAATGTAATGTAATGTAATGTAATGTAATGTAATGTAATGTAATTGGCTTTTACACAATTTTTCAGAGCTCAATAGAATTGCTGTGGTTTAAAAGGATTAATGAATATCATAATAACATATTTATTGTAATTGGCTTAGTATCACTTGTATTACTGCATTCACCATGTAAAGGAGACTACAGACATAGTTTTGGAACAGCTGCCAAAGCAAGGTACCTTTGCAATGGAAATGAGACGGGGGCCATCTGCTTGGTGTTGGCAGGAATGATGAAGGCATTATGTTTGCAGAATACCTATTAAACACGTATTCTTTTAAGCTACGTGGAGAAGGTAGTGCATTAATTCATTTGGGTTGGCAAAAGCCCTGTATTAACAATCCACTTGTTCCTGTTCTGCTGTTTTCACTTGAATTACAAACCGTTTGTGGATTTTCCTGCTTTCTTTATTGCGTTTTTTCTTCTTCTCTGTAGCGTTTCTTTACCTTTGGCGAGGGCATCCTAGAATCTCTTTTTATTTCAGTATTCATTCATCCTGTCATCTTGCAGTGAAATAACAAGCCATCCGTTACAAAGACAATATCCTTTCAGTAGGTCTCCTGACACCTTAATCATAATGAGGGAAAAAAACAGCCACCTCTGATCATGGCACCTTACCGACAAACCATTTTTCTGCTATTTTTTTTTCCGTCTCTGGCAATGTTGTTGCAAGCTTTCCAGTTTATAATTCCCTCAGTTTCTCTACACCGCAAAACAAAGCAACCTCCCACGTTTTGTGCCAACGCAGACTCTCAAACGGAATCCTCAAGTCAAACCTAGTGTTCAAAATATTTTTTTTTATACTATGTTAAAATCAAATGTAGATTATTTGTATAAGGATTTTTCTGTTCTCTCTAAACAGCTTTCATCTAAATGTAGTACCTGTGTGAAACTCTGTGTATGTGACTACTGGACTTAAACTCTATTGGAAATTTAGAACAGTGTTCACTCTGAAGTGAAAAATGCTAGATTGCTTTGCTGGTCTTATGAAACTACAACCCATTTTATGCAGTATACTGGTCCATGAATGTGCCTAATGTGTGCCACATACACACTACATTTTGAAAAGTATGTGGACACCCCTTCTAGTTAGTGGTTCAGCTATTTCAGCCACACCCATTGCTAACAGGTGCATAAAATCAAGCATACAGACATGCAATCTCCATTGACAATCATTGGCAGTATTGTGGGTTGTACTGAAGTGCTCAGTGACTTTCAATGTGCCACTATCATAGGATGCCACTTTTCCAACAAGTCAGTTTGTCAAATATCTGCCCTGCTAGAGCTGCCCCAGTAAACTGTATGTGCTGTTGTTGTGAAATGGAAACGTATAGGAGCAACAAGAGCTCAGCTGCAGAGCAATAAGACACACAAGCTCACATAATAAGACTGCTGAGTGCTGAAGCGTGTAGCGCATAAAAATCATCTGTCGTCGGTTCCAACACTCACTACAGAGTTACGAACGACCTCTGGAAACGACGTCAGCACAAAACCTGCTCATCAAGAGCTTGTTCCCCGGAGTGATGAATCACAGTTCACTATTTGGCTGTCTGACTGATGAATCTGGGAATGCATAGTGCCAACTGTAAAGTTTGGTGCTGATCCGGGGCTGTTTGTTTATGGTGTGGGCTGGGCCCCTTAGTTCCAGTGAAGGGAAATCTGAAATGTTACAACATACAATGCCATTCTATAGAATTGCATGCTTCCAACTTTGTGGCAACAGGTGGGGAAGGCCCTTACCTGTTCTAGCATGTCAATGCCCCGTGCACAAAGCGAGGTCCATAAAAAAATGGTCTGCCGAGTTTGGCGGGGAAGAACTTGACAGGCCTGCCCTGACCTCTACCCCATCCAACACCTTTGGGAGGAATTTGAATGCCTACTATCAGCCAGGCCTTACACCAAACATCAGTGCCCAATCTCACTAAAGCTCTCGTGGCTGCAAATCCCTGCAGCCATTTTCCTAAATCTACTGGAAAGCCTTCACAGAAGAGTGGAGGCAGCAAGGGGGGCGGGGGTAGGGGTCCAACTCCATATTAATGCCCATAAGTTTGGAATGACATGCTCAACAAGTACATATGGGTACGGTCTTCAGGTGTGCACGTACTTCAGGCCATGTAGTGTATGTACAAAAAATGCTGAAGCTTGGAAGCAAAATCAGAAATGAGGACAGCCTGTAGCTGGGATTTTACGGCTCATTTTCACCACTGCTGAGATTTCTCGACACATAATGAGCAGACACAACACTTTCCGATTACAAAACAACATGCACGATTACCAGCTGTGAACTGTAGCAATGGAACACTCCACTCATATCCATACCAATAACACGTACAGCGTATTTGCCTAAGTGTCTATATGTCAGTGGCATCAGAGATCCATATAATTCAAATATACCATAAGCAGTCAGTACTATAGGCTTCTGGTTCATCTGTTATTGATATATTGTAGCCTTTGAATTTTATCCCCCACCTCTGCGGTCCAGCCCCTCTTTCGTCATTGCCTCCACCCTGCCCACATCTGTCGCCACCTGCTGTTCCCCATCACCGCCACCTGGCCCCACCCATCATCTGAGCCACATCATAAACCTTATAAAACTGACTGACATGTTGGTCACCAGTCAGCACCCTGAGCTGACCAGAGGAGGATGGGTTTCCCCCTTGAGCCTGGTTCCTTCCAAGGTTTCTTCCCATCTGCCACAGGGAGTTTTTCCTTGCCACTGTTGCCTTAGGCTTGCTCCTGTGGGAGTTTAGGCCAGGGTTGTCTGTAAAGCGTATTGTGACTGCTGTAAAATACGCTATACAAATAAAATTTGATTGATTGATTGACTGATATGTTAAAGTGTTTCAAATTGTGCTATTTTCATTTCACGTTCTATCTAGGGGGCACACATTTTGAGCCAAAAGGAAACATACATTAAACAGTTTGTCAAAAACATATTCATGCAGTGACAACAGATGGTTGCCCCAAATGACACTACCACACCAGTTCAACTGTGCTAAGCAGGTGAAATGTTTGTTTACAGAATAACTGGCTGAAGCATTGAATAATAGTGAATAGAAGAACCAATTTAAGTTGACCTCATTTAAGTTGAGAACAGTTCAAATAAGGATAAAACCCAAAGGCAAGGCAGAAGTCAGTGAGTTATATAAAAACAAAAGTAACAAAAATATTTTTTTTTAAAGATCATTTTTTTCAATTTGGTTTAACAAGTTTAAAAAAATGTAGTGCGTAGGCTAATGGTAGAATTGGCTAAATTATGTATATGGTTTTTAAAGCTAAACCCAAACATAAGCTTGCAATGAAACGCAGGAAAGTAGCTCAGTCCCGTCCAAACGCGTCTAGATAATAGCACGCTATCTACAACGGCTAGATGCAATAACAAGAAATGTTAGTGCCTAGTCTGCAGTTTTCTCACCCCAAAGCTCGCTAGTAACGTTATCGCTTTTAACGCAACTGATATCTTCCTGTGATACGGTAATATTGTCTTGCGTTGTGGAGTAAAGTTGTCTTAACATTCGAATGAATGATTTATGTCATGAGCAATACGGCTTGCTACAATCAATATAGCTGGCGTTAACATTCACTACCTGTCTGTTCAAGTCATTACGGACACGCTCTGTCTAGCCACTCTCCCTTTTAAATCACTAATTGTTAATCCTTATTGGCTGGTATCGTGCCAAAAACATCAAAGTAGCCTATCACAGTGTCTAACACTGGAAGGAGGGATGGACCTTTTTATTTTACACCATTCCCTTCGCAGGAAGGAGGTCTCAAGCTGGAAGTGTCTTTCTCTGACTGAAGAGGGAGCGAAAAATCCCAACATTGATATTTACTCACACTTTATTCTGAACCATAAATATTTATGACAGGGACAAGAATGATCAAGACCGACCGCTTACGTTTATAGAAAACACAGAAGTGGTAGCTGCCCACTTTCCCAACACTAAAGATACCATTGCCTCCTGTTTTGTTGTTGCAGCCAGATCTCAAACAAAAACATTGATGTTGTAGAACAAGATAAAAAGGTAAGTTGAAATGGCACCATGTAGAGCCACTGTGCGCACAATTGATGTTTGAGAACACTGTATTTGTAAAGTATTGGTTGTTTTAATGTGGCAGTCAGTCGCGAATGTCAAGACAAGGGCCTTCAGTTAAATACTATGTTGGCTAGCCATCTAGCTAACGTTGGTTAATATTAGCAAGCTAATTACCTAGCTATACATCAAATAAGACAGCTATGTAGCTCGCTAGCTGGCGATAGTTCTCTAGCTAGCTTTAAACTATTGTGGTGCTTATAGCGGTCAACTTATTTATCCTGCTAACGTCAGTATAGTTAGCGTCAGTTCACCATGGACCCTTGAGAAACTATTATAGATGGCTTATCAGCTAACGTTAGCTAGTTAGCCAGGTAATTTACCTTTATCATTTAATATTAGCTTGAAAAAAGTCTTGTAATAAAAAAATTAATAGCCTGTCCCTTCGTGACCAATTTCAGTCGTAATAGCTGGGTAGTTACCGTTAGTCATCCATCTATAATGTAGCTAGTTAACTTAGCAAGGTAATTAGTAAACGTTACTCATTGGTTTTGTCAGTTCTTGTATGGTGTTGATGGATAGCTACCACGTTTTTTTATTGCATCGGTTACTTCCTTATGATTTGCAATATCAACCAACGGCAACATTAAGTGTGATGAACTAACAACTTGTCAAGCTGACATAGATGTTGATGGTGTGAAATATTACTACCTCTTAAACCTAATCTTCATATAACGAGAAACTACCGCTAGCTAACGTTGTCGCTAGGTCATTTGCTGATAGAATGTAGCTACATTTTAATAACAAGCCTCATCTGATAACGTTCTTTGATAACTAAAGCTAATATGGACATGTAACGTTAACGTTGACTGGGAAGCCTCCTTGTTTGAATTCTTTATAGTATGCAGTTCGGCAAATAGTTATTTCCTGAAGAGGTTACTAGTTTGTTGAGGGTATTATTAAGGACAATTAATCTCGATAATATTTGTGCCACGAAGCGCCAGATTCTACTAATCGAATTGAAATGACAGACATATCTTTTTAGTTGACTGGCTAGCAAGCTACAGCTCATCATAGATATCAGTCTAATGAGTCTAGACAGGAGATTACAGCTGATGAAGTGTTCTTAAAAATCTGTATCAATTTAATTATTTTATAGCTTGCTAGTTTTTTTTCTCTCCAACAGAATGCTTCTAATATTAAAACATTAGGTAAATTATGAGAGTGGTTTCTGAAATTGGTTACGCATTGGGCATGAAGATTAGGTAGCTAGCTAGCTAATTAAATATTTTTCTTTCGGAACGGTGGTAACACGTTAGACAATCGCCCTAAGCAACCGGCTAGGAGATGTCTGAACAAAACGGTGTTGTGTTCAGCCTGAGTGTGCGTTATGAATGGCTGCATGCACTTCCCATAACCCCAGTCACAGTCACACGCTGCGTTGCTTGTTTGGTTGACCATTGTGGTTTAGATATCAACACGGTGATCTTATTTAAACGTGCTGCGTGCATGGATACACGTTGCACCTTTGTTCTTCCTTCCTTATGCGGAAAGTCCCAATCACGTTAATCCACACCGCACAGGAAAAAACGCTTTTAATTCCCTCCATTTTTAGAATAGATTATTCAAATTACATTAATGTCGCGATTGATTAATGCATGTTGTGTGAGAATAAGTCCACGACGATTCGACAGCCTGTTGTCCTTTATAATAAACGGTTGCAGTAATTAATAGTAACAATGTAATGATAGTATTTGACAATGAAGTACACCGAGTTTGAATTCTAGACGCTTTATTGAATGTATTAACACGAAGCCATATTATTTTCACTAGCAGTGAAAACCTGTGAAGATCCACCCTTGAAATGCTGGGCTATGTACTGTAGTTCAATCATTTTCAAATAAGGAATAAAAAGCGTAGGATTAGACAGTAGACATCATGGGTTGGTTTTTGCTTCAGGGTAAAAACTCAAACAATTTGAGAATAAAGTAAGTTGAACTTTTACGTAGTAAAACGGTCAGCGTTAAAACAACTCCGATAGAGTACGTTTTATTCTGATAGATTACATTGGATCCTTTTTGCCCTTAAATGGCATAACCTGTAGGGGTTAAATCAACACTAGACCTTTTATGCTGTGTACTGTAATGATTTGCGCCGCAGGAAGTACTTCCCCTTATTAATTGTATGCACATGCCCAGGAAATGGACTCCATGTGAGAAAATGCCTGCCTGATCACATCAGTGTCTGTTTGGAGTGGGCACTGCACCATTCCACAATATGTTGTCTGGATGTTTCATATTGCTGCTGCCACAGGGCTTTTCCTGGAGTATAACAGAAGAACACATGAGTCTAACAACACAGGGTTTTAGGGGAAATGTTTACTTCCGACTGCTGGTTTCCTTCCATTTCCACACAGTTTGCCTGTAATTGTTTACATCAGTGACATAATCATAGGAAAGCAGTGGAAATTCTAACTTGGTTGGAATAAAATGCAAGCAGTTGACCCTGCAAATATTGGATAAAGGCATGCTGTTTAATTATCGAGCTGCAAAAATTTTTTTATCTGCTGCTGTGGTTCCTTATTGTTTGCATTTCTGTTTAGAGGAAGATAGTGGTGCATGGATCTAAAGGGTGCAGGGGGAATGCACCTGAGTTTCCTTGTTTAGGGATGCATGGAGAAGTGTGATGCAGTGGGAAATCACCTGTGTTTCCTTGTTTAAGGGTGCATGGACATGAAGGGTGCAGGGGGAAATCACCTGTGTTTCTTTGTTTAAGCGTGCATGAACATGTAGGGTGCAGGGGGAAATCACCTGTGTTTCGTTAAAAAATCTGGTGTTGGCTGACAGAATGTATAGGCCTAATCATGAAATATCTACACCTTGGTATAAATGTGAGTATCTGAAGACTTTTTAAACAACAGATGTCATGCTGCTGGCTTCTGAGTTTCATGTAATTGTTTAAGGCTTACTTTTTGAGTGACGTTTCATGTTTTCATCATGCAAGTAGATTTTTGTTGTCACAAGCTGCTGTTGAAATTGTTCGGGATCATTATGTACTTTTCTCTGTGTGTTGGCCTGTGCCTGTTTTTACAGAACATTAGCCTATAAAACCGTTGGGTATGGATTTTGGCACCAGTTTGGTAAATTGACCGTTCAGTACTTAGTATGATATGCTGAAGCGAGTATCTTGGATAAGCAGTACATCACCTCAATAGTCAGGGAGCTGATTGGGCAAAGGTGCTGAAGTGACTTAAGCACCTGAATCTGTATCCTAGTGAAATGCAAGGCAGAAAAGCATTCAGGGGACCAGTAAGCCCTGGTTATCAAGCGAACAGTGCCTTTAAGACATTGGCATGAAGACTGGATTAAGTCAGTGTATTCTCACTGATAAGAATGTGGAGAGATATACAAGTCTTGTGATATGCTTGGATATAACTCAACAAAAGCACAATTTTAGAATGTGGTCAAGAAATTTCAAATCTAGATGTACTGTCAAATATTAACAGTATGCTCAATTACACATGTGACTGTAGTGTTTTTTCTTTTCTGTAACGCAGCTGTAAGATTTGTAGAATAATACAACTTGATTAGCTTTTGTATTTTAATGTTCATCCATGTATGGGCAAAACCTGAAGTTATCAAATTGAGAGTGTTTTCCTGATTTTATTGATTTGGTGTGCTGTTATGTTATCCAGTGGCAAAATCTCGAGGTGTGTGTTTGTTCAAAATTCTGGAAAAATACATACTCGTCTGTATTACAAATGCTGTGTAACAGCACATTCAGAGACCATCTATCTTTCATTATTCATTAGAATATGTCCTGTGTAATTGTGCATGCTGGGTGCACAGATGCCATTATGTAAGAAAAGTCAGTTGAGGGGGTAATAAGCTGAGCTGCGCTTGAATGGATTGTTGTTTTTGTTTCATTGTTAATACAGTGGTGGTGTGTGCAAATAGTGTATTCAAATGAAGCAGCGCTTTCATACAGCTACACTGCCAACCATCATTGTCTGTGTAGCCTCTCCTTACACTCTGATGAAATGTGTGGCTCTTTCCCTTTGACTTTTAAATGTAAAGAGTATTTTTATGACTTGAGTTTTTTTTATAATGGCCTGTTACAGTGAGCTTCACACGGTTGCTGTATTCAGAGCTGTTTTTCCCCCATCAAAACCGCGCGAGTTTCTCCTCAGATATGAAACAGAAAGAGAGCGGAAGTCGTAGTCGCGCGCTGTTGCGAGCCTCCATTAGCAATCATTCAGAATTCGCCCGGGGGCACTGAAATGTTCATAATGGGTTCGGAAGAAAAGCTACGTCTGAATTGTGCAGCGGAATCGGGGCTGGCAGTTAACAGCGCTCTTCAGATTCCCCGCATTTTAAAATTTTCTGGTTTATGCTTATTTTTCCTCGGCATGTTTTCTCGCCTGTCTTCCCCGATTTACTGGCGTGCGGGCTATCATACAATGTGGTTTAACAGGCTAAATCCTACTTGTTGTTTCAGTATGTTTTTACATGTTTATCCTGGGCCTAACGCTGTGGTTTATATACATTTTTGAATCTGCCTTTTGCAGAATCTATTGTCATCAAAAGGCACATTCTGTATATATTTCTCTTCTCACTCTCTAAATATTGGCTTGGAGGTATTTCCACTGACTTTACCTACACATAGGTGCATGCCTCGAGAAAATGATCTGCTAGGGTTGTGTGGCAATAATTTACTCCTCTAATAATATGAATTTATTTAGGTTCCTTAACAAGTGTGTTAATCAACAATATTATTATATATATATATTATGATCCCAAAGTTTTCCCATAATTGCCTCATGCTGTCGCGTTCTCTTCTAATTAAATTAGGAACGGAGTTCAATTCAGTAAAAATCTATTTCATCATTTTAAAGGATACAGGCTACATTTAAGAGCAGCAGGAACCTATTGCCCAGGGCTCATTTGAAAAATAGATTTCTACCTCAGTGGGTTTAATCTGGATAACTGTTTAAAAACAGCTTTTTAAAGAGGTAAATCCCCCTGATATCTTGATGTGACGTTGCACTCAGTTGTTCGCAAACATACTTTAGTGAATTGCCACGATGCACGGGGCTAGATGGATGAATCTTTTACACTGTCAGTGGGCCTGGCCTGTATCTTCAGTGCCAGCGTAGAGACTGAAGACCCTTTACCTACGGGTTCACACAAAATATGCGGATTTAAGCAAATTCTGCATAATTTTGTAATGTAAAGAAAAGCAATGTTACGCAAATGTTAGGTCCTCGGTGTTTCGCAAGACGTTTTTACACAATCGCCCCTTGAATCACTATTGCAGGTGTAAACGCTAGCTGCTAAAGAGGGCTGTCAGACCTCTCACCCGGTGGGTTCTGATGTAATAACCAGCTCTGTGAGTCGGAAGTCGGACTGCGAGAGAGAATTCTCTTTGCCATGCCGTAGCAGACCCCTCTCTGCCCCCCCCCCCCCCTCCCGCTGGGGTGTGAGTGAGAGCCCCAGACTTCTCGTGCTCTACTTCTGAACGGTGGGTGGAAGTCTGTCGTCAAACACTTCTTTCAGCAAGAGATGTTTCTCTTAAGGCTGTTTAAAAAAAAAAAAATAAAAAAAAAAAATTCTTCCAGGGAATGTGCCATGGCATATTGCCTTCACTGATGGCTGCAAGTTGCTTTTTGGAATCTTATATTTGTGAAATGTTGCTCTCGTGAACTATTTTTAGATAATATGCACATGTTACAAGGATGGTATGTTAGTTTCTCTTATAGATATCTGTTTGGCATAATATGGCATAACACTGTATGTGAGGTAATGTTACTCATTATTTGGCTTTATTTTCATGATTCTGATCTTATATGTGCCAATACCCTTCAATTATTGTTGTTTGTTAAACAAATTTTTTTTTTTTTTTAACTTGATACATTTTTATCATGTTTCTGGTAGATCTGAGCCTGGAGTTAGTGTTTTGCCTAGTACCTACTCCTGTGGTACAGATAAAAATTTCCTGTGGTGGTCTTGGTCTGAATAAAACGTAATAACAAAAAATCATAAATATTCACTAAGTACATATGGTAAGTACGCATTAATGAAAGCAATCACTTTCAATAAAAGCACTGAGAAATTCTGTCTACAAGAAGGGTACTTAATGGATGGCTTCCACACAGATGTGTATATGCTAATTTGCCCAATTAAAAAATTATTAAATTATTAAATGTATTGTTCAGGGCATTTCTTTTATCTTTCTGCTTGCTTCAGGAAATTAGAATCTTTAAGCCAGTTATACTTAAGATATCACATAGGCCTATGCTGTGTGTTTGGTGGGATTGTTAATGGATTTAATACGGTTTGAACTTCCATTTCATGATTTAAAAAAATTAAAATATTTGTGTTAGAACGCCTCATGATCAGTCGCACAGTGGAGTGATGTAGCAGTCAGAGAGGATGTGCAAACGTGCTCCTGTCTCAGCCTGTGGGAGAATTCTTCTGCGAGTTCACACAAGGATCTCAACACAGTGCACCATTTAAAATCCTTTTCACTTTCAAGAAAGCACATTGTTTTAGAATCCACGCATTTGCATCCTGTTTCCAGCCATTACGGAATATTGGGCACGTAAACCTGGCTTCCTTTAGATAAAAAGTCTCCTCCAGAAGACGACATGGGGGCGACATAGCTCAGGGGGTAAGACCGATTGTCTGGCAGTCGGAGGGTTGCCGGTTCAAACCCCGCCCTGGGCGTGTCGAAGTGTCCCTGAGCAAGACCCCTAACCCCTAACTGCTCTGGCGAATGAGAGGCATCAATTGTAAAGCGCTTTGGATAAAAGCGCTATATAAATGCAGTCCATTTACCATTTACCAAGACAGGATGTGATGTCTGCTGTAGAGTTTGAGAGTTTGTTCTTTGATGTTCTTTTCCTTCGACAGTGATGCCCTCAAATGAAAACGCAGTTATACGGCAGGTGCTACTCACGCCAGGCGTATGCGTAGTTCTGCTGTGAAGTCTGCAAGCAGATCGTTCTGAAGACCTGGGGGTCAAAACATTCACCACCACACAACGATATGAAATGATCTTTGGAGCACGGTGTACCTCTTCACTTAGCCTATTTACTTCTCTTTCCTAGTGCCGTATTTATTTATTTATTTATTCGTGCACATATTTTTTTCCCGTGTGTTCTTTCTTTCCCCGGAATAAGTCTGCGATGCGCGGAATGACGTTGGCCTTTGAGCCTGTTGTTGTTCTGATGGCTTGCCTGGTAGCTGCTGACGCCGTTATGCATATTCACAGGTGTTTGAGCTAATTAGGATTTGCAGTCGGTCCTGCTCCCATACTGAGAAAACCCATGTCCTTGATGTTCTCCTGGAATCCTATTGATTTCCAGGGCAATGTCAGAAAGACTGCTGGTAAATTATTTTTGTTTCCTTTCAAGTTTCTCGTTACTAGGTGCATGTACATGCCTCCTTCATCTAATATCCATGCCTAATGCCCATATACTCCAGAGATGAGTACGCTCTCTGTGTACACCCACTCAATGCTAGTAAAAATATGCCACAAGTCATCTTAAGTACAGATTCTTTTTTTAATGTATTACATTAAAACAGGAATTGTTTGTTTGCCTTTTTTTATGTTTTGTGCCTGTGGGCTTTGGGGTGTTTTTTTTATTCATATCGGGATTATGTTTTAGTTGTTGAGAAATATTTGAAAGGTCCTTTGTCATGTTATGCAAATTACAAAACCCATTTCCTAACAAGTGTTCTTAAATTGTTGCTGTGAGCTTGTATTTAGGCTAGATGTTTTTAAAAAGACACATCTGCCTACATGTTCGTGTGTGTGTGTGTGTGTGTGTATGTGTGTTTGTCAGCTTGTGTGTGTGTGTGTGTGTGCGTGCATGTGTGTTTGTCTGCTTGTGTGCATGTGGGTGTGAATGTGTGTGTGTGGAATGCATACGTACATGCACACATACACAATTAGTGGGTGGACGGAGTGGGGGGGGGGGGTGGGTGTACGTTATGAAAGATTATATAGGGTGGTGGGTTGGGGTGGGTGTGCGTTATGAAATATTGAATGTAAAATATTACTTGTTCAGACAGAGACTCTGAGGGGCAGGGAGAATTTATTTTAAGTGGTATTCAAGAGTATATGAGGCTATAAATCAAGCTCAAAATGAAAATGTGATGGCTTTTTACATCCGAGCCTGCTGAGCAGTACATTAAACAGACGGTTGCTCGATAATTAAATGTGAAGCGAGGGCTTTTTTTTCCCCCTCATGTCTTCTGCGTTCGTGCACTCATAAGCTCAATACTCCCCCCTTCAGTTTTAGCACTGACGCTTCTGTTGAAAGGAATCTTTTTAGGAATGTTTCATTGACTGAATTTTTAACATTTTTCACAGCGAGAGCACCTCGAATAACCTACTCGATTTGATTTTAATCTGTTTGACAGCAGCCTTTGTAATCTCAATGCCATCCTTTCTAATTTTGACATTTTTTCTTCATATGAGCAGGAAGGATTGCTTCCCCCCAGCCCCCTCCACACCCCCTCCCCCCCCCCACACACCCACACACACGCTTTACTTTTGGAAAAGCAGGAAATACAGGGGTGAGAGGGGAGTGGGGGGGAGAGAGGTGCAGGGAGTGGGAGAGGGAGAGGAGCAGGGACAGGGAGAGAGGTGCAGGGTGTGGGAGAGGGAGAGGAGCAGGGACAGGGAGAGAGGTGCAGGAGGTGGGAGAGGGAGAGGAGCGGGGACAGGGAGAGAGGTGCAGGGGGTGGGAGAGGGAGAGGAGCGGGGACAGGGAGAGGAGCAGGGTGAGAGAGGAGTGGGGGAGAGGAGAGCGGGGGTGGGAGAGGAGCAGGGTGAGAGACAGGGGGGACAGGGAGAGCAGTAAATGGGGTGCGGTGGATGGGAGAGGGAGAGGAGCAGGGGACAGGGAGAGCAGTAAATGGCGTGCGGTGGATGGAAGAGGGAGAGGAGCAGGGACAGGGAGAGCAGTAAATGGGGTGCGGTGGATGGGAGAGGGAGAGGAGCAGGGACAGGGAGAGCAGTAAATGGGGTGCGGTGGATGGGAGAGGGAGAGGAGCAGGGACAGGGAGAGCAGTAAATGGGGTGCGGTGGATGGGAGAGGGAGAGGAGCAGGGACAGGGAGAGCAGTAAATGGGGTGCGGTGGATGGGAGAGGGAGAGGAGCAGGGACAGGGAGAGCAGTAAATGGGGTGCGGTGGATGGGAGAGGGAGAGGAGCAGGGACAGGGAGAGCAGTAAATGGGGTGCGGTGGATGGGAGAGGGAGAGGAGCAGGGACAGGGAGAGCAGTAAATGGGGTGCGGTGGATGGGAGAGGGAGAGGAGCAGGGACAGGGAGAGCAGTAAATGGGGTGCGGTGGATGGGAGAGGGAGAGGAGCAGGGACAGGGAGAGCAGTAAATGGGGTGCGGTGGATGGGAGAGGGAGAGGAGCAGGGACAGGGAGAGCAGTAAATGGGGTGCGGTGGATGGGAGAGGGAGAGGAGCAGGGACAGGGAGAGCAGTAAATGGGGTGCGGTGGATGGGAGAGGGAGAGGAGCAGGGACAGGGAGAGCAGTAAATGGGGTGCGGTGGATGGGAGAGGGAGAGGAGCAGGGACAGGGAGAGCAGTAAATGGGGTGCGGTGGATGGGAGAGGGAGAGGAGCAGGGACAGGGAGAGCAGTAAATGGGGTGCGGTGGATGGGAGAGGGAGAGGAGCAGGGACAGGGAGAGCAGTAAATGGGGTGCGGTGGATGGGAGAGGGAGAGGAGCAGGGACAGGGAGAGCAGTAAATGGGGTGCGGTGGATGGGAGAGGGAGAGGAGCAGGGACAGGGAGAGCAGTAAATGGCGTGCGGTGGATGGAAGAGGGAGAGGAGCAGGGACAGGGAGAGCAGTAAATGGGGTGCGGTGGATGGGAGAGGGAGAGGAGCAGGGACAGGGAGAGCAGTAAATGGGGTGCGGTGGATGGGAGAGGGAGAGGAGCAGGGACAGGGAGAGCAGTAAATGGGGTGCGGTGGATGGGAGAGGGAGAGGAGCAGGGACAGGGAGAGCAGTAAATGGGGTGCGGTGGATGGGAGAGGGAGAGGAGCAGGGACAGGGAGAGCAGTAAATGGGGTGCGGTGGATGGGAGAGGGAGAGGAGCAGGGACAGGGAGAGCAGTAAATGGGGTGCGGTGGATGGGAGAGGGAGAGGAGCAGGGACAGGGAGAGCAGTAAATGGGGTGCGGTGGATGGGAGAGGGAGAGGAGCAGGGACAGGGAGAGCAGTAAATGAGGTGCGGTGGATGGGAGAGGGAGAGGAGCAGGGACAGGGAGAGCAGTAAATGGGGTGCGGTGGATGGGAGAGGGAGAGGAGCAGGGACAGGGAGAGCAGTAAATGGGGTGCGGTGGATGGGAGAGGGAGAGGAGCAGGGACAGGGAGAGCAGTAAATGGGGTGCGGTGGATGGGAGAGGGAGAGGAGCAGGGACAGGGAGAGCAGTAAATGGGGTGCGGTGGATGGGAGAGGGAGAGGAGCAGGGACAGGGAGAGCAGTAAATGGGGTGCGGTGGATGGGAGAGGGAGAGGAGGCAGGGACAGGGAGAGCAGTAAATGGGGTGCGGTGGATGGGAGAGGGAGAGGAGCAGGGACAGGGAGAGCAGTAAATGGGGTGCGGTGGATGGGAGAGGGAGAGGAGCAGGGACAGGGAGAGCAGTAAATGGGGTGCGGTGGATGGGAGAGGGAGAGGAGCAGGGACAGGGAGAGCAGTAAATGGGGTGCGGTGGATGGGAGAGGGAGAGGAGCAGGGACAGGGAGAGCAGTAAATGGGGTGAGGTGGATGGGAGAGGGAGAGGAGCAGGGACAGGGAGAGCAGTAAATGGGGTGCGGTGGATGGGAGAGGGAGAGGAGCAGGGACAGGGAGAGCAGTAAATGGGGTGCGGTGGATGGGAGAGGGAGAGGAGCAGGGACAGGGAGAGCAGTAAATGGGGTGCGGTGGATGGGAGAGGGAGAGGAGCAGGGACAGGGAGAGCAGTAAATGGGGTGCGGTGGATGGGAGAGGGAGAGGAGCAGGGACAGGGAGAGCAGTAAATGGGGTGCGGTGGATGGGAGAGGGAGAGGAGCAGGGACAGGGAGAGCAGTAAATGGGGTGCGGTGGATGGAAGAGGGAGAGGAGCAGGGACAGGGAGAGCAGTAAATGGGGTGCGGTGGATGGGAGAGGGAGAGGAGCAGGGACAGGGAGAGCAGTAAATGGGGTGCGGTGGATGGGAGAGGGAGAGGAGCGGGGACAGGGAGAGCAGTAAATGGGGTGCGGTGGATGGGAGAGGGAGAGGAGCAGGGACAGGGAGAGCAGTAAATGGGGTGCGGTGGATGGGAGAGGGAGAGGAGCAGGGACAGGGAGAGCAGTAAATGAGGTGCGGTGGATGGGAGGCGTGTCCTCTCTCTGAGGTGTCGGCCCCGCTGACGGGGGGGATCCCGGGCGAACGTCGGCGCGTTTCCCGCGCGCTCTTTTGGCCGCGAGCCGATTCGTCAGCATCAGGGCAGGAGCGTTCGGCTCCTCCCCCCGACACCTGCTCACCGGCACCTGCTCTCTGACAGTCACCGCGGCTCGCCCCAGATCTACCCCCCCCCCCCCCCCGAACCGCGCTCTCCGCGAACAGACAGCAAGCACAGTCTGTGCCAGTGGGGGTGGGGGGGGGGGGGGTGTACACATCCTACCAAATCATCCCTGTCATGTCAGCAGGTGCAGGTGTGGTCTTGGGACCCGGCGGTTCCTCATTTGCTGTAATGAACTGAGGCCAAAATGTCCGCTGCACAGCCAGCTGCGGAACACAGGACTGCAGTGTCCTGCATTACAACGAAGCGCCACACGTGTAACTGGTCCGTTGGGCCTGGCGGTTCTTTAAATTGCGAGGATGAAATTTTAAGAATTTTTTGGGCTTTCTTTTGTTTCAGAGGGGGGAATATTTTCCAGCTTGCTCTCCGAGATTTCCTGGAAAATGAGCTCTTTCTCAGATGTTGTATTTCACCTCGGGCTTGTTCCTCTTTTATCCACAGTGCCGCTTTCTCTCTGTGCCACCATTATGAGGAGTTTACTTTGTGTTATTGTGAAGTGCGCCATTATGAGGAGTTTACTCTGTGTTATTGTGAAGTGCACCATTATGAGGAGTTTACTATGTGTTACTGTGAGTGCACCATTATGAGGGGTTTACTCTGTTATTCATTATGAGGAGTTTACTCTGTGTTATTGTGAAGTGCACCATTATGAGGAGTTTACTATGTGTTACTGTGAGTGCACCATTATGAGGAGTTTACTCTGTGTTATTGTGAGCGCACCATTATGAGGAGTTTACTCTGTTATTCATTATGAGGAGTTTACTCTGTGTTACTCATTATGAGGAGTTTACGCTGTGTTATTGTGAGCACACCATTATGAGGAGTTTACTCTGTGTTATTGTGAGGAGTTTACTCTGTGTTACTCATTATGAGGAGTTTACGCTGTGTTATTGTGGAGCACCATCATTATGAGGAGTTTACTGTGTTATTGTGAGCGCACCATTATGAGGAGCTTACTCTGTGTTATTTTGAAGTGCACCATTATGAGGGGTTTACTTTGTTATTCATTATGAGGAGTTTACGCTGTGTTATTGTGAGCGCACCATTATGAGGAGTTTACTCTGTGTTATTGTGAGGAGTTTACTCTGTGTTACTCATTATGAGGAGTTTACGCTGTGTTATTGTGGAGCACCATCATTATGAGGAGTTTACTGTGTTATTGTGAGCGCACCATTATGAGGAACTTACTCTGTGTTATTTTGAAGTGCACCATTATGAGGGGTTTACTCTGTTATTCATTATGAGGAGTTTACTCTGTGTTATTGTGAGTGCAACATTATGAGGAGTTTACTCTGTGTTATTGTGGAGCTCCATCATTATGAGGAGCTTACTCTGTGTTATTTTGAAGTGCACCATCATGAGGGGTTTACTCCCAGTCTATAATTGATCTGGTGCAGCCGGGAGGTTATCAGAGGTTAGTTTGCCTCCTCGGGGGTTTACCTGCTACACGCAGGTGAGCTTTCATCTCGGAGTCCTGCCGTAATTAGCAGGCAGAAATGGGCCGTTCGCGCTTCTTTTTTCGAGAGGTGGAATTGATGAGAACGCCGTCCTGCTTGTAAGCTGTGCGTCGGGAGGAAGAGGGGTGGAGGGCTGTGAGGAATGCAGATTCCATTTTCTCTGCATTTGATCATCCCCTGTGTGTGTGTGTCCTGCCTCTTTGCATCTTCAAACAGCATGATTTGATGAAGGGTGTATCACGTTAGGGTTTTTCCAGTACACACTTTTTTTGCCTTCAAAGTCCCCCCCCCCCCCCCCCCCCCCCTTTTTTAATTTTCAACACTTGATTGATATCCATATTACTCACCCTGTCCAATTAGAAGTTAATTGTCTGGACATTGTGGCGAGATGTCCTTTTTTCATCAAAGAGGTATTGACGGGTGTTGAAGAGCAGCGCGCTCATTAAATGTATCAATATGTCAGCACTCTCTAACCGCACTGCACATGACAGCGCGAGCCTCGGTTTTTCCTCAAAAGAGATTTTTCCACTTACGAGTGCCAAGACAACAGTAATTGGCTGCTGGAGAGCCTCTTACATCTGTGTTGTCTTAAGACACCCGGCTGACGCACAGGCTTCACTGCTAGAAACGGACAGTCTTGTTTTTTTCTATTCGCTTTGACATTGAGGGGCTGATCCCATTGAGTGCTTCTGTTGTGTGCAGTTTGAAATTTTATCCCCGGTGTGGATGGAAATTCATACAGCCGCAAAACATTGTTTTGCATTGTGCGGCACTCTTTTGTCACATCACACTGAAACGCTGGTATGTAATGTGTTAGGCTGTTTGCAGGTGTGGAGAGTTGCTATTCTGCCAAAGTAATGTCCTGTTTAATGCGTGTAAAACGTCTCATCAGAAATGTTGTGAATCACTTCCTTTCTGCTTAGCAACAGCTGTTAGCTCTGCTTAGCGTCCTTAATGCAGGTTTGTTGCTGAATTAATGAGCCAGCGGTTTGATGATTAAACTGCCTGGCAGTTGACACTCGGTTGGTGATTTCTGCGCTCGCGAAGGGTTTGACTGCACTGTGCGACGTTGCGTCATCAGGTCACGCTTGGTGAAAAAGCCCCGACACAGCTGCACGCTAATTTTATTCCTGGGCCCTCAAAACACTAACTGGACATGTACATGTGTCTGGGACGAGTCTTGTTGCGCAGCAGACCCCCCTTGCTTAGTTAATTTATGCCTCCGCTGCCTTTTAAACGTGGCATGACTGAGAAACTGCATTAGCGTTTGTGAGTCTTCTAGCCTGCTCACATGAGGAAAGGAAAGATTTGATTTTATTCATGCGTGTGTGTGTCAGTTTGTACAGCCAGAGGGCAGCTTCAGCCATATTTATTTTCAGTGGGATAAGAACAAGGGTCCATGTTGAAATTCAGATTGGTGTCGCATCGCTAGGTTTTTATTTCTGTTTATTTATTTTCGACGGAAGTGATGTCATTATTGTAATTATTCCTGCCGTTATTGAAGTGTAAAGTGTGTCCAAGCCATAGACGGTCCAGGCGCGCTTTTTTTTAAAGACGCTGTGCTCTGGCGGTGCCTTTAAATGACTCGGGGACTGCCGAGTACTTTTCCAAGATTGCTACACGATGTCATTCCAGATCGCACAGAACCGTACTGCGGGGAGTCCTCCCGCCGAGATCGGAAGAGGATGTTTGCGATTTCAAAGTAAAAGGAGCGCATGCGGCGATAGAAAAGTACCCTGGGATTATGCGGATATGAAAATGTTACAAACCGGCTTTCTTTGTGTTGGGCATGGTATTTTCAGTATAAGAAGCCTACATAATCAAATGGGGGGGAAAAGACATACAAAAAACGGTCCCTTAGTGCTTGGAGTGTACAGTTGTTTGTGGCACTGCAGATGTGTAAAGTGGTTAGCGATTAGCATGGTGCTGAGCTTGTGTGTTACCAGCCTATATACGAACCCTTTGAGTAAAGACTCCTCTTATGTTTCAGTGTTGCACACTGGGGAAAAAAAATGTTTTGCTCAAAAATAAATCTGGCCAATTTAATGAATTTCTTTTGTCTTTTACCGAAAACCAAACGATACAAAAACCTCGATCAACTGTCCATTACGTAAAATCAATTGGATGGTGCGATCATTCTGATTGCTTCCTGACAAACCAAAAAGAAAGATAAATGAAAATCAATACCCAGAAATTGGTTGGGGGGCTGCTTCAAGGCTGGACAGTTGAGGCATAATGTGTGTGTAATTGATTTGTTTCTCCTGGGAGTCGAATCAATAATTACGACGCACGGAGTGTCATTTACATTTCTTTTGTTTGATGCTCTTTACTCCTGATACCGTCTTGTGTTCCGGTGACGCCGTTACTCAACCTGGGTCTTTGTGTAGAAACGTGGGCTTTGTCTGTAGAACAGGACGGGGCCTAAATGCAGCGCGTTCGTGTCGTTGTGTAGAAACAGGGCAGCAGAAACGGTTGACCTCAGCTACGTGGGTGTCAGTTAGGTTCAGCTATGCTGAATGCACGGTTGTAACAGAGCAGGAGAGACCGCATCGCTCCACTGTCTTCAAGCTCCGTCCATTTTAAAATGGCGCCGGGTGAAAAGCACAGTGCGCGAGTGTCCTTGTTAGCTCAGGTACTGAGCCAGGTTGGACAGGCGTTCCCAATGACGGCACAGCTCTCTGGTTCCAGCTTTACGTGTGCTGCATAGAGAGCTGAGGCTGTGGGGATTGTTCATTGGAAAGAACATGCACGTAAAAGATATTGGGTGGCAGCTTGCCTGGGTGTTTAGGTGTGCTTTCTAAGTTTAAAGAGGCAGGTTTTCTGGAAGAGTATGTTTTCTGGAATAGGCTATATGTAGGCTATTTTTTTATTGTAAGTGTTCTAGAATGCCATTGCTTTCAGTAGCCAGTAGCCCAGGTGATTGTCCTGGTGGAATGTTCAGTTGAGAACATTCTGCTCACGTATTCTGCAGGTCTTACACCTCAAAGGGTTAGGGTTAGGGACCGCTCGCCCATACGTGTCTCACTGGGGCTTGAAGTTGAGCCGCCTGGCCTTGCAGACGTGAGCCTTCTGGTTGTGTGAACACAATACGTTGCACTGCATTATTGCATTACAGGGATTGGCAAACACCGTTATCCGGTTTTTAAAAAACAAAGTATCCATTTATACAGCTGGAAATTTATACATGAGCGATGCAGGGGTAAGTACCTTCCTCCAGGGCACGGCGGCAGCGTCCTGCCTACCTGGCAGTCGAACCTGAAACCTTCAGGTTACGCATCCGGTTCCTTAACCGTTATTCTACACTGAGCCACCCCTGCGCTGGACTGGTTTAGATGATAAAACAGGCTGAGCCGCAGTGGAGTCTCTCTCTCTCTCTCTCTCTCTCTCTCTCTCTCTGTCCTCCCTGGCTCCCTTTAGCCCGACAATGAGGTCATTGGACATGTGTGATATTGGCCACAGTGGGGCTTCCAGTTTAATACCTGCTGCTGCTGAGAGAATACTGAGCTGTCAGAAGCAGAGGGAGGGAGAGAGAGGGAGAGTGAGTAAGAGAGGGAGAGAGTGAGGGAGAGGGAGAGAGGGGGAGAGAGAGAGAGGGACAGATAGAGGGAGAGAGGGGGGGAGAGCGAGTGAGAGAGAGAGAGAGCGAATGAGAGACAGATAAAGAGAAAGGAAGAAAAAAAATAGTAAACAATAAACCACGGCGGGCCGGCGCTATCTAATGGATCAGTCTGTAATAAATCTGTTGGCCGCGAGCTGTTGTCACGCCAAAGATGACTTTATTGTTTCGGCTCAAAGGAAAGGAACGCAGGGAGGCCGGGGCGGTCTGTCGACGCGTTTGCTCGACCCGGAAACGCCGCGTTCGCGGGGACCGCTTGGGAACGGTGTTCCAATCCGGACCGGATGGACCCCGGAATGGCCGCTTGCCCTTTGCGTTCCCGTCAGTCCCCTTAATCTCCGGGCCGTCTCCTGTCCCGTCCTCGTGTCCGGTTTTCACTTCCTGGGAATTAGGCCTGAAATATGCAGGAGCGGACATCTTCATCACAACGCAGTTTTTTAAAAGATTTAAAAGATTTTGAAAGACAGAAGAATGACAGGAGGGGTCAGGCTGAATGTCTTTTTGCTTAGGAAATGAGCGTTGTCAGATTGGAGCTGGAACAGGGGTTCCCAGCTGGCCGTCTACAGTGGCTGGCTGGTGTGATACTGATGGGCTCTGACAGAAGACAGAGGCACTGGTCTAAACATAGGCTAGTGCTCTCTCCCACAATCTCTCGAGCTGAGAGATTCTCTGCATATGCATGACCCCCCCAGTCATGGCTGAATAGTTCCTTAAATGAAAGGGGAGGACTTCTGAGGCGGAATGGGGTTTTTTGCCGTGTAAAGGATATTTGTGAGTGTGTGTGTAGCTGCTGTCCCTGTGGGGAAAGGGGTATTGAAATACTGATGCCTGTGTTAGCCGTAACCTCTTTTAGAAAGCAGGTTTAAAAGAAAAAAAAAAAAAATCTAATGTGATGTCAGCAGTGGTGAAAAGGGCTGACTTGCCACATCGGAGTGTATTTCATTCAGTTCAGAAAGCCATGGATCACGTCAGCACGAGCCCCCTTCCCCCCCCCCCCCCCCCCCAATAACCTGTCCTATAACGCCATGCTTATTTCAGGGACGGTGTGTTTGTGGGGAAAAAAAAGGGAGGGTCGTTTCAGATGGAAATACATTGTTTCTGTAGGGCGGGAGAATTTTTAATGGCAGCGGCTGATTTATGTTCCGATTTGAGCCCCGCGTTAAATTTACGGTTTGAGGGGAAGGCGCTTTTTTCCCTGGGAGGAGAGAGCGGTTTGTTAGCATGTCCACTGGCGCGTAAGGCGGCGTAGCGTCTTTCTCTCTGCTAGCGGGACAGCGGGCGGCTAAGCGGTCCTCCCTCTTCCTCCTTTCGGAGCGCAGCGAGCGGGGCGAAATTAGGTTTTTCTTCTCTTCCTCCCCTCTGCAATATTTACTGGAATATGCTCCAGTAAACACGGGAAAGACTCCCTCCCAGCCCCCCCAATCCCCCCCCCCACCCCCGTTCTCCTTGTCAGCACAAACGCTAGAACAAGGGCGAGTTTAGACCTATGTTAATGAACTGGGTAGGGGTGGTGTTGTTGCTGCAGCCTAATTTTGAATATTTAAGGGCGGGGAGCACGTGCGTGTGCGTTTCCCTCTGCTTTTTAAAAGAATTTACGCGCCGAGCCTCGGCTGCTGTCGGGGACGCGCGTAAAGTGGAGTATTTTAACAGGATTATGGATGTTTATTTTATGGGTCCGTAAAACACCTGATCATAAGAAGGGCTGCGCGTCTCGTTAAAATAAAGAGATTCGCTTGTTTGGAATGGTAAACAGCTGGGGGGGGGGAGGGGGGAGGGGGGAATAAAAAAATACCCCGTTCTTCGTGGGTTTCCTGTAATGATTCGAAATTGATGTTTGCGATATGGCGCTAAATCTGCGGGATACGGAGGCAATAAAGGGAAGAGGGGGAAGGCAGCGAGGCCGAGAGGCAGAGGAATAAAAGGCAATGAGCCCTCCACCATCCCCGCCTCTCGCGCGGAATCGAGCGGCAGAAGATACTAATTAACTCTGACGACAGCGCTGCTCAGAGCAGAGCCGCGCCCGCTGAAGAGCCGCCGCCGCCGCCGCCATTCCCGCCAACACGCGGCGCTTTCCCCCTCGCGGCTTCTCCCTCGGTCACGCACACCGGCGGCCCCGTGCGCGCTCGTGGCCCCCGTGCGCGCTCGCGGCCCCTGTGCACGCTCGCGGCCCCCGTGCACGCTCGCGGAACGTTATCGGAGAAAATGTCGCAATGGCGGCGGCGTGAGAGAGTGAGAAAGAGAGTGCGAGTGTGTGTGTGTGTGTGTGTGAGTGTGTGAGAGAGAGAGAGAGAGGAGAGCCCTGATTGGCTGCTAGCCTCCCGGAGCCCCGGCAGTAAATCAGTGAGCTGGAGATGGCCTTTGTGATGGTTATCTGCTCATGTGAGGCGCCGGGTTCTCCTGCTGCTCGTGAGGGAGGGACCAGCACATTGATTTCCTCATTGATTTCCTACATCAGTCCCTTTTTCCCCCTCCACGGTACTGAAGTCGTTCTCTCTCTCTTTTTTTTTTGGTTGTCATCTAAAGGTTTCTTTGAAGCCTTTTAAGTCTTCAGGGGTGTCCAGTGCTTGGGTCATACGGCTGTAATTCAGGGCCATTGTCAGGCGCGGTTGTCGAATCAACAAAGCTGGAAAAAAAAAAGATGCCAGTTCCAGTAGCCGTATCGCATTTCCCGCTTTTCTCCTCTCTGAATGATTCGGACCGAGAGAATAAGCCCGCTTTCTTTTGTCTGATGATTTATTTTTGTACGCCGGTGTTGGTTTTTTTTTCTTCTCCCCCCCCCCACTCCCACTTCTTGTGCTCGTAATAGGAGTTGGCCATCTTGCATGTAGGTGCATCTTTGTCTTGTCTACCCATAATCCCCGTCTTTCCCTTTTTTTAAAGTGTGTTTTCATCTGCTCCCCGGCGTGCGGAACAGTGCGGATCTGTGCTCAGATGTCCCCCAGGAATCAGAGCCCCCTTTGTTGTGAAAAGCACTTAGGGAGCCTGTGGGTTCGGACTCACAGTCACGGGCTGCTTCTGGCTGCTGCCCTCCCCTCCCCTCTCTCTCTCTCTCTCTCTCTCTCTCTCCCCCTCTCCCCGCCTCCCCCCTCTGGGGGATCCTGAGCCCAGATTTCACAGCTTAGAGCTGAGAGCTGACAGGCCTCCTGTGCCACTGTTTGATTTTCACTGGGGTTGGGGGAAAAAGGTGCCAATCTAATATTATTATTATTATTATTATTATTATTATTATTAACAGCAGCAGCAGCAGAAGTAGCAGCAGCAACAATAATAAATCACATTTATTACATAATTTTCATTGTAGGAACAGTCTCAAAGTGCTGACTTCTGTTATAGTTGTGTCCTTTCCACATACGTGCAGTTGGTATTCGTGTGAACTGAGGAAGCTTTTGCAAACTGACTGTAGTGAACAGGTTAAATATCAGAGGACACGTGTGTGTGTCTGGGGAATGGGGCCTTGCATGTGCACATTTCTCCCTGAGTTATACCTGGACATTCTGTATGGTATACCTGTAAATTCTCTGGGGTCTACCTGTCCATTCTGCAGGGTTGACCTGTCCACTCTATTCTGTGGGGTATACGTGTACATTCTGTGGGGTCTGCCTGTCCATTCTGCAGGGTCTCTAGGTGTCTGTATTAATTTCTGCCTTGCTGTCCTGTTCCGTGCTGTGTTGTCCATTTGTTCAGTCAGGTGACCATCTACCTTGGTGAGGGGCAATCTTTCATTGTTATATCCATTGAGGTGCTCTGTTACCTTCCATTTTAATCATCGAAACCATCGAAAGGTGAGAAATAACTACCAGCTCGGTATTCAGTTGCAGAGGGATTTCATTTTCACAGAAGACCCAAAGACAACTGGCGCGTCTCACCTATTTCATGTAAAGTCAATAGGTGAGAGGTCAAGGGTCAGGGGTCAGGGAAAAGGGGCATGGCACACCAGGAAGCCACTGACGTTGGGCTCCTCTGCTTGATCACTGAATACTGATTAACATCGGTGTGTGTGTGTGGGGGGGGGGGGGGCACATATGTTTTGACAAAAAATGTTCTGCCTCCCCTGCCATTGAGAGAATTCAGTTGAGAGAGGCGTGTGAGTTGCACAGTGGCAGTGTTCAGCTCTGTGGAAGTGACACAGTGCGCCACTGTTTGCCGCTGTTCTCCCTCAGAAATATTCCACCGCTCCTGATCTCATGATCAGACCGCCGTTTGTGCCTTTCGCTGCGGTCACTAATTCCCTTCCCGCGATTCGCCGGTCATAAGCGGAATGAGCAACAGAAATAGAATGTGCATTTTTTTGTATCCTGTAAGATTGGGTTTCGGTGCCAGGACACACTGAGCGCAGGCAGATGTGTGTGTTTGATGTTGTACTTAACGGTCACTCATCGCAGGGATGTGAGTCATTGTGTGCGTGCTGACCGCTCGGCGTGAGCCGCGCTTCCCCCCGACCGCACAAAGCCGGCTCTCCGACAGGCTGTCGTCAGGCCCGGACTCCGAATGAACTGAAATGAATAAGGCGAGCGGGCAGGTAGCGCGGCGTCTGGCTCGTCCTGGCGAGGCGGGCAAGGCGGGCGAGGGCGGGCGAGGCGGGCGAGGCGGGCTTGTCTCCACGAGCGCTGTGAGGGGAGAAGGGGGGATATCGCTCCTGACAGTGGCAGTTTGCATCTCGGTCCTGCTGCAGGGGCTTTGTCACATCGCGGTAGATCACCCACCCCGGCTGCACACCGGCCCCGGGGGTGCTGCGGGTTCGAATCCCCCTCGAGACGCTCCGCGCGCCGCTTCGCTCCGGCTTTCATCCGTTTGATCCCGCGTTCTGCGAACGGCGCGTTTTTGACAATGCGTAGCGCCCCCCCCCCCCCCCGCCGCCTGTCCTCCCCCGAGCCCTCCCTCTCTCTCTCCCTGTCCCCCTCCCTTTGTTGTTTGCGAGCGTTTCCCGGCGAGATAAGAGAGGCGAAAGCGAGCCCCGACATCGCAGGGCGTGGGCGAGGCGGAGTGGGGCGGGGCACAAACTGAGGGCGCCATGGCGACCGTCGACGCTCGCTAGCGGGGGGCGCGAACGCGCCGACGGCAGACCCTCCAGTGACGGGGGCGGGGGGGGGGGGGGGGGGGTGCTCGCTACTTAGCAGCTAGCGCTGTGGCAGAACGCTACGTTCGGCTCAAGCAGAATAATGCATCACAATCTCATTGGCCTCCCACAAAGCGCCGCGCTGTGGCGGTAATGATGGCGTTCCTCTGGGCCCCGCCCACCCGCGGGCGCCCCCACGCAGCCCCCGCCCCCGCGCAGCCCTCCCACGCAGCCCCCCCCACACGCTGCAGAGCCCCCGGGCGTGCGACTGAACCCTCCTGGATGTGCGAGCACGCCGCAGCGCCGCCTGATTTGACTTGGTAATGCCGCCGCGCTGATGAGTCTTTGGGGGGGACGGCCTAAAGGAGCGCAAAAAGCAAACGCCGGCGGTTCTCCCCCCGCCGCCGATGAAACTGAGAGAAGAGAGAAGAGAGGGAGAGAGGAAATGAGAGAGATGTAACTGTCAGCCACTGACGTCCCCGAGCCGCCTGGCGTCCCTCCAGGACTGGAGTGGGGGGGGCGGGGGGGGGGAGGGCAGGGGCGAAGAGGGCCAGAATGGCTGCAGTGTCACCGCTAAACTCCTCCCCCCTCCCGTCTAATTTATTTTACCGTCCCGGAGAGTGGAGCCAGATTCATCTCTGTCGGCGTGCCATATTTGCATCTTGATTAGCCGGCTTAGTGCAGCGCAGCCAATAAGAATCATTGTTCAGAGGAATCGGCCAATAAGAAGCATTGTTCAGAGGCATCGGCCAATAAGAAGCATTGTTCTGAGGATTCGGCCAATAAGAAGCATCGTTCAGAGGAATCAGAGAGACGAGAACTGCAGGCTTTTTTAGGACATGAGTGGTTAGCCCACAGGGCTGGGACAACACAGACACTCTATTGTAGCTGGGATGCTTTTTAAGAAATGGGTTTATATTGGTGCTGATCTGGGCTAATGTTTTATGTCCTTCTCATGCACACACGCACACACACACACACACACACACACGCACGCAATGACAGGCACACGCATATGAGCACAGACACGCTCAAATACATGCATTCCCGCACTGTTTTTCAGTGATAATTCAGTGTGAGAAAACTGTAGCATCACGACATTAGCCTTTTTCATTTTAAATGAACGGACAAGCACGCCGGCAGGTGCGGCGATTTGACACGGTCGTCGGACAACGCGTTCCCCGGCAAACGCACGCGCGGAAGACGCGCCGTGCCGCATTTACCGAGCTCCGCCGGATCTGGCGTGCGTCACCGCGGCTGAGACTGCCGCCATTAATATTAACGAGCTTTGAGCACGCTTAAGTGGTCCGATCCATTCGGACTCGGTGAGCGGAGGCAACAATGAAGAAAGCCCGAGATAAGGATCAATGCAGGATAGAGCAATCCTAATGCGATTCCTCAAATCTATAAAGAAGGGAGCTTTGGGGGGGAGGGAGGGAAAAAAAGAAAAGACAGGCGCATAATAGAAGAACGGACTGCGAGAGAGAGGCGCATTATGCAACAGCTGTGGCGGGGATGGCGAGCGGCGTGTTTGTTTAGTTTGGCGGTAATGATGTCTGACCTTTCCGTTTGACTCCC